>NC_056663.1:28921388-29235833 GCF_018350195.1 Panthera tigris | reverse complement strand
TTTATCAGTTGTCAGAAGCAATGACTGTCAATTCAATGTCAATTCAATGGGCCAGCTTGGAACACAGTCCCTCCCTAGGAATAGCCAGTCAGGTGATGAGAGCTGCAGCCCCCCACACCCCCAAGTGAGTCCTCCCTGAAGGACCGACGGGAACTATTGCATTTTCCTGGTAGTTCAATTTCTCCTTTTGCCTTTTCCTCACCCCCACTATACCCCAAAACATTCCCCAATAACCTTCTTCATCGAAATCAGTCTCAATGTGTTTCCCAGGGAACAGTACCTTCTTCTATATTCCTACTTGTGTACTGAAATATACCCTCATCGCATATTAACTCAGTGCACAACTAATTGGCCAAATGATGGTAGGCCACGTGAATTTGGGGAAAGTAGAGATCATTCGGCTGTCAGGAGAGGACTGGAATGATGAAACCTCTCACAAGTTAATGGAGATATAGAATCTTCTACTTTCTCAATTGGATTCAGTACACTTCATTTCTCATAAATGTCACCTGTAGTTATTTAGATCCAGAAAAGAAAAGCCAAAAAAAGAACCACATAGTTTGTATATAACAAATGATACTTGGTCCTTATTATGACATTTATTCATCCTTGTAAGTAGAAATGGAATATTGTCTCAAGGTTACATAACTCATGAGCTGGTACTCTTCAACTCTGTCATGAAGACAGATGTCTCAAGGGACAAGAAGCCATGTATCTTTATTGTACCAAATATTACACATCTCTGTGTTTCAGTTATACATAAGAATACTATTGAAAACTGATGTCTGAAATTGATTTTGATGTCTATAATGAGTAGAATCGAAAATTTAAATCATAACCCATCATCTCTCTCCTGCACATCTTAACTTACTTTACGTCTAATTCCAAAAAAATTTAAAGTGACTCAAGCACTACTTCTGGTGTATTTCTTTTACCACAATTGAATTTTTGTCACAGTTTAAGCTCTATTCCAATATCTGTGGCCTGCATTTCCTCCAAGGAGAAATACATGTTGTAAAACTTCAAATAAGCAGTTCACAGAAGTAGTAATAAAACAGGCTAAATGATAAAACCAAAAAGTCTAAGTGGATGTATGTAATTTAAGGTAAATATTGTCTACTTGACCTCAGTAAATGTGTATCTTATGCACGGTACATTCTGCTTAAGTATCTTTACTGCATATGGACACAGGTAAATGCCTGATGTTATATAGAATTTGAGCGAAATTAAATTATTATATTTTCTTCATTATGGATTGTCTTAGTCTGTTCAGGCTACTGTGCATACCATTGACTGGGTGGCTTAAATAATAGAAATTTATTGGGGTGCCTGGATGGCTCAGTCAGTTAAGCATCTGACTTCAGCCCAGGTCATGATCTTGCAGTCTGTGAGTTCAAGTCCCACATGGGGCTCTGTGCTGACAGCTCAGAGCCTGGACCCTGCTTTGGACTCTGTGTCTCCCTCTCTCTCTGCCCCTCCCCTTCTCTCTCTCTCTATCTCAAAGGTAAATATTTAAAAATTTTTTTTAAATAATAGAAATTTATTTCTCACAGTTCTGAAGCTAGAAGTCTGAGATCAGCATCCCAATTGGTTGGGTTCTGGTGAGAGCTATTTTCCTAGTTTTGTGATGTCAAATCTTTTCCTTGGATCCCTACGTGGCAGAGAGAGAGAGAGAGAGAGAGAGAGAGAGAGACTCTTTTGTGTCTCTCCTAAAAGGGGTCAAACCCCATGATGACGGTTCCACCCTCATGAACGAATTACCTCCCAAAGACCCCACCTCCGAATACCATCATATTGGTATTAAGGCATCAACGCATGAACTTAGGGGAGGGATACACAAATATTGAGTCCTTAGAAGGTATTTATTCTTATTCTTCACTTCACCAAAGAAGCTTCAATTCAACAATGAAAACTTTAAATTGAGTAGCTTATATTGTCCATAGAGTTTTAAAAGAGTTTAAATCAGGGTGAAGCTTGCATTTACAAAACAGGCAACAAAGCCCTTTGTTACCACCATTTCAAAATGTAAATAAGAATTATATTCCTTACTGCTTGCTTTAATTTTGCTGAATGTACATTAAATTATGTTAATGCTTCAGTGGGGACATATTTTTGCATTCATATTACTATCCACTGAACAGTTGCTTTATTTTCACAGAATTACAGGTAGAAATAGAAAATATGCACCCTGTAAATTAGAGAAGTGCTTGAAAGTAACCCTTTGGAATAAGCAAGGAAAGAATAGCCAGAAAGAGAGGAAATACTAAATTATAGGATATTTTCAGAGAAATACAATGTTTGAAAAAATTGGAAGCGCCTGAGACAATGCAAAGTAATCAAAGAACCACCATAATAGGGATTCTTATGAGATTTGGTTTCATGCCTAGAAAAGAATTATCTAAAATTAGCATATCAATTATTTTCAGGTAAATGGTTGCTTTTTCACCAGCTTAAGGGTGTACAAAAATAATTTGTTTACTGAAACAATTTATAAGTATCCCCCTCAGAAATCTTATTTTCTGTTTTAACTCGAGACACATTCAAGCAAAGTTTGCTACTTACTTTCAGGTTCTATGCCTTTCATTTCGCTAAGCCACAGTTCTGTACATTTGTGGTATTGACTGCTAGACTTCCCACTGCATGGTCGCTAACTTAAAGACAGTTTGTTCAGTTAATGCTTCTTCTATCAAAATAAATGTTGTCATTAACATCCTTAAGCATCAATATAAAAATATCTAATTTAAAACAAGATTTTAAAAGACTATTTACCTAACTATAATATTTTCCCTACTATATTTTATATCTTATGAATAATTACTTAATCTAATCCTGGGATTTCCCAGAAGAGAGTAGTTCACATTCAGTGTGGACTCCTAAAAGAGAACACCCCAAAACTTGTTCTTGACTCTCAAGCAGGCACATTCACCAACAACAAATCCTGGGATGGAACAAGTGAAAGTGAGAATAATAAGCATGTCTATAGAAAATATTTTTGGTTAAGAGGATATATTAAATAGAAAAGTGATTTATTTTACAAAAAAGAGTTACAAAATAGTTTCTTCTCAAAAATGTTATTAAAGGTATTAAATTTCATTACATTTTTGAGGTGCCTGGGTGGCTCAGTCAGTTGAGCGTCTGACTTCAGCTCAGGTCATGATCTTGTGGTTTGAGAGTTTGAACCCCACATCAGGCTCTATGCTGACAGCTCAGAGCCTGGAGCCTGCTTCAGATTCTGTGTCTCCCTCTCTCTCTGTCCCTCCCCCACTCATTCTCTCTCTCTCTCTCTCTCTCTCTCTCTCTCTCTCTCAGACATAAACATTAAATTTTTTAAAATTTCATTACATTTTTTAAATGATTACAAATTCTCAATAAGAAAGGTAAATCTTGAAAATTGTACTGTAGTACACAATATCAATAACGTGGCAATAATCAGGTATATATCTTATTTCCTATAAATAAGTTACCCTACATAATTATTCAAGAGAATAGTATGGCATATTGGTTCAGAAAATAGACTCTGAAGCCAGATTGCTGAGTCAAATCTTGACTTCACTTTCTAGCTGTGTGGCCATGAGCCATTCACCTAAATCCCTATGGCTCAGATTCCTCATCTAATAAATGGAGATGATCATACTTATAACTACCTCACAGGATTGGTACAAAGTTTAATGTATTCATACTTACAAAGCAATAGAACAGTAGTGCTATTACTCAAAAACCATTAACTACCAAGTTTTGCCAGTTAATTTTTCCATGCTGAAGTTGACTTATAAATTCTCCAGATTGTGTGTCCTAGTTTAGACATTCATAAAATCTATTATGTGTACATGTAATGTTTTTAAAGCCTTCTACCATTGAAAAAATGTGTATAATATCTGGACATCAAAAGAAATAATATCTGGACATCAAATGAAAAAATATCTGGACATCAAAAGAAAAAAAATGAAGTGATTTTTTTTGAAAGCTTGATATTGTAAAGAATTGTGACCTACTTACTTTTGGTCTTTGAATAACCCAACCTTTCATACCTGAAGTTTAGAACATAAGAAATGACACACAGTGAGTTGTACCCTTGGCTTCTTCTGCTCATCATTCCTTCTTTGACACTGGCACCTAGAAGGTTCCAGGGAAACTAAGTCTACCCCCCATATAACCAAACTAAAGCATTCAAAATATATACCAACAACCCTGTATTCCTTCTCTTGGACACATCAAGCATCTATCATTTGTTAATTTATGCCAATCCTTCTTAAATCATATTCCATTTTTAATCTATGCCATTCTGTGAGGATGGAAGGCTAAATGGATGTATACTTCCTTTTTACATTTATCCTGAAAACTATACTCATAATCTTCACTAAGTACCTTTTTGTTCTAGAATTCCACAAGTAAAGAAATTAACTTTAAAGTGATAAGAAGAGTCATATACATAACATGTGAGTTGAAAGACATTCTGGATATTTTTGAACTTGATTGCTAGAAAATTTTATTAATCTGATAAAGCCTATAGGAATGTTTGTTTCTGAAAATCTAGTTATACTTACCATGCTCCTTATTCAGATGAATGAACTCTCTATTTGGCCAACAAAAATGCCAAGACATTTGCAGTGTATAGAAGCAATTGATCTTTCCTGAGCATAGTTTCTTATTTACTTTAAATTCTCTATCTGCACACCAGTATATACTTACTAGCTTTCTGTTTCTGCACTTGAGAGATGCTATATAAGTATATAAACTAGCTTATTTTTATTTCCTTAAAGTATAGGATAATTACAACCATATATCTAAATTTTAAAACATTAGTTTTAACATAGGTTCAAATATTCCTATAAGTAAATAATGTTGGGTGATAATTAAGTGTTTAATACCTATAGTGGCACTTTACACCAGTAATTGACTACAGTACTATATACCCCTCGAATTTAAGTTTTTTTTAAATGTTTACTTATTTTTGAGAGAGGGAGAGACAGAGCATGAATAGAGGAGGGGCAGAGAGAGAAGGAGACACAGAATCTGAAGCAGGCTCCAGGCTCTGAGCTGTCAGCACAGAGCCTAACGCAGGACTCGAACCCACGAACTATGAGATCATGACCTGAGCTGAAGTTGGAAGCTTAACCAACTGAGCCACCCATGCGCCCCTATATCCCTCACATTTAAAGGTATGGGTATTTTTTTTTATTTGTAACATTCCTTATTTAATAAAACAAAATAAGCAGCCCATCTTCTACCTTTTGTTCTTTAAACATATAAATCAAGAAAATAGAGCTTTAATAAATGATTTATAAAAAATGTTGTTAGGCCCTAATTTTTTTTTCAAAATCTTATCCTGAAGATAGTGTGATGAAGATTAACTTAAATTTATTATATGACTTAGCACGCATACCCCTCAAGAATTTACAAGAGAGAAATGAAAATACATGTCCAAAGGTTTGATGTGACTATTCATGGCAGCATTATTTTTATGAAACAAAAAGTGGAAACAATCCAAATGTTGATAAACTGGTGAACGGTGATACATTCATACAATGGCACATTATTCAGCAATAAAAAGCAATCAAGTCACAAAACATGCTACAACCATGGATAAACCTCAAAAATATTATGCTAAGTAAAATAAGCCATACACAAAAGACTACATATTCATATGCTTCCATATTCACAGGACTCCATTTACATGAAATGCCCATAAAAGGGAAATCTATGAGACAGAAATAGATTAGTGATCCACTGTCTGGGGTAGGGGTGAGAAGGAGGAATGACTGCAAATGCACACAAGGGGTCTTTATTGGGCATTGGAAATATTCTTAAACTGAATTGTGGTGTTAGTTGCTCAAGCCTATATACATTTACTGAAAAATCATTGAATTATACACTTGAAAGGAGTAAATTTATGGTATGTGGATTGTATCTCTATAAAGATATTTTTAAAAAAAGATAACATATAACACCTGGCCTGGCTGACTCTGTTCCCATCAACTTGTGCACAGATAGGTCTCAAAACTGCCTACAAGGGCAGGACAGTGCTTTCGGTCACATGCTTGACTGAGTAGGAAGAAATGTACCTGGGTTTCAAGTCCATAATGTGCCAGTTCTGTTCTATTCCCTAATATCGTGATAAGAATAATTATAGCAGTCCAAGCTTAGAAGATAACTCTACCAATTCTCACCTCTGAATTTATCAAACTCCAAACACCTACAGGCAAGTCTCTCAATTTAGTATAAATAACCAAATTAGTCTGACACAGGTGCAAACCACAGGTACATTCCCAAAGGGAACCTCTCCCTGCCTTCCTTTCTTCTTTACTTTCTGTGAATATCTATTGAACAGCTCTATATTCCAGACACATCCATGGATGCTGGGGATACAGACAAAATCATTTGCAATTTGCAATTGTAACTTCTATTTTAGCAAATCTTTGTATTAGTTGTATATTGCTGTGCAAAAATATTACCCCAAACATAGGACCATTAGAAACTACACATTTTTTTGATCAGGAGTGTGAGCAGAGCTTAGCTGGGTCTTCTGCAATGCTGCAAGCAAGGTGCTGGCCAGGGCTACACTCTCATCTGACATTCAAGTTTAGAACTTGCTTCCTTGTCCCTGTGGTTGGGGGCAGCATCCAGTTCCTTGCAGGCTGCTGGACTGACCAGAGGCTGCACTCAGTCTCTTGCCATGTGACTCCCATCATGGGCAGCATACAGCACGGCAGCTTGCTTCTTCAAAGCCAGCAAAGGAGACAGAGTTTCTTCACAGGATGGAATTGCAGTCTTACATAACATAATCACATCCATGCAATCATGTACATCCATCACTTTCACTATATCCCACTAAATAGAAGCAAGTCACAGTCCCACCACCCCCACTTATGAGGTTATGATAAATAACCTCATAAAGTCAGATACTGGAAGGTGAGGATCATGGTGGCGCAACCTACAGTCTGTCTGCCACAGTCCACCCTCTGGTCCCCAATGATTTATGTTCTTTCCATGTGCAAAATATACTTATTCTATCACAAGTTCTACCAGAGTCCAATCCCATCTGCACAAAGTTCAGAATCTCATCATCTAAATCTGGTGCAGATGATGATGAGGCTCTTCAGGCTCATCTGTCAATCCAAAAAACTAAAGAGACAAGTTATCTGCCTTCCCCCAACACATAACATACAATGGTTCAACAGTCATAAGAAATATACAGACGTTTCTATTCAAAAAGGGGGAAATAGAAAGTATGAAAAGTCAGTGGTCCATAGCAATTCTGAAATCCAGCCTAATGATGAGAGTCCTTTGACTAGGTTTCAAAGCCTCTTTCACTTTTTACTTTCTCTACACCTTTCAGTCCAAGCTAGTGTTGTGCTATTGTTTTTGCTAACATAATTCTCTCAAACACTTTGTGGGTGTCTGTGAGTTTCACTGAAAGAAAGGACAATGCACTTATGCTTCTCAGAGGCCCATGATTTGATTTAAAAAAATCCCATGAGGCACAACTTTAATCTCTTGAAAGACCCTTTGTGTCACTGAATATAATTCGAGAACTTCACCAATTCTAACTAAGGTTCTTACAAAAGGCTGTACAGTCACATCCTCATCTTTTCCTCTAGACCTTGTATTTGTGACAGGGCTTTGGGACATTTCTCAAATGTAGCATCTCTTGGCTCTGGAGAAGCTTAACACTTCCCAAATCATCAAGCAATTTTAACAGTCCTTCCCTCAAGTGATCTCATGCCTCTTGTATTTCCCATAAGCAGCAAGAAGAAAGCAGGTGGCATATTCAACACTTTCCTTGAAAATCTACTTAGTTGAATTAAGTAAGTGCATCTTACACTTACAAGTTCTTTTTACCACTGAGACAATTTTGCTCAGGTTTTTGCAATTATATAAGAAGGCTTCCTCTTTCTCTAGTTTCTAGTAACATATTCCTCACTTCCTTCTGAACTCTCAACCAGCAGCATCTTTAATATTTTTTTAAATTTTTATTTATTTTGAGAGAGAGAGAGAGAGAGAGAGAGAGACTGAGAACAAGCAGGGGAGGGGCAGAGAAAGAGGGAGACACAGAATCCCAAGCAGGCTCCAGGCTCCAAGATGTCAGCACAGAGCCTGACATGGGGCTCGAACTCACAAACCGTGAGATCATGACCTGAGCCAAAGTCGGACGCTCAACTGACTGAGTCACCCAGGCACCCCAGCAGCATCTTTAAAGTACAAATTTCTATGAAATTTGCAAAACTGAAGGCAGTTTAGGCTTTCTAGACCAGACCCCTCAAAATTTTTCCAGCTTCTACCCACTGCTCAGCATTTTTAGGTATTTTTTAATGGCATCATCCCACTCCTAGTACTAAAATCTGTTTTAATTATCTACCTATTACCACAAACTTAATACCTTTTTTAAAAAAGCATTAATTATCTCAGTTTCTGTGAGTCAGGAGTCTGAGCACAGCTTAGCTAAGTATTTGGCAAGGCTACAATCAAGGTGTCAGCCTGGTAGTCTCATCTGGAGTTTTCTGTAGAAGGATCCCCTTCTTTGCTCCTTATTGCTATTAGTGGTATTCAGTAGCTTAAGTGTTGCCATACTAAGGGTCTAAGTTTCTTGCCGTGTGGACTTCTTACAACATTGTGGCTTGATTCTTCAAACTTATAAAAATAGAGAGTATCTTCACAAGACAGGTATTACAATCTTATGTAATGCAAGAGCATACACATAATCACATATACCCCACCACATTTGCCATAGTCTATTGGTAAGAAGCAAGTGACAGGTTATGCTCACATTCAAGGGGAGGAGATTTGGTATTCTTGGTAAATACTAAGAGTTGGGAATCTTAGAATGACCCTGGAATCTGTCCTCCACATACTAGAACAAGGCTACCCCACCAGAATCAATGAAACTTTAACCAGAATCTACTTTCCATTTCTTCTCAATTCTCTTTCTAGGAGGGTTAGCATGTTATTTAAAGTTTCTCGAATCGTTTCCATGATTGTGAAATAACCCTTCTTCCCATTTTCACCTCAAAGATATATCAAGGAAGGTAATAAGAACAGTAGAAAATGTAACAATATTGTGGATATTAAAAACTACCAAAAAAATCACAGATTATAAGTCAGAGATTTGAGTCCAATGAAAATGAGAAGAAATTCACCAGGATGAAGCAGATATTAAAAAAAGGGGGGGGGGCCTAAGGACATGTGTATGCAAAAATGCCCCATTGGTTTTCTTTCTTTTATAATCAATTTTTTTGAAGAGAAAATTCTTAAAATTGACAATAAGCATAAAGATATTTTATATAATTATCTTAGACATACACTGGATTTTTAAAAAAATGATTAATATTAGTAAAATTATAAATGATACAATAGATGCTATGATAATGAGGCCTATATACTTTTGCTTTCAGTATTTTATTATTCATGCCTTTCCATGCTGCCTGAGGAAAACTGTTTTAATTAAACAATTTCCTACAATTGAGATAATGCAGGTAACATCCAGCATGATTTCGGTCTACATACCATGGCATTAAATAGTAATGACTTTAGAGTGGTATTTTGCTGTTAACTATTAAACAAAATTGTTTCTTAGTGTCCTTTTCAATGTTAAAAATATTAAACACCATAATATAAATTTTGCTTGAGTTTGGTTTTAAAAATCATTTACCAACCATAAATAATAACTGTGTCCCATGCACTATTGTAATTGCTTTACATATATCAGTCCATATCCTCACAAAAACTAGATAAAGGGACATGCTATTTAATTGCCATTTTCCAGGTGCGATAACCACATATAGAGAGATTAAGGAACCTGCTCAATTTCACACAGCTGATAAGTGGTGAATTTGGATTCAAACCCAGGCATCTCATTTCAAAGTCCATGCTCTTAACCATGTCACAGCTGTCTCTCTTAACAGGGGTTGTGTAAGGATTAATTAATATTTGACTTATGTTAGGCAGATGAAAAGTACTGTAAATAATCACAGAGTTTTGTATAATGTATTCAGTTTCAAATTAATGAGTGAACCAGGGCATAAGTGCAGCAATTTACTTAAATAAGTCAGAAAAACAATATAAGATATTATTTCCTTAAGTTACAGGTATTGAGAAAAGGTTGCTTAAATCGGGGATCCTAGATGGCAGACCTAGAGAAGACTTTGAAGGAAAATAATGACTGAGACAAGTTTGCTCTTGGGAAGAGGAGAGAATCCCACCACACAAAAAGAAAATTATCTAGTTAAGAATTTCTAATACCAAGACTTAATTTAGGGATGCTCAAATAAATACATAACTAAAGCATTACACTTAAAAATACATACATTTTAAATGATATTTCTTACACTGGGATTGTATTATTTCAATTTAATGTAGAGTATAATGGAAATTTTCTTTAATCTTGTTTTGTTGATTTTCCATTGATAACTTCAATAGAAAAAAAAAAAACACAAGACTACCCAGAGGCAAAGGCAATGAGTGCTCCCATAATCTAGCAAATACCACAGGTCATTTTCCCTCATGCTGTTGTGACTAGACCCCATATTCTACTATGACTTACTCTCTTTGTGCCTCAATTCCTCAGTCTTCCTATACCAATGAAATTGTTTCCAAAACACACAACATGCTCAGTATGGACTGTAAATATCTTGTAAGAAGCCCACTTGCTATGTGTCAAGATTTCTACCCACTTGCACATATGACCCCCAATATGAAAAAAGGAAAAAAAGGAGAAAGAAGGAAAGCAAAAAAGCAATCTAGCAGCTTGTATCTCTTATAAGATCACTGTCAACTTGACAATATTGTAAGTTATTACCTCAGAGCTACTGAGGTTAACAACAGAAATAATTTTTTTTGCCATTTTATTCATTTTTATTTTAATTCAAGTATAATTAACATACAGTGTTATATTGGTTTCAGGTGTGCAATATAATGATTCATCAATTCTATACATTACTCAGTGCTCATCAACATAAGTGTCCTCTTTCTTAATCCCCTTTATCAATTTCATCCATCCCCCCACCCCCCTTGGCAACTGCCAGTTTATTCTATTTTAAGAGTCTGTTTTGGGGGCTGAATGGCTCAGTCAGTTAAGCATTGATTCTTGGTTTCAACTCAGGTCACAATCCAAAGGTTAGTGAGATTGAGCCTCATGTCCGTTTCTGTGCTGACAGCATGGAACCTGCTTGGGATTCTCTCTCCCTCTTTCTCTGCCCCTCCCTAGCTGATGCTCTCTCTTGCACACTCTCTCTCTCAAAAATAAATAAACATTTTTTAAAAGAAGAGTCTGTTTTTCTGTGTCTCTTTTTTCTTTGTTCATTTGTTTAGTTCCTTATATGTCACATACAAGTGAAATCATAGGATATTTGTCTTTTTCTCTCTTATTTCACTTAACATTCTACCCTATAGATCCATCCATGTTGCTGCAAATAGCAAGATTTCATTCTTTTTTATGACTGAGGAATATTCCTTTATATATATATATATATATATATATATATATATATATATATATATGTGATATATATGTATATCACATATTCTACCCCAAATGGTGAAACAAAAAAGCCAAACTATTATCAAAGTCATTTAAATCGAATGTCCCTAAGCTTCCCAGCCCCCTTCATAGAATCCCCAATTCCTTTAGGTTCTAGGCCCCATTCTACCTACTATGGTAAGGCCACTGTCCTAATATTGCTGAGGATTCCCAGAGCAGAGTAGAATGGGAATCTGGAGGAAAAGTAAAATCTCCCTTACATCTCCCTTTAAATTGTTGTCCCTGCTTAATTCATGATTGCTGCTCACTGTCCAGGCTTCTTCTCATTAGCTCCTTTCCTTAGGATTTTGGCCTGCCTTAGACATCATCCCATTCCTCATTACCCAAATTAAAAGCAACATAAGGATATTATGTGTAAAAAAATTAACTGAATATTTAATGATAAAAAATAGTAATTATACCATGGAATAGAAAACAACTTTAAATTTTATGCCATACATTACTGTTCCAAAAATTAACCTCCAGTACTGACCATAGGATATCTCTTACTAACAAATCCATTCTTAGACTTTGCTTCATTCTGCTGGGTCCTTCTCTCATGAAAACTGTATTCTCCTTTTTCCAGTTCCAGTGACAACCAAAGAAAAGAGCACACATTTTAAAAATGTGGTTTTCTCTAAACTGTCAAAGATCACATTCTTAGGCCTCCACCCCCCATCAATTTTCACAAATAGAATACTACAGAGTATAAAGTACTGAGTTTACCTCATATTAAAATTTATTTTCTTTCCTCTTCAAAACAAATACAAGTTATGAGGATGCTTTTCTTTACATTAGAATATAATAATGTTTGAGAATTCTGGAACAACTCTCCAGAAGCTCATGTGCACATACAGGTACACACACACACACACACACACACACACACACACACACACACAGTATCCTACAGTGGAAAAAAAAAGTCTTCTTTCTATAGAAAAAAAGCACAATATTTGGGAAAAGATAAATCTAGGTTCAAATCCTATCTTTGTCACTTGCTAACTATATGGCCTTGTTCAAACTCCTAATATCACTGACTCTAAGGTATAACAGTGTTAGTTTGAGGATTATAAAGACAATGTATGGTAACTGATTTCCCTAAGTCATTGGAGTAATAAATATTAGCTGCCTTCAGCTTTTAGAAAAAGTATTAAAATGTGTGTTGTGTTTGTATTTTTATTCAAAGTGATTTTCCTTCCTTCTTTTTTTTTAAGTTCCTTTGATCAAGCCCATGGCAAAAAAGTATCATAAATTTCTTAGTAATCCTAAACCTTGCTTTTGGAAACATTATGCCTCATTCCACACGATGGGTGTCAATTTCAAAAACCTTAAATTCACAAAGAAAAATAAATATGAATCCAAAATTTTTTGTAATGTATGGTCGCTGACCCAGAACCCATTTTTGGTCAGACTACTGGATCCCACCAGCCAAATATGAAGTGTTCTTCTGAAACATCTACAAAGCAAGGTAGTGAAGCTTTAAAGACATATTGGTTTAGTTATAAGCTGCTCTTTGCCAAGAGAAACTGTGGTAGAGGCTGCCTCTGTAGACTTTGTAAAGCCTTCTCACTTTATCTTGACCAAAATTCATGATCTAGATGTGCCAGTTGAAATGGTCAAAAATTCCAGAAAATTTGGTTAATAGAATAAAATGCACAAGTACTCACAGATGTTTAATGCTGAATATAAAATAAATGTGGCAAATACAATTATTTTTAGTTGGTCATAGAATTCTATTTAAAATGTCAACTTCAAGGGTGCTGATTATATAAATTATAAAACCTGTACATAAAGGAATATTTTGCATCAGTTAAAAAGAGCATTAGGAATATAAAATCTAATAGAGAAATATCTTCAAAATATGTTAATAAAAAAGCAAGTGCGAAGCAATGGGTATAATACTCTCATACAAATTTTCCAAAATTTAGTCAAATATATAAAGTGAAACCGAGAACTTTAAATGTTTGACATATTATCTTGTGCCAATATTTTTAAATAAAATAAAAATTCATCAGAATTGAATTATTACAGTTACACATATTACACCATGAATCAAATGGGATTTCTCATACTTGAAACTCAGAGTAATGAGGAGTTGGATAATTCGTGGAAACTACTGATTCAGTAATTTTCAAAAAGAATTTGTGGGGCGCCTGCATGGCTCAGTCGGTTAAGTGGCCGACTTCAGCTCAGATCATGATCTCGTGGTCCAGGAGTTCAAGCCCCATGTCACGATCTGTGCTGACAGCTCAGAGCCTGGAGCCTGCTTCGGATTCTGTGTCTCCCTCTCTCTCTCTGCCCCTCCCCCATTCGCGCTCTGTCTCTCTCTGCCTTTCAAAAATGAATAAATGTTAAAAACAATTTTTGATATAAAAATCAATAAAAATTAAATAAAAAAGAATTTGTATAACTCACATAAGGTATGGCCCTTCTAGAACCTACTAAAAGTGACAAAAATATCAAGAGGTATTTGGAATACGAATTCCAATACAAATTGGAATACAAATTTTAATTTGGAATATTAAATTTTATATTCCAGCTTACATATTCAATATTTTCCAGAAGTGAAAGCTTGAATATTTGCATTCATTTTATAATGTAAATAAAAATATTTTAACATTCCTAAAATTTATTTTTTTAAAGTTCTACTTTTTGTTCTTCAAACTGAGAAGAAAGGACACTTTCCATACCACTAGAAACAGTGGACGATTATCAGTAAAAAGCTTCCAAATCTTTAGAAAAGAGCTACTGATGATTAACATGTAACCATTATAAATCAAGATAACTTGACAATTGATTAGAGAGCATCAAGACTTCCATGTTCATTTCCATCATCTCCTTTACATCATACCCTTCACTTATTTATTCATTCACTCACTCTCAATAAAAAATGAACAAAACAGAGTATCTGACCTCTAGGGAGAGAAAAACTAAACATATACTGAAGCTAGAGCCTGAGAAGTGATGTTAAATAAATTTAAAAGCGTGTAGGGGCCCCTGGCTGGCTCAGTCAGTTAAGCATCTGACTTCAGCTCAGGTCATGATCTCACAGTACATTGGTTCAAGCCTCAGGACAGGCTCTGTGCTGACGGAAGACATCAAATCTGTGTCTTCCTTGCTCTCTGCCCCTCCCCTGCACATGCTGTCTCTCTCTCTCTGTCTCTCAAAAACAAAAAAAAATAAAACATAAAAAAAATTTTTTTAATTAAAAAGATGGGGTGGCTGCGTGGCTCAGTTAGTTGAGCATCAACTTTGGCACAGGTCATGATCTCACACCTTATGAATTCAAGCCTCATTTCAGGCTCTGCACTGTTAGCTCAGATTCTTCAAATTCTGTGTCTCCCTCTCTCTCTGCCCTTTCCCCACTGGCACTCTGTCTCTCTCTCTCTCAAATAAACAAACATAATAATTTTTAAAAAATGTTTAACTAAAAAGAGTGCAATATATACAAATACTGAATCATGATGTTGTATACATTAAACTAATTATAATGTTATATGTCAATTATATCTCAATTTAAAAAAAACTAAAATTTGAAAAGTAAATCACTTCTACTTCTAGTGAAAAAGAGACCAGGCTTACCCTCAAATCTTGAACTTGAAATAACAACAGGAAAAAAAAAGCAGACAAAATATATGCAACCATGGTTTTCAAAATGCTGGACATCAGGCAAAGAAAGGCAGTGACCCCAGAGAGACAAGAAACAAACTAGGTGATTGACAGAATTGTCCCAGAAATTTGCCCTTGAGAGAATTTCCAAACCACAGAACAGATAGGAGGAATCTAAGCACAGCCTGGAGGACAACCTTACTAGAGTTGGAGCTGAGAATCTGGGGATATTAAATAGTCTAGAGTTTGCAGGATAGCATACTGGAGAAGAAAATGCTGTCCAGAGACACGCCCTAAAAGTCTGCAGAGGGTCCTCTCTTAGTGCTGATCAGTACATGCATGGAAGGAAACTACTTGAGTCTAGAGAGTCATCCAAAAGATTTGAGGACATAGGAAGCAGCATGCACATAGTGCTGGAAATAGTGTTTGCTACCATCAGCTAGACTTGAAAACCTCATAATTCATGAAACACTGGGTAGAATTTTCAAAAGGAATTTGCCTCATTGGTCAGAAATAGGTAGTCCTCCCTAAATTCTGTGCTGGCCCTGCATTACAAATCTTAAAAGCAAGATGCAAAAAGACCAGACTGCTTCCAAGTAATTTAACTGCTCCCATAACAAAACTCAAGAATAATGTCAGGAATATACAAATATCCATCACCTAACAATATAAAATCACAAATTGATTTTGCATCCAATCAAACTTTACCAGTTATGCAAAGAAGCAGGAAAATATGAAACATGATGATAAGAAAAATCATTAGAAGTCAACCCAGAACTGGTTCACTTGTCAGAATTAGCACACAAGGGGCACCTGGATGGCTCAGTTGGCTACATAGCCAACTCCTGGTTTCAGTTCATGTCATGATCTCACAGTGAGTTCAAGCCCCGTGTCGGGCTCTGCAGTGACAGCACAGAACCTGCTTGGGATTCTCTGTTTCCCCCTCTCTCTGCCCCTTCTCTGCTCTCTCTCAAAAAATAAGTAAATAAACTTAAAAAAAATTAAAACAAAAACATTCAAATAGGTGCTATAATTGTATTTCACATATAAAAACATTAAGAAAAAGATTTTTTAAAAAAACCTAAATCAAACATCTAGATAAAAACACAGTGTCTAAGGTAAAATAAACACTAGATAGGATTCATGACAAATTAGACATTGCAGAAAAAAAACTAGTGAATTTAAATAAGTCATAGTAGTATCAACTAAATTCTACACCTGAAACCAATTTTACCATGTGTTAACTAGAATTTAAATACAAACTTGAAATCAGAAATAAAGAAAGTCACATTGAAATTAAAAAAAAGAAAAAGATCAAATAGTCTAACATGCATGTAATGGGATCCCCAGAAGGAAAGGAAATTGAAAATGAAGAAGACAACATATTTCAAGAGATAATGGAACAACACCATGGATATATCTATCCTCATGGATCAGCTTAAGTCACACACATACACACACACTATTGTGTGTTATATGTCAATTATACATATCAACTCTCACTCACAATCAACTCTATCATTCCATTTTTATAACCTCCAAGAACAAGTAAAGCTAATTTATGATGATCAAAGATAGGAAAAGGTTGTATCACAAAAGGCAGCGAAGAGAGAAAAGGAGAAGTGAATTTTCTTTGGTGATAAAAAAATTCTTGTCTTGTTTTTTATGCGTTTTCAAGAGTACATAGAATTGTTGAACTGAACTGAAACTAAGGATGTGTGTGTGATCCTCAGTTTACAAAAGAAAACTGTAAGCAGAGAAAATAAAGAAACAACTTCACAGTATGACCAAAAAAGAAATTACAGTAGAAACCATCCAAAATGAAATACACAGAGAAAAAAATAATTCAGAAAAGAATAAGGGTAGTAGTGAGCTGTGTGACAACTCCAAGTGGCCTAATATGCATGTAATTGAATTCTCTGAAGATGTTAGAGCACAGGACACAAAAAATAATGGCTGAAAAATTTCTAAAGTTAATTATAATTCAAATCCCACAGATTCAAGAAGTTAGAGTGTATTATGCTAAGAGAAATAACTCAGTCAGAGAAAGACAAATACCACATGATTTCACTCATGTGGAATTTAAGAAACACAACAGATGAACATAGGGGAAGGGAAGGGAAAATAAGATAAAGACAGAGAGGTAGGCAAACAATAAGCAACTCTTAAGTACAGAGAACAAACTGAGGGTTGCTGAAGGGGTTGGGGGGGATGGGCTAAATGGGGGATGGGCATTAAGGAGGGCACTTATTGGGATGAGCACTGGGTGTTACGTGTAAGTGATAAATCACTGGGTACTACTCCTAAAGCCAATACTACACTCTATGTTAACTAACTTGAATTTACACAGACAAATTGAAAAACAAAAAAAGCTTAATGAACTAAAGCATAAGAAACATGAAGAAGGTACATCATAATCAAATTCCTCAAAACTAGTGATAAAGAGAAAATCTTAGAGCAGTAGGAAGAAAATAACACATTACATAAATAGGAACAAAATAACGATGATAGATTTCCTATAGTAAATAATGCAAATAAGATGACAGGGGGTAACTAGTAAAGTACTGAGAGAAAATCAAATTGTCAACTTAGAAATGTGTACCCATGTAGGAAGTGTAAGGAGGCCAGCCTGGCTGGCGCTAAAGGAGTGACAAGAGGCGCAATAGGCAAAAATCCAGAGACACTAACAGGAGGCTAGATGGTTTAATAGTTTACAAGTGATTGGAAAGACTTTGGGGAGGGAGCCAAGATGACAGAACAGCATGGAAGTTTTTTTGTGTGTCTCACATCCATGAAATACAGCCAGACCAACACTAAACCATCCTGCACACCTAGAAAACTGATCTGAGGATTAACACAACAATCTGCACAACCTGAACCACAGAATTCAGCAGGTACATGGTGTGGCGAGGTGAACTTGGGGAGAGAGAAGCCAGGGAGGGCAGGGAGGTGCTTTTGCATTGTGGAGAGAGGATGGAGACGGTGGGGAGAATACGGGAAAAGCACCCCTCCCCAAAAGCAGCTGGGGAGAGTGTGGAAAATTGGAAACAGCTGCAGGGACTGAACTAAAAAAAGGACAAAGGAGAAAGGGGAGGGTTTAAATTCCATTAAGACTGTAAACGGGGAGTGCAGAGTCTGCAATTCCGCAGCTGGATACCTGGCGGTCCTCTGGTGGGAAGGGCAAATCCCCAGGAACAGAGTGGGGTCTGGGAGGTTCTCGGGCCACATGGGAAGAAGCGGTTCCACTGCTGGAAGGACATTTGGTAGAGGCTGTGGAGCAACCTGGGCCCAGCCAACCCCAGAGAATGGCCACATTTGCTGGTGCTGGAACAAGGTCATTAAGGGTGAAGCGGGGTGCCAGATATGTGTTGTGATTTTCCATAATCCCTGAAATGCTGCTGCTACACTATCTCATAAACTTTTTCTGGGGCAGGCTGGCATGTTGGCCACAGTCTCTGGGCATCAGCAACAGCAGCACAGTCCCACAAACTTTCCTGGGTGCAGCCGGCATTCGGCCATTGTTCAATAAGACGCTCCGGAGAGGGGCGGAATGGGTCAAAGCTGCAGTCCCTCAGAAATAAGGCACCTGGAAAACAGCTCGATCTGAGACAAAACTCAGGAGAGAGGTACTACCTAGGGCTTGGTCACGGACAATGTAAAAGCGGGGAGTGGACAAAAGCTGAAGACAAAGGAAAAGTGCGTGATTGCTGCTCGGGGAGAACAGAGTTCTGATACTAGAGACTGGGTAGCTGAGTGATGCCATTTTCACCGCTCCAGCACATGTGCCTACGTACCTACAAGCACCACAACAATCCACCCCAGTAGGCTAGCAGCGCCATCTAGTGGAGAATGGAGTTGTTGCACTAAGTCCCGCCCAACTGGGCCAACCTGGCTCTTCAAGAACAGAAGTCTCACCACCTGCTTAGCTTATGGACTATAAAGCGCTTCATAGTCTGACTTCTAGGGGAAAATGAAGTAATTTCAGTCGTATTTCAGTCTGTTGGCAGGTCCATCTATTCAATTTTCTTTCATTCTTTTTTTTTTTCTATGTTTTTTCTTTTTCATTTCTTTTCTTTTTCTTAAAGAGAAAAAAATAATTTCTATTTTCAATTTTTAGTAAAAATATTTTTCTTTAAAATATTTTACTATATTTTTTACTTTTGTGTAATTTTTTTCAAATTCTATTTTACTTCCATCATTTTATTTTAGTCTACTTAAGTGAATTCATTTTTTCAAATTTTCAAATGATTTCCTTTTTTTCTTTTTTTCGTTTCTTTTCTTTTTGAGTACAGAAAGACAAAAAAATTCATTTTTATTTTTAATTTTTATTAAAAATATTTTTCTTTAATTTTTTTCTACTATATTTTTTACTTTTGTGTAAATTTTTTCAAATTATAGTTTACACCCATCATTTCATTTTAGTCTACTTCAGTGTATTCATTTTTTCAAATTTTCAAACAATTTTCTTTTTTTTTCTTCTTTCATCTTTTTTCTCTAATCTATCAAGCCACTTTCAACACCCAGACCAAAAACACACCTAAGATCCAGCATCATTTATTCAATTTTTTTGTGTGTGTTTTTAATTTTTTAATTTTAATATTTTTTTAATTTTAATTTTTTCTACTTCATTAATTCCTTTTCTCCCTTCAAAATGACAAAATGAAGGAATTCACCCCAAAAGAAAGAGCATGAAGAAAGACAGCCAGGGACTTAACCAACACAGGTACAAGCAAGATGTCTAAACCAGAATTTAGAATCATGATAATAAGAATACTAGCTGGAGTCGAAAATAGATTAGAATCCCTTTCTGCGGAGATGAAGTAAAAACTAGTCAGGATGGAATAAAAAATGTTATAACTGAGCTGCAGTCATGAATGGATGCCACGGCAGCAAGGATGGATGAGGCAGAACAGAGAATCAGCGATATACAGGACAAACTTATAGAGAATAACGAAGGAAAAAAAGAGGGAGATTAGGGCAAAAGAGCACGATTTAAGAATTAGAGAAATCAGTGACTCATTAAAAAAGAACAACATCAGAATTGATAGGGGTCCCAGAAAAGGAAGAGAGAGAAATAGGGGTAGAAGGGTTATGTGAGCAAATCATAGTGGAAAACTTCCCTAACCTGGGGAAAGACACAGACATCAAAATCCAAGAAGCGCAGAGGACTCCCATTAGATTCAACAAAAACTGACCACCCACAAGGCATATCATAGTCAAATTCACAAAATACTCAGGCAAGGAGAAAATCATGAAAGCAGCAAGGGAAAAAAAGTCCTTATCCTATAAGGGAGGACAGATCAGGTTTGCAGCAGACCTATCCACAGAAACTTGGCAGGCCAGAAACGAGTAGCAGGATATATTCAATGTGCTGAATCAGAAAAATATGCATCCAAGAATTCTCTACCCAGGAAGACTGTCATTCAAAATAGAAGAGATAAAAAGTTTCCCAGACAAACAAAAATTGAAGGAGTTTGTGACCACTAAACCAGCCCTGCAAGAAATTTTAAGGGGGACTCTCTGAGGAGAAAAGATGAAAATATAAATACATACATACATACCAAAAGCAACAAAGATTAGAAAGGAGCAGAGACTACCACCAGAACTCCAACTCTACAAGCATCATAATGGCAATAAATTCATATCTTTCAGTACTCACTCTAAACATCAACGGACTCGATGCTCCAATCAGAAGACATAGGGTAACAGAATGGATAAGAAAACAAGATCCATCTATATGCTGTTTACAAGAGACCTACTTTAGACCTGAAGACACCTTCAGATTGAAAGTAAGGGGATGGAGAACCATCCATCATGCTAATGGTCAACAAAAGAAAGCTGGAGTAGCCATACTTATATCAGACAATCTAGACTTTAAAATAAAGACTGTATCAAGAGATGCAGAAGGGCATTATATCATAATCAAGGGGTCTATCCACCAAGAAGACCTAACAATTGTAAACATTCATGCACCAAATGTGGAAGCACCCAAATATATAAATAAATTAATCACAAACATAAAGAAACTCACTGATAGTAATACCATAATAGTGGGAGACTTCAACACCCACTCACAACAATGGACAGATCATCTAATCAAAAAATCAACAAGGAAACAATGGCTTTGAATGACACACTGGACCAGATGGACTTAACAGATATATTCAGAACATTTCATCCTAAAGCAGCAGAACATACATTCTTCTCCAGTGCACATGGAACGTTCTCCAGGACAGACCACATACTGGGACATAAATCAGCCCTCAGCAAGTACAAAAAGATCGAGATCATACCATGCATATTTTCAGACCACAACACTATGAAACTCGAAATCAACCACAAGAAAAAATTTGGAAACAAATACTTGGAGACTGAAGAACATCCTACTAAAGAATAAATGGGCTAACCAAGAAGTTAAAGAGGAAATTAAAAAGTACATGGAAACCGACGAAAATGATAACACCACAACCCAAAACCTCTGGGACACAGCAAAGGCAGTCATAAGAGGAAAGTAATATAGCAATCCAGGCCTTCCTAAAGAAGGAAGAAAGATCTCAGATACACAACCTAACCTTATGCCTTAAAGAGCTGGAAAAAGAACACAAATAAAACCCAAAACCAGCAGAGGACAGGAAATAATAAATATTAGAGCAGAAATTAATTCTATCAAAACCAAAGAAACACTAGAACAAATCAATGAAACCAGAAGATGGTTATTTGAAAGAATTAACAAAATTTACAAACCACTAGCCAGTCTGATCAAAAAGAAAAAGGAAAGGACCCAAATAAATAAAATCAAGAATGAAAGAGGAGAGATCACAACCAACACAGCAGAAATAAAAACAATAATAATATTATGAGCAATTATATGCCAATAAAATGGGCCATCTGGAAGAAATGGACAAATTCCTAGAAACATACACACTACCCAAACTGAGACAGGAAGAAATAGAAAATTTGAACAGATCCATAACCAGTAAGGAAATCAAATTAGTATTCAAAAATCTCCCAAAAAACAAGAGTCAAGGTCCAGATGGCTTTCCAGGGGAATTCTACCAAGCATTTAAGGAAGAGTTAATACCTATTCTCTTGAAATTGTTCCAAAAAAATAGAAATGGAAGGAAAACTTCCAAACTCATTCTATGAAGCCAGCATTACCTTGATCCCAAAACCAGACAGAGAACCCACTAAAAAGGAGAACTATAGACCAATTTCCCTGATGAACATGGATGCAAAAATCCTCAACAAGATATTAGCCAACCGGATTCAACAATACATTAAAAAAATTATTCACCATGACCAAGTGGGATTTATACCTGGGATGCAGGGCTGGTTCAATATCCACAAAACAACGTGATTATCACATCAATAAAAGAAAAGACAAGAACCATATGACCCTCTCAATAGATGTAGAGAAAGCATTTGACAAAATATAGCATCTTTTCTTGACAAAAACCCTCAAGAAAGTAAGGCTAGAAGGATCATACCTCAAGATCATAAAAACCGTATATGAATGACCCAATGCTAATATCATCCTCAATGGGGAAAAGCTGAGAGTTTTCACCCTAAGGTCAGGAGTAAGACGGGGATGTCCACTCTCACCACTATTATTCAACATAGTATTGGAAGTCTATGCCTCAGCAATCAGACAACACAAAGAAATAAAAGGCATCCAAATCAGCCAGGAGGAGGTCAAACTTTCACTCTTCGCAGATGACATGATACTCTATATGGAAAATCCAAAAGATTCCACCACAAAACTGGTGGAACTGATTCATAAACTCAGCAAAGTTCCAGGAGATAAACTCAATTCACAGAAATCTATACACCAACGATGAAGCAACAAAAAGAGAAATCAAGGAATTGATCCCATTTACAGTTGCACAAAAAACCATAAAATACCTAGTAATAAATCTAACCAAAGAGATGAAAAACCTATACACTGAAAACTATAGAAAGCTTATGAAAGAAATTGAAGAAGACACAAAAAAATGGAAAAAGATTCCATGTTCTTGGATAGGAAGAACAAATATTGTTAAAATGCCAATACTACCCAAAGCAATCTACACATTCAATGCAATCCCTATCACAATAACACAAGTATTCTTCACAGAGCTAGAACAAATAATCCTAAAATTTGTATGGAACTAGAAAAGACCCCGAATAGCCAAAGCAATCTTGAAAAAGAAAACCGAAGCAGGAAGCATCACACTCCCAGACTTCAAGCTATACTACAAAGCTGTAATCATCAAGACAGTATGGTACTGGCACAAGAACAGACACTCAGATCAATGGAACAGAATAGAGAACCCAGAAATGGACCCACAAACCTATGGCCAACTAATCTTTGACAAAGGAGGAAAGAATATCCAATGGAATAAGGCCAGTCTCTTCAGCAAGTGGTGCTGGGAAAACTGGACAGCAACATGCAGAAGAACAAACCTGGACCACTTTTTTACCCCATACACAAAAATAAACTCAAAATGGATGAAAGACCTAAATGTAAGACAGGAAGCCATCAAAATCCTTGAGGAGATAGCGGGCAAAAACCTCTTTGATCTTGGCTGCAGCAATTTCTTACTCAACACGTCTGGAGGCAAGGCAAACAAAAGCAAAAATGAACTACTGGGACCTCATCAAAATAAAAAGCTTCTGCACAGCAAAGGAAACAATCAGCAAAACTAAAAGGCAACTGACAGAATGGGAGAAGATACATACAAATGACCTATCAGATAAAGGGTTTGTATCCAAAACCTATAAAGAACTTATCAAATTCAACACCCAAAAAACAAATCATCCAGTGAAGAAATGGACAAAGGCATGAATAGACACTTCTCCAAAGAATGCATACAGATGGCCAACCGACACATGAAAAAATGCTCCACATCACTCATCATCAGGGAAATACAAATCAAAACCACCATGAGATACCACCTTACACCTGTCAGAATGGCTAACATGAACAACTCAGGCAACAACAGATGTTGGCAGGGATTCGGAGAAAGAGGATCTCTTTTGCGTTGTTGGTGGGAATGCAAGTTGGTGCAGCCACTCCAGAAAACAGTATGGAGGTTCCTCAAAAAACTAAAAATAGAACTACCCTACGACCCAGCAATTGCACTACTAGGTATTTATCCAAGGGATACAGGTGTGCTGTTTCAAAAGAACACATGCACCCCAATGTTTATAGCAGCATTATCAAGAATAGCCCAAGTATGGAAAGAGCCCAAATGTCCATCGATGGATGAATGGACAAAGAAGATGTGGTATATATATACAATGGAGTATTATTACTTGGCAATCAAAAAGAACGAAATCTTGCCATTTGAAACTATGTGGATGGAACTGGAGGATATTATGCTAAGTGAAATTAGTCAGAGAAAGACAAGAATCATATAACCTCACTCATATGAGGACTTTAAGAGACAAAACAGATGAACATAAGGGAAGAGAAACAAAAATAATATAAAAACAGGGAAGGGGTCAAAGCATAAGAAACTCATAAATATGGAGAACAAACAGAGGGTTACTGGAGAGGTGTGGGAGGGGGGATAGGCTAAATGGGTAAGGGGCATTAAGGAATCTACAGCTGAAATGATTGTTGCACTATACGCTAATTTGAATGTAAATTTTAAAAAAGAAAATTTAAAAAAGAAAAAAAGAAAAAAAAATGTGTACCCAGAGGGGTGCATGGATGGCTCAGTAGGCTAAGCATCTTGATTTTGGCTCAGGTCATGATCTCACAGTTTGGTGGGTTCGGGTCCCATGTCGGGCTCTGTGCCCTGACCACGTGGAGCCTGCTTGGATTCTCCCTCTCTCCCTGTCTCTCTGCCTCTCCTCTGCTTGTGCTTTCTCTCTCAAAATAAATAAATAAACTTAAAAAAAGAGAAATGTGTACCCAGAAAAAAATATTTTAATTTACAACAAAATAAAGACATTTTTAGACATACAAAAGCAGAAAGAATCCATCACCAGCAGGCCTAAAGTATCAGAAGTGTAAAAGGAAGTCCTTCAGGCAGAAGGAACATAATGACAGGTAGAAATATGGATCTACACAAAGGAAGGAACACTGGAAATAGTAATATGTGGGTAAATCTATGAAATAGCTTTCTTAATATTTAAATATCTTTAAAGGATAACTGACTATTTAAACCAAAATAACATCAGTGTATTATGTTTATAACATACGCATAGCAAAATGCATGACATCAAAGAGTATAAAGATGGAAGAAATGGAACTAATACTATTGTGAAGTTCTTACACTATACATTAAATGGTATAATACCACTTAGGCTATGATAACTTAAAAATGTATAAAATAAACCCTAAAGCAACCACTGAAAAGAAAAATTGTAGCTAGTAAGCTAAAGAATATAAGGGGTGCCTGGGTGGCTCAGTCAGTTAAGCATCTGACTTTGGCTCAGGTTATGATATTGTGGTTTGTGGGTTTGAGCCCCGCATAGGGCTCTATGCTGACAGCTTAGAGCCTGGAGCTTGCTTCGGATTCTGTGTCTCCCCCTCTTTCTGTCCCTCCCCCACTCACACTCTGTCTCTCTTTCTCTCAAACATTAAAAAAAATGTTTTAAATAATATAAAATGAAATCAAAAAAAATGTTCAATTCATTCAAAAGAAGGCTGAAGATGTGCAAAAGGGGAAGGAAACACAGATAGGACCAGAAAACAAATAGCAAAAAGAGAGAGAGAGAGAGAGAGAGACTGAAACCTAACAATATCAATAATCACACTAAATGTAAATGGTCTACACACCCCAATTAAAAGACAGATTGTCAAATTGGATTAAAAAACATGACCCAGCTATTTGCTACCAACAAATAACATACTTTCGACATAAAGACACATGCAGGTTACAAGTAAAATGGAAAAGGATAAACACTAACCAAAAAATTGCCTGAGTGTCTATGTAAGTATAAGACAAAGTATATTTTAGAAATAAAAATATTAGCAGGAATAAAGAGGGTTATTTCATAATGTTAAAGAGTTTACTATTTCAGGAAGTCACAGTAATCCTAAATGTTTTTGCATGTAATAACAGTTTCAAAAGACATGAGAAAACTGAGAGAAGTGTAAGAATAAGTAGACAAATTCATAATTATAGTTGGATACCCTTCTTATAAATTGATAGAAAAAGTCAGAAAATCAGTAAGGATATAAAAGACTTCAACAACACTGTCAACCAAATAGACCTAACTGAAAATGATAAAACAGCCTAGCAACAGCCAAATACACATTGTTCTCAAGTGCACATGAAATCTTTACCAAAATAAACCAGTCTGGGTGATAAAACAAATCTCAATAAATTTGAAGGGATTCAAATTATACAAATAATGCTCTCTGACAACAGAATTAAATTTGCAATGCATAATAGAAAGATGTTTGGAAAGTCCTCAAATATTTGGAGCCTAAATAATACCCTTGTTAAATAAACTGACTTAAGAAGAAAAATTTTTTTAATTAGAGAATGTTATTAACTGGATAAAAATGCAAACACAAAGTAACAAAATTTGTAGGATGCCATGAAAGCAATAATTAGGGGGTGGATTATACCCTAGACATCTATAATACAAAAGAAGAAACAGTTCAAATCAACCTGTTTCCACCTGAGAAAAGAAAGAGGAATTTAAATGAAAGGTAAACAGAGGAAAGGAAATACTATAAATAAGAGCAGAAATCAATGACAAAAAAGACATAAAAATAGTAAAATATCTTTATATAATTAGGGGTGTCTGGCTGGCTCAGTCAGTTAAATGTACAGCTTTGGCTCAGGTCATGATATCACAGTTCATGGGTTCGAGCCCCACATCAGGATCTGTGCTGACAGTGCCTGGAGCCTGCTTAGGATTCTCTCTCTTTCCCTGTCTCTCTGTCTCTCTATTCTAAAAAATAAATAAACTGGGGGGAAAAATAAAAGAAAATCAATGAAACCAAAAGATGATTCCTTGAGAAAACCAATGAAGTCAATAAAACTCTAGCCAGATTGACCAGGAAAAGAGGAGAGAATATATTAATTGTCAATATCAAAGTGAGAAGCATGATATCACTAGAGATTCTACACATATTAAAAGGAGAGTAATGGAAAGTTATGAACAACTGTATGTCCAGAAATTGGACAGTGTTGATGAAATGGACAAATTCCATGAAAGGTACCAACTATAGAAGTCACTCCAAAAAAAAAAAAAAAACAAAACCCTATAGGTCTGGAGACTCAATATTGTGAAGCTATCTACCCTCCCCAAATTGATCTATACATCCATTGCACTCCCAACAAAAATTCTGGCAGGTTTTTTAAAAAAAAGAAATTGACGAGGTATTTCTAAAATTCCTATAGAAATACAAAGAACCTAGAATAGGAAAAAAAATCAAAATACAAAAAACTCCAGAAAGGAAGAACAAAGGAGAGTTACTAACCCTACCTGATTTTGATTTCAAAACATATTATAATGCTACCATTGGGTCCAGTTTCATGGGGTTGCACCCAGCCCCACTCTTAGAAGGGCCCTATGATGGGTATAATGCTCTGCTCTGCCTTGAAATTCTTAATACTGTTTGAACAAAGGGACCCATATTTTCATTTTATACTGAACTCCACAAATTATGTGGCTGGTCCACCTACAGAAATCAAGGTAGTGTGGTATTTATGTAAAAATAGAGAAATAGGTCATAAGATCAGTGCAGAGTCTAGAAATAAACCCCACCATACAACTGATTTTTTACCAAAGTTCAAAAAGCACTTTAGTGGGGGAAAAGCTAGTCTTTCTAAACAAACAAAAAAAAAGCTAGAAAAATTGGATTTTCATATGCCAAAAAATAAAGTTTTGATCAAAGCCATGCTGTGTACAAAATTAACACAGATAAGCATAGTCATAATGTACAACCTAAAACCATAAAACCTCGAGAAAAGCAGTTCAGAGAAAATCTATATGACCTTGAGTCAGGCAAAGATTTCTTTTTCTAAAATATTTTTTTTATTAAGTTTATTTAGAAAGAGAGAAGGAGGGGAGGGAAGGGGGAGTAAGAAAGGGACAAAGAGAGAATCCCAAGCAGGCTCTGCACCATCAGTGCAGAGCCTGATGCAGGGCTTAAACTCACAAACCGAGACATCATGACCTGAAGGGAAACCAAGAGTCAGTCACACGCTTAACCGACTGAGCCACCCAGGTGCCCTGAGTCAGACAAAGATTTCTCAGCAACACAAAAAACCTGATCCATTAAAGAAAAAATACTGATAAAGAAGACTTCATCAAAACTAAAAATTTTTACTCTTTGAAAAAAAAAAAGGGGATGAAGCCATGGACTGGGAGAAAATATTTGCAAAGCATAAATCTGATAAAGGATTTGAATCATCATTATATAAAGAACTCCCTAAATTCAGTAAGAAAACACAACCCAACTAAAAATTGGCAAATTATTTTAATGAAAAGCTCTATGGATGTCAAGGGAACACAGGAAAAGATAAGACATATCATTAGTCATTAGGGAAATGCAAATTAAAGCCACTCTGCATGGCTAAAATGAAAAAGACAGACTATACCAAATCTTGGTGAAGTGTGGAGGATTTGGAACTTTCATACCCTATTGATGGGAATGAAAAATGGTACAACCACTTTGGAAAATACTGCATCAGTTTTTCTTCTTAAATGAGCAAATACCTACTATACATCCTAGTCATTCCACTCCCAAGTATTTACTCAAAAGAAAATAAAAAGCTTATGTCCATACAAAAACTTGCCTATGAATCTTCACTGCAGGTTTATCTATAATATCCAAAAACTAGACAGAAACGAAATGTTCATCAACTTGTGATTATAAACCAAATCGAGATATATCCATATAACTGAACACCATTCTGTAATAAAAAGAAATAAACTGCTAACACAACTCAAAATATGGATGAATATCAAAACCACTGTAAGAAGCAAAAAGAATATTGGCCACAAAAGACTAATATAAAATTCTAGAAAAGGTAAGAGTATAGTCACAGGAAACAGAACAGTGGTTGCTGGGGGTCCAGGATGTGGTACAATGGTGTTAATTAGAAGGAGGCATGAAGGAACTTTCTTTTTTTTAGTGGAAATGTTGTATAACATGATTTGGGTGATGGTTTGAGGACTACATACATTTGTTGAAATTCATTATATTGTACATTTCAAATTGGCCAATTTCACTTTATGTGAAGTATGTCTCAATGAAGCCAATATCTTTTAAGTTAGCTCTACACCCAATGTTGGGCTTGTGGGGCTTAAAATCATGACCTCAGGATCAAGAGTCTCATGCTTTACCAACAGAGCCAGGCACCCCAAAACTAATAATTTTTTAAATTGCTTATTAGGATGCATCCCCCTGGAGATGATGCTACTGGTTCACGAGAAAAATACAAATAAATTTCTCTTTAATTATGTCCCTGAAAAGTTTATTCTCATAGCCTTGCCTAATATCTGATTGGAAGAGCAAAGTCTCATCCAGGCAAGAGGTAATACACAAGCTCCAGAATTTCTTTTGAGTTTCACCTTGGCTTCCTGGTTGCATTTTAAACTGTGGTACACAAAACAAAAACAGTATCAATACAATGTAATTGCCATCCTTCCATGAGTAGTTCCCAGTTACATGCATGTAGAAAATGTCTCCCTAATTAGGGTTTACTAATGCCCCTGAAGTCTTGACAAGGCTACCGTCCTTACTTGAAAGAGTTCTTTAGATACAGGAGATGGTCTGCTATACTGAATACCTTAGAATCTGGACAGTTAGGATCTCTCAAAGAAAACATTTTTTTAACAGACTTTGTGGAACTAGAATTTCCGTTATGTGAATCCTGGAAGGGAGGGGAGAACAACAGCTGGAACTTTAGCAAATACTGCAACAGTTTTTCTTAACTGAGCCTATGCCTACTATATGTTCTAGCCATTCCACTCCCAGATATTTACTCAAGAGAAAAGAAAAGCTTATGTGCATACAAAGACTTGCATATGAATCTTCATTGCAGGTTTATTTATAATATAAAAAACTAGAAAGAAACCAAATGTTCATCAACTTGTGAATATAAACCAATATGGTTGGGTTGGGGGGAGGGGGCTGGGGGGAGAGGAGGTATCTGGTCCTAAATGTTATTGTATAGAGGCTCCTGGTGTTTGGATACTGAAGGTTTTAAACCTTGTGTGGCCAAATCCTTTTTTTTTTTTCTCATTTTCACTAGAGAAACCCAGATGATTCTTTATTGTGAAAAGTGAAAATATACAATCAATGCACTTATAAACTTACAAATTATTTATAATGAAATAAACTGAGTGATTCTTGGTTTGAATCTGCCACTTGTTTTCCAAAAGAAATAAAAATAATGCTTACTGGATAGTTGTAACTTTAAAAAACATAGCAGGAGGTACATCAAACAAATTTTTTAACAGATTTTTAGCCATCCAGTTACCCTTAACCCCACGTAGAATGCTTTACATTGGAAGAACTGAGCATTGTGTAGAAACACAAATATGGTTTTGCCATCCCAAAGAGAGATGAGGGCTTGTATTGTTTAAGACATCGCATGGCTAGGTGCCAAATGTTCAGGTGTTTTGTCATGTTTTCATCCGCTTAGCTGATATGATGAACCACCAAAACACAGCCTCCTCCAGCCTTGGCTCTACAACAGAAGGGGGTAAAAATAACCCTTGAGTCCAAAAGAGTTTATGATACTAGATTCGACAGCTGTTCCCATGCTTAGATAATTAGCCACTGACAAGAGATGCTAAGCCTGCTTGGGCCATGCAAGCTGGATTCTGCAGCAAGTAGACCCTCTATTTCAGTCGGTCCTGAGCAGGTATCAGGCATGGAGAAGGGTCAGGCCCAGTTTTACCAACAGGAAGTTCATAATCTGTTGAGGCTAACAAAAATGGTTTGCAAGGAAAAGGCATGGCAAATTCAGCCATGCTTACTTAATGATGAGGAGCTGAATTCAATGCGTCTTTCCTCATGCCTACACACTCAGCATTCCATCTTCCCTACACTTCTGTTAAGGTAATCAACCAAAGTAGGAAATGGAAAAAAACTCAGTGCATTTGTTGCATCCCAGTGACTTTGAAATAATTTGGAGGTAGGGGAGATTGGAGGGATGAAAGCTAAAATGTCCTGAGATTATCTGTGAATATCATTTATCCATGTATAGCCATTACCCCAAGTCCATACATAATACAAGGAGTCAACTAGAGTTCATGTCTCCCATATGGATACTGAACAGCCAGATCAAGGGTGGAGGTTGGGGGGTGGGGGTGGGGACAAACAGCATTTATCATTAAGTTACATAAAAAGTGATATAGCTAATTTATTGCTAACATCCGTCTATAGCTATTACGTACCATGTCTTAGTGTAAATACAATGATAAGCTTAAAATTTGAAAATTAATAAATTGGTTAAAATGATCCCTCTACTCCTGTCTTTTCTTTTGTTCTCAGTTTCTCCTGTTTGTGTATTATTAAAATACTTTTTTACTTTACTGGAGAAAATCGGCAGGTGCTTTTTAATTATTCAAACTCTTCTGGAAACCAAACTACTTAATGTAATTACATCTAGAATAAAAAAATTAATAATAAAAGCCATTGACGGTTCTTAGGGAATCTGACCTATATATTTACCATTTTGTAAAGGGATAGAATTGATTTTTCTTTTTGATTTATCTTGCTTTGTTTTTCATGAGAACTGCAGAGACAATGAGAAAAAGATGGTAGTATTTATCTCAGAGATGAAATGTGCTGTTTTCCACTATGCAAATTTTATCCATGAAAATCCATTTTGTTTTGCTATAGTTTCACCCAATTGCATAGATAATGAGGATTCCCCTGTCATCTGTGGTACAAAGGGGAGAATTCGCTCTTACTGGAGTAAAACAACATCTTAGAGCTGAAACAAAACAGATTGTAGATACCAATCGTCAACACCTAAGCAGTGCATGAAAGAGTGCATAGCTACTACTATGAAAGAAAGAAAAGCCACAATAAACTATGTAATTGGCATGTTTTAAACAACTTTATTTCCTTTTTAAAAGGCCAGAATCTTACGAAGCTGCTTTTCCAATTATCCTCTGATTTTGAATTAAATGGGTAGGTGTTTGGGATGGAAAATTTAAGTGCAGCTGTTTGGATATGAAAACCTCCATAATTTCATACTTGAGCCAACCAATAAAGTACCCGTCAACTTTTTTACAACTTCAGAAAAAGCCTCAAGCTAGCATTTATGCCCGCCTCGATATGTAGAGGCTGCACTTGGCTGGGATTTGACTCTGGGGAAATTATTCTGAAAGGAGCGAGTTAGGGAGGTATAAGCACACAGACTTGTAACTCAGCGAAAACATTTGCTTTCCTGGTGCAATGAAAGAGCAACTGCACATTTCTCATGGCCCTCAGTTATGATCTATGTGCGCCAACACAGCACACAAATTCTGCTTTTTATATCAGTGTTTCTGCAACCAACAACGCAGTCTTGTTTCAGGCAGAGAAAGCAAGGCAGAAAGAAGGGCTCTCATGGTCCGAACAGCTAACACAGAGGTGACCATAAAGATAAACTGTCCTTCCAAACACATGTTTTGAAAATATTTCAATTTTAGTATAAACTTTATACGGCTTACTATAAATGGAGCCATTTAGTCTTAGAAATTAACCCCTAATCTCCTCACTGAGAAACGATATTTCTAATTAAACAATTAAACTGATTTGCCATCCTGACGTTTCATTTAAGACTAAAATTTGCTCACCCCGAGCACTGCTTTCACAAAGCACTGGTGTTTTATTTTTCAGCCAGTTTCTCATCATAAATACATTTATTTCTCCATCTGTTCTGGCCAATGAGAGAGGTTTTTTTTGGCTCTCTCTAGCTTATCTTTAAGAAATGATATACACGACTCTCATTGCACTTCTCTGAAGCTACAGGAGAATGTTCTGGTAATGGTGCTTTTCAGTCTCAGTCACAGACATCAAACCGACACTGGTCCTCAAGCCAATGGCAGCTCATGACAAAATTGTCACTACTCTTTTGCAAAATGAAAAAAACAAAAAAAACAAGCAAACAAACAAAAAACAAGGGGAGAAAGCACAGGTTTTTTTTTTTTTAACACTGAATTTATTCCATTGGGAAAACTGCCCTTGATTCTGTTAGCATGTCTTTAAATTGTCTTATGGTTAAAATTCTTTCTATTTTAAAGAAAAGTGATCATAAATGGTAATTGTTTTTTTATTAACTTATTTTGTTTTATTTACTTATTTTGAGAGAGAGCACGCACACAAGTGGGGGAGGGGCAGAGAAAGGGAGAGAGAGAATCCCAAGCAGGCTCCACATTGTCAGCATAGAGCCAGATTCGGGGCTAGGACCCATGAACCATGAGATCATGACCTGAGTTGAAGTCGGTTGTTTAACCAACTGAGCCACCCAGGTGCCCCAAAGGTTAATTGTTTTTAAGGGTCCTACTCGGCATAGTCAATATGGTACAGAAATTCCCAAAATTCTGTGAACTTCTGCTGGTGATATGAAATTTAAAAATCTGAACTAATCTAAAACAAGCAGTGGCTTGACTCTCTGGGATGTCGGGAACAAAGTAGTAACTGATATGTGGTGTCATACGTGTGCTATGGCCAGGCAGGGAAGCTTTTCCACATTAGCTTTCAGACAGGAATTGTTTGAATTGACAACTCTCAATTCAATATTACGTGATAATTACTTTTCCTACCTTACTTTATTCACGTAGCTCAAAATAATCACCTACTCTTTCTGTCTCCAAAATCTTGTATATTCTATTAGTTTGGTCATCAAACTTGGACTGCAACTAACAGGTATTGCAAAGATAAATCTCATCTCAGGTACTCCCCAACCACTACCAGTGGAGTTAGAAGAAATGAGTCAGTTGGGCTGGCCAAACTTGGTTCAGGCAGAGAGGCCTCAGTTTCCTCAGAGAATCGCTGGTCCTCACTGCAGTCCTTCCTCTTATGACTGGGTGACACTGAGCATCTCATCACTTACCTACACCTCTCAGATTCCTCCTCCTTTAAGTGAAGGTTACACGAATAATCTAACCCTCTGAAGAGAATGTGAGCCGAGTTTACCTTACAAAATTGCAGTGATTGTTTTGATAGTATTTTAATTCTAAGTTTTAGGTCAACATGTGCAATTTAAATGGTAAAAAGGAAAATAACAACATTCATGGATGACTTTCCACAGGTGGAAGCCAGCTTAGTGTTTTGATGATCATGAGGGAATTTGGAAACTATTGAATGGTGACAATTAATATAGGTTTCTCCATAATCTAAGCTTTAAACTGATATAATTGATGCACTTATATATAAACCCACATTGTATCTGCAAAGCCAAAAACACAACAGGAAAAACTTACATCATCAGTATTTTCTTACATCTGTGGATATTTCTGTTTGCTGTTGCCTCATGAGATAGCATTTTAGGTTTTGGATCCAAGTGTTAAACATCCACTAGCAGGATTTCCTATGTTCTGCAACTCTCTGAGTAACTTCCATTAATCTAGATTCCTCAGGAGGCTCTAAGGCCATTAGATCCTTTAAACTGGAGAGCTGTTCTTTTATGAGCTTCACAGAGAATACACATTGGATTTCTAGCCACAGATTGGAGAAAAATGTTGATTGAAAGCAGGTGTATTTGTACGTTGTTTGGGTTTAGTACTTTGGTGTGTTTATCAGTTTATCTCTTAAAAGCAGCAGCTAGACATTTTCTTTCTCAAAACTGCCTACTGAAGGGCCATAGCCTCATTCTATATTACCAGGAAAGAGTAGACAACACAGTGTTAGGAATCATACAACCATAAATATAGTCAGGCAAATACACCTAATATTATCTCTGATAAAATGTCCAATTTTAAAGCACTTGAAAGCAAACTGGCTACAAATACGATTTTTAAAATTCTTTGTATTCTACACAATAATTCTAAATATTAAATAGCAATGCCAAAATATTTCCAAATAGGTTGCAAAAATACCTAAAATCTTAATCTGTGCAGAGGCCAAGAGTGTTGTGCAGAGGTTTTTGATACTCCCTGGCTCTGCTCCCCAAATCTAAGCAAAATCCTATCTTGTCATGCAAATGCCACTTCAGAACAAGTACCTAAGCCAGCCCCCCCGCCACAGTCTTCAGCCGTATTGCCTCTCCTAAGCCTCCCTTGAGAGAAACAGCACTGTTTTTAGTAGGACCCCCATTTTAATTGAAAATACAAAACCAACTCATTTTCTCTCTCCAAGTAACTGAGAGCCACACTCATAAATTGAAAAGAGGATTAGCCTGGGGCACCTGGGTGGCTCAGTCAGTTAAGTGTCTGACTTCTGCTCAGGTCATGATCTCACAGTTTGTGAGTTTGAGCCCCAAATCGGGCTCTGCGCTGACAGCTTGCAGCCTGCTTTGCATTCTATGTCTCCCACTCTCTCTCTGTCCCTCCCCGGCTCACACTCTCTCTCAAAAAATACATAAACATTAAAAAAATTTTTTGAGGGCTCCTGGGTGGCTCAGTCGGTTAAGCAGCCGACTTCAGCTCAGGTCATGATCTCTCAGTCCGTGAGTTCAAGCCCCGCATCGGGCTCTGTGCTGACAGCTCAGAGCCTGGAGCCTGTTTCAGATTCTGTGTCTCCCTCTCTCTGACCCTCCCCCGTTCATGTTCTGTCTCTCACTGTCTCAAAAATAAATAAAATGTTAAAAAAAAATTAAAAAAAAAATTTTTTTTTGAAAAGAGGATTAGTCTACCCTAAGGAAGTGTCCTTCCAGGTCTGGCTGGGTCCCTAACAAGCTTGGGAAAGTCCTACCTCCTCTGTACCTCCGGCTGTAACCTCACTGTAACTGAGGGCAATTAGAATGGGTGGAAAGATTCTGTGAGTCCATATCCACCTATGTTTAACCTCAGTCAGTGGTAAACTGTGAGGACACTACCTGAACTTTATAAATTAGTATGTGAAGTAACACTCAGGAAGGCTGATAATTTCAGTGAATACTACTTACTGACTGATATCATTCAACCTTCATACTTACAAAGTGCAGATATCTAGGGGTGCCTGTGTGGCTAATTTGGTGGAGTGTCAGACTCTTGATTTCAGCTCAGGTTATGACCCCAGGGTTGTGGGATTGAGCCCTCCTGGAACCTGCTTAAGATTCTCTCTCTCTCTCTCTCTCTCTCTCTCTCTCTCTCTCTCTCTCTTCCTCTGCCCTTCCCCCTCCCCCTGCTTATGATCTCTCTCTCTAAAATAAAATTTTTTAAATTTTTTTAAAAAGTATAAATATCTATGAAACTGTGCTGCTTAGTAGTATTTCCTATTGTAAACCTTCACCTATTGGCAGGGATATATTTTACCCATTTCAGAAATATGGTTTCCTATAAAGTCTCCAGGAAGAGATTCTATATCCTCCCCTGACGCGATATTTCAGCACCTTGATGTTGAAATGCTCCATAACTCACTATTTCTGTGTTCCCCATAAGGAATATCATTTCTCTTTACTGATATTATTTTCTCTCATTTATTAGGATGATATTTGGTTGGGCTGCTATTCCTGGTTCTGTGGCTAACTAGCTATATGCTTCTCAGCAAACCACTTAGTTTCTCAAAGCTACCTGTTTCTCTCAATATAAAAATAAGGCTTTGGATTATATAATTTCAAAATCTTTTTTAACCTTTTTCATTGTAAAATAAAATGAAGAGAGAAAATTCACATCAAAAAATGTGTAACTTAGTGAACTTACTATAAGATTATCACCCTTGTATAGACCACCTAGGTCAAGAAATAGAACTTTTCCAGCCATTCAAGAAGCTCTCCATGTGTCCTGTTGCAGGAACATGGAACTTATAAAAAGCTGGGTGTGTGTATTTATTATATATATATATATATATATATATATATATATATATATATATATATATATATAATGAATACACCTCAATGAGTTTACCCATAAAAGTATCACCACAATCAATGCCATAAACATACCTATCATCTCCAAAAGTTTTCTTCCACACTATTTATTTATTTACTTATTTACTCACTTATTTTGTGATTAAAAACATTTAACATAAGATCTACCCTTTTGGCAAAATTTTAGTATACAATATTGATAACGGTTGGCACCGTGCTATACAGTATGTCTCTAGGATATATTCATCGTGTATAACTGAACCTCATGCCTTTTGATGAGTACCTCCCACCTTCCCTTCCCCTGCATACTCTAGTAACCAACATTCTGCTTTCTGCTTCCATGAGTCTAATTTAGATTCCGCAGAGAAGTGGGATCATGTATTATTTATTGTGTCTAACATAATAGCATAATATTCTCTAGGTTCATACATATGGTTGCAAATGGCAAGATTTCCTTCTTTTTTTTAAATATTTATTTATTTTGAGAGAGAGAGAGTGCACATGTGTGAGAGATAGAGGGGTAGGGACAGAGAGAGACAGGGATACAGGGAATCCTTAGCAGGCCCGACACTCAGCACAAAGCCCAACACAGGGCTCAATCCCACGACCATGAGACCATGACATGAGCTGAAATCAAGAGTCTGATGTTCAACTGACTGAATCACCCAGGTGACCCAAGATTTCCTTCTTTTTTAAGGTTAAATAATATTCCATTGTATATAAACACCATATTTTATCCAGTTATCCTTTGATGGACATTTAGATTACTTCTGGGACTTGACTATTGTGAGTAATGCTGCAATGAACATGGCCATTTAGATGCCTTTTCAAGATACTTATATCAATTCCTTTGGATATATACCCAGAAGTAGAATTGCTGGATCATATGATAGTTGTATTTTAATTTTTTGAGAAGCCTCCATACTGTTTTCCACAATGGCGGCAATAATTTACCATCAACAGTGTACAAGGATTCCCTTTTGCCCACATTCTCACAAACACTTGTTGTCATGGTTTTTTTTGTTTGTTTTTTGTTTTTATTTTTGTTTTTGGATAATAGCCATCCTTACAGGGGTACTTGGAAAACTAGATACCCACATACAAAAGAATGAAATTGGACAACTAATCTTATACCATATATAATAATCAACTCAAAATAAATTACAGAGTTAAATGTGAGACTTTAGACTATAAAACTCAAAGAAGAACATAAAAGTCTTCTTCACATTGGCCTTGGTAATGATTTCTTGACTATGACACCAAAACACAGGCAACAAAAGCAAAAATAGACAGGGGTGCCTGAATGGCTCAGTTGGTTAAACATCCGACTTTAGCTCAGGTCATGATCTCATGGTCTGTGACTTCAAGCCCCACGTCAGGCTCTGTGCTGACAGATCAAAGCCTGGAGTCTGCTTCACATTCTGTGTCTCCCTTTCTCTCTGCCCTTCCCCAGCTCACACTCTTGTCTCTCTCAAAAATAACAACATTAAAAAAAAAAGCAAAAATAGACAACTAGGATTACATCAAACTACAAACTTTCTGTAAACAAAAGAAACAATCAACAAAACCAAAAGGCAACCTACAGAATGGAGGAAAATATTTGCGAAATATAGATATGATAACAGGTTAATATCCAAAATACATAAGCAAGAAACTCCCAAATAACCTGACTAAAATATGGGCAAAAGAACTGCAGACATTCCTCCAAAGGAGATATGAAAATTATAAACAGTTATATGAAATATAATCTATGAAAGGGAAAAAAATTGAAATGACAGAATCTCTAAAAAAATAACAGTAATACAAAGATATATTGAAATTAATGTTTAGAGGACAATTCATAGACTAATCATTTTTTTGAGTCAAAAACAATAAAAGAATCAAGCTAAATAAATTGAATCCAGCTGAACAATAAAAAAGTAAAAGGAAATTACAAAGAAGGAAAAAAAATAAAAGGTGGAAATTAATGAGGTAGAGAATAGAAAAAGAGTAGACAACAAATAAAATTCCTGTAGATTTATTTTAAAGAAATTAATAAAATAAGGGATAAATCATAAATATGAAAAATAAGACATAAGGTCAAACAACCATTCAAACAGAAAAATTAAAAACATCATAAAAGATTACACTGCAGACCTCTATTCAAATAACTTAGAACACCTACATGAAATGGATAATTTCCTAGGGTAATATAGACTAATGATATTTCACTCTATTATAGATAGATAACATTTTCCACAGAAGATAAAAATAAAGTTATTAAGAAACTACACCACTTTAAAAGTACTTTGCACAGATAATTTTAGAAGAAAATTCCATCAAACATTTAAGAGTCAAGTGTTTCCAATGCTTTAAAAATTGTTCTAGAACATTGAAGATGAAGGGAAAATTCCTTATTTTTAAAGAAGTATTACATTGATACCTAAACCTAAATTTTTTAAGCAAAAAAAACCCCCTATTTAGTTATATGCTTATAGATATCAATGTAGAAGTACTAAAAGCAACATTAGTAGAACAGAATCCTACACAACATTAAGAAATAAATACGTGAAGACAACAAAAATATGAGCAAACTACTATTTGGTGAAGTTCCAGTGATTTTTTAGTATCTTTACTAATTCCTTCTCCTATTCTAAAATTTAAATATTAACCCTAAAAATATGTTTCAGATCTATTTCAAATTAATCTATATTTTTCCTTTAAAAATTTTAAGGATGTTGGGGCGCCTGGGTGGCTCAGTCGGTTAAGCATCCGACTTGGGCTCAGGTCATGATCTCCCAGTTCGTGAGTTCGAGCCCCACATCAGGCTCTGTGCTGACAGCTTAGAGCCTGGAGCCTGCTTCAGATTCCGTATCTCCCTCTCTCTCTGCTCTTCCCCCGCTCATGCTTTCTCTCTCCCTCTCCTTCAAAAATAAATAAAAACATTTTTAAAAATTAAAAAAAAATTTTAAGAATGTTGAGGCACTTGGGTGGCTCAGTCAGTTAAGCATCTGACTCTTGATTTTGGCTCAGAAATCTCATGGTTCATGAGTTTGAGCCCCACAGCAGGCTCTGCGCTGTCAGCTTGGGATTCTCGGTCTCCCGCTCTCTCTACCCCTCCCCCGCTTGTGCTTTCTCTCTCTCTCTCTCAATATTTTAAAAATAAATAAAATTAAATAAAATTTTAAGAATGTTATGTAACATGTTACTTGCAAAAGAAATGACTTTGAAATTATTGCCAGTGCTGTTTTCTAAAATGACTTAGAAAGTAATGAAGATATATTTCCAATAACTATTGGCATGAGATCATTATATTTGATGCTATCTTTAATGATGTAAAAGTCACAGAATAATTTAGTTTCTCCTTATTTCATGTTTTTTAAAATCAAACTTCCGTCAGTTTTCCCATTTCACTAGAATCATGCTCTAACTCTGTTAAATCCATGAGCAATTCTTTGCTTTAATTACTCTGACTTCAAGGCCATATTTTAAAAAATCAAAAGGCAATGTGAACTCTTTTGAAAAAAAAACATCTCAATCTGATTTAAAAGGACCTCTTCTGAAGCTAGAAACAATCCACAGTTGCACATCAGATTCATTAATATTACTATATTTTAGACTACCCAAATAATGATCTTTTTGACTTTCCTATATAAGTCTAATTGTAGTAGAAAGTTTTACCAACTCTACTCAATCAAGTAAAAATTCTATATATTTCCTATATAAATGTAACTACATGAATTTGAAAAGCTCTCAAAAAAATAAGTAGGAATTATTCCAAGATTTTTGCTTTTGCTTCTTTTGGACACCTTGAAAACCTTAGTAACAATTGTGAATATGAAAAATATAATAGAAAATACTAACAAATCCCTTTCAGCATAAATCACCAGCCCAGTTCATTGTTAATAAACAGTCAAACCCCAAACTACTGTATATCAATATCTGTACTGAAAGCATGTGCATTGTGATTATTAATGTTGCACATCATTCATTCACTGAAATCACAGACTAAAAGGATTTGTCTGTTTTCTTCTCATGGTTGTCTATATCAGATCAATCTTTTCTAAAGAGCCACGTGTCATATAATATTGAGTCACTTTGATACCAAGATATTAATTTGCACACTTGTTACTCTTTATTAGTAATAACACAGTACTATAGTAATACAGCTCAGATTCTCATCAAAATTGTTGCATCCCTTTTTATGGAATGGTTGTATTTCCATAAAGATTAACTATTCTTGGGGCGCCTGGGGGGCTCAGTCAGTTGAGTGTCCAACTCTTGATTTTGGCTCAGGTCATGATCCCAGGGTCATGGGATCTAGCCCCACATAGGTTTCCACACTGAGCAAGGATCCTACTTTGGATTCTCTCTCCTCTCTCTCTGCTCCTCCCCTGCTCTCTCTCTCTAAAAAATTAATTAATTAAAAACAAAAATAAAAGATTAAGTATTCTATTCCCCCTTCCTATACTCTGTAATGAAGCTAAGTTTTTGTGTTTTTTCTATATCATAGGCCCCTCATTCCAAGTACTTTATGTTGTCTCTAATGGGATGTACTTTTGCACAACATCTGAGAATTGCAAAAGTTTCACAATAGATTTGTAAATTAAATCATGTTCATTCAAAGAGAAAACATTTGTATTGTCAATAACTTTATATGAGGTATTTTAAAAAGGCATATTTCTCTGTTATAATGTGTCATGAAATAAAGCTGTGACAGTTCGAAAAAAAAAGAAAAAAAGAAATACGTGACCAAATAGGATTTATTCTAGGAGGTCAAGGGTTGGTTCAGTATTTAAAAAAAAAAATCTATTAATATCATCCTCCATATTTAATAACTCTAAGGAAAAACTCATATGAGTATCTCCATAGATACTGAAAATTCCTTTGACAAAAATTCAACATCCATTCCTGGTGAAAACATTCAAGAAAATAGAAACTGAGATTTGTTTTCTTAGCATAATAAAAGAATATATATAGTAAATATATATTATTTTATAATAATTACAGAATTTACATTATTTTTTTATAAAAATTATATAATTATGTGATATCTATGATACTATTATGATAGTATAACCTCAGAGAGTAATGATAAAAGAAACTTAACCTACAGAAGAATTTAGTAAAGTAGCAAGATATAAAACTAACATGAAGAAATCAATGGCCTTCAAAAAAACAAGCAAACCAGTTAAAGATTGTGATGATAGAGAAAACCTTATCTGCAACAGCAACAAAGAAGAATCAATATGTAGGAGTACACTTAATGAGTCCATGTGCAAAACTTACATAAGGAAAACTTTAAAACAGAAAAATTTCCGGGTTGAGCCCTGAAATGTAGAGCTTAGTAGGCATCACTCCTGCCAGAACAACAGGGAAAAGGTGGAAAATCTGAAAATCAATGACTTTTCTTGGTCCCATAAGAGAACTAAGGTTGCAAAGTAAATCAATACCCCCAAATCTTGAAAGATAGGCATGTACAGAGAGGGACAGCTAAGATCGGCCCATAATTTAAGGTTCTGGAACCATAAATTAGAACACTAAAATGGTCCTTTTTAATTACCAGAGACTGGGTGTGGAATAGTGTGCAAATGAGAAATTCCTTGGGGGCTAAGTTCTTGGGAGGAAGGGCTCCTCCAGGAAACCCACCAGGCTGTCATAAGGAGAACTGGAGGAAGATTTCCCCCTGGCTTTGGCAGGGAGAGAGTCAAGAGTAATCCTTGTGAAATTATCCCAGAGCCTTCTCCACAAGAAAGGCCCATTATCACAAAAGGCCTTTTTGAGCCTTATCTCAGATAAGAGAGGTCACTCGTCATACTCTAGACCCTTCCAGAATTCCTCTCTCACCTATGAGAAAAAAAAAACAAAAACATCTTAACAGGGTTCAGGGTTTCTGGAAATCAACAGGGAGCACTGCAACCAAGGAAGAAAGCATGGGGCAGGGAATAAAAAAACAAATGTGCCACTGGACAAATTGTGAAGGTCATAGCCAAGAGACACAGACCCACTAAAAGACTGAGATTTAATTTTAAGATTACAGACTGTTCCCCTTCCCCACCTTTAACCACCATGCCAACAGAGCTCCAGTATTGTAACAGTAAGCTACAGAGAAAAGAACTGCATCCCACAGACTCTCTGAGGAATATACACAAATGACCAAAATCAAAAGGGAGACAAAATATGGACACTGGAGGGATCTGAGGTCTCTGGCACCATACCTACCTCAAACATTAAACCCACTTTAACATAAATTTTCTTACCAAAAGCCCATTTATCAGTCTCTGGTACCCAATACAAGTTCAGTTTTCCACAAAATGCCAGGAGATATACCAAAAGTTAAGAAAAAAAAAAAAATCTAAAAAGACAAAGCAGTCATCAGAATCAAAATCAGATAAGATACAGATACTGGAATTATCAGGCAGGAAACAAAATAGCTATGGTTAATATGTTAAGAGCTCTAATAGAAAAAAATAGAAAACATATAAGACAAAGTATTTGCTGTTTTTTACATTTATTTTTTGGGAGAGTGCAAGCAGAGGAGGGACAGAAGATCTGAAGCAGTCTCTGCACTGACAGGCTGACATCAGCAAGTCTGATGTGGGGCTTGAACCCCCAACCAGTGAGATCATGACTTGAGCCAAAGTTGGACGCTCAGTGGACTGAGCCACCCAGACATCCCAAGAGCAAATACATAATATAATGAGACACAAGGAGACTTTAAGAATGATTCAAAAGGAGATGCTAGAAATCAAAAACATAGTAACAGAAGTAAGGAATGCCTTTCATGAGCTCATCAGTAAACCTGACAGCCAAAAAAAAAAAAAAGCATCAGTGAGCTTGATGTGACAATAGAAACTTCCCAAACTGAAATGCAAAGATAAAAAAAAAAAAAGAACAGAATAAATACCAAAACAAAATTTAAACACTCTCATACCTAGGCCTATCATATTCAAATTGCAGAAAACCAAAGACACAGAGAAACCTCAAAGAAGCCAGAGAGGAAAAAAAAAAAACAAAACACCTTACCTATGGAGGAAGAAAAATAAGAATTATGGGGACTTTTTAAATTTTATCAGAAACCATGTAAGCAGAATGCCTTGGTGGCTCAGTCAGTTAAGCATCAGATTCTTGATATTGTCTTAGGTCATGATCTCATGGTCATGAGATTGAGCCCCAAGTTGGGCTCCATGCTGAGCGTGGAACCTGCTTGGGATTCTCTCTCTCTCTGCTCCTACCCTACCCCAAAATAAATAAATAAACATTAAAAAAAAAAAAAAAAAGAAATCATGCAAGCAAGAAAAGAGTAGAGTAAAATATTTAAAGTATTGAAAGAAAGAAAAACTCCACCAACCTAGAATTCTATATCCAGCAAATTACACTTTAAAAATGAAGAAGTAAAGATTTTATCAGACAGAGAAAAATTGAGGTAATTTGTCACGAGCAGATATATCTTGTAAGTAATTTTAAGGTAAGTTTTTTTAGACAGAAAGAAAATTATAAAGATCAGAAACACAGGTCTTCCAAAAAAAAAAAAAAAAGGTGGGAGGAGGGAGTGTGTTAAAGAAATAAATGAAGGCAAAATAAAATATTTTCTTGTTGTTCTTCTTAAGCTAAAAGATTACTGTTTAGGGGCATCTGGGTGGCTCAGTCAATTAAGCCTCCAGCTTGGCTCAGGTCATGATCTCACTGCTCAAGGGTTCAAGCCCCACATCAGGCTTTGTGCTGACAGATCACAGTTTGGACCCTGGAGCCTGCTTCAGATTCTGTTTCTGTCTCTCTTCCCCTCCCCTACTCATGCTCCGTCTTCTTCTCAAATGTAAATAAACATTAAAAAAAAATTTTTTTAAAGATGACTGTTTGATAATAGTGACAATGTATTAGGTAATTCTAACATATGGATAAGTGATACCAATGACAATGATGTCACAAGGGACAGGAAAAAAAGAATGGAGAACACTCTAAGGCAACTGCACCACACATAAAGTGGCATAGCATTATGTGAAGGTGGACTCAGATTAGTTTAAAACGAATGCTTTAAAATCTAGAGTAACCACTAAAGAAAATTTTAAGTATAACTGATACAGGAAGAGAGGATATAAAATGGAATCATGTAAATGCTTAATTAAAAACAGAGAAGGCGTAAAAAGAGAGAAAAGAAGAAACAAAGAATATATTCAATAAACAAAACAATTACAAACGTGGAGCCATTAATGCAAGTACATCAGTAATTACTTTAAATGCAAATGGTCAAAATGCACCCATTAAAAGACAAAATGTCAGTATCAATAAATATCAAGACACAACCATATGCTGTCTTCAAGAAAACTGCTTTAAATATAAAGACTCAGATAGGTTAAAAGTAAAGGAATAAAGAAGGAGATACTTTGCGAACATCTATCAATTGAAAACTGGAGTAGCCATATTAGTATCACTCAATGCAAACTTCAAAACAAAGAAAATAACCAAAGATTTAAAAAGCCCTCTGCATAATTATAAAGGAGTCAATTCTCCAAGAAGACATAGCAACCCTGAATGTGTGGTGTGCATCTAATGTAAGAGGATCAAAATACATGAGTCACCAAAACTGACAGAACTGAAAGGATAAGTATACAAGAATATTATTAGATATGGAGACGTCAATACCCTTTCTCATGTAATTGGGAGACCAAGCAGATAGAAAATCAGTGAGAATACTGATGATCTGTATTGTCAGTAGCTATCAATTGGATCTAATTCATATTTATAAAATATTTCATCCAACACAACAGAACACATATCCATCTAAAATTTGGAACATTCACCAAGACAGACCACATTGTGAGCCATGAAATACACAATAACAAATGTAAAAGATAGAAATCACACAAAGTATGTTTTTAGACCATAATGGAATTAATTTAAAAATCAGTTAACAGAAAAATAACTGGAAAATCCCCAGATATTTGGTATTTAAACAACACACTTTTGAAAAGCCATGAGTCACAGATGATATATCAACAGACATTTAAACACATTTTAAAATAAATGAAAATATAATTTATCACAATTCGTGTAATGTAGTGAAGGCAGTGCTTAGAGGGAAACTTTTAGCACTAAATACATATCCAGTAAGACCTTGGTTTGTGCACATAATTTGTTCCAGAAACATGCTTATAATCCAAAGCACTCATATATCAAAGCAAGTTTTAAGAACCAATGGCTCAGTTGTGATCATGTGACATTCGGCCTCACATACTACTTGTATTGCAAAACATCGCTAATCAAAATAAAGTTTATTAGAAATATTTGCTCATCTTGCAAAACACTCACAGAACAAGTTACTCGCAATCCAAGGTTGTACTGTATTAGAATACAAGAAAGATCAAAAGTTAATAACTTAAGCTTCTGCCTTGGGAATTTAGAGAAAAAAAAATTATACCTAAAGCAAGCAGAAGGAAATAAATAATAAAAATTAGAGATAAATCAATGACTAAAAACAGCAAATTAATAAAGAAAATCAGAAAATCAATAAAACCAAAAGCTAGATTTTTGATCTTTAAAAATATCAATAAAATAGGTAAATATCCAGGAAACCAAGAAAAGAAGACATTACCAATATCAAAATTAAATTATTAACATCAAAAATAAAATATCACCATATATGCCATGGACATTAAGGGATAATAAAGAATACCAAAGACAAGTGTGTGCCCACAAATTGGATAACTTAGATGAAATAGACCAATTCCTTAAAATGTACAAACTACAAAAATTCATGCAAGCAGGGGCGCCTGGGTGGCTCAGTCGGTTGAGCAGCCGACTTCGGCTCAGGTCATGATCTCGCAGTCCGTGAGTTCAAGCCCCGTGTCAGCCTCTGTGCTGACAGCTCGGAGCCTGGAGCCTGTTTCGGATTCTGTGTCTCCCTCTCTCTGACCCTCCCCCGTTCATGCTCTGTCTCTTTCTGTCTCAAAAATAAATAAACGTTAAAAAAAAATTTTTTTTTAAATTCATGCAAGCAGAAATAAATCATCTAAATAGCCTTGTTATCTATTAAAGAAATTAAATCAATAAAAAATAATCTTTCAAAAAAGAAAAAAAGAAACCGGGGCCAGATGGATTCACTGATAAATTCTACTATACATCTAAAGAAGAAATAATCCCAATCCTCCACAATTTTTTTCTGGAAATAGAAGTAGAGGGAAAAGTTCCTAACACATTCTATGAGGCCAACATAATCCTGTTAATACCCAAACCAGACAAAGACATTACAAGAATGGAACTATCTCATGAATACTGACTTAAAAATCCTTAACAAAATATTAGCAAATGAAATCCAAAAATGTATAATAAAGAATTATACTCCACAATCAAGTGGAATTTATTCCAGATATGCAAAACCAATTCAACATTTGAAAGTCAATCATTATAATCCACCATATAAGCATACCAAAGAAATAAATCATAGGATCTTTTAAACTGAAGCAGAAAAAGCATCTGAGAAAATCCAGGGCCCATTCATGATAAAACTCTCAGCAAACTAGGAATAGAGAGCAACTGTGTCATCGTGGTAAAGAACATATACAAGACTCTATACTTTACATAATATTTAATGATAACAGACCAGATGTTTTCCTCCTGAGGCTGTGAGCAAGGCAAGGATGTCCTCTCTCACCATTCCTATTCAGCCTCATAATGGAAGTCATAGCTAGTACAATAAGACAAGAAATAGAAATAAAGATTATACAGATTGGGAAGCAATAAATAAAATGGCCTTTATTCACAGAATACCAAATATTCTACAAAAAAAAAAGAAGAAGCTATTATAACTATCAAGTAAATGTAGTAAGTTCCAGGATACAAGATCAATATAAATAGCAAGTTCCTTTTCTACATACCATCAATGAATAATTAAAATTTGGAATTTGAAATTTGAAAATAAAGCAATTTACCATAATTCCAAAAATAACAAAAATACTCAGGTTTAATATTTCAGCTTAAAAAAGATGTATAGGTGGAAAACTACAAAACACGGATTAAAGAAATTTTTACAGTCTAAATAAACAGGTGAGCCTGGGTGGTTGGTTGAGCACCCAGCAAAAGAAAATCTACATAACCATGGGTTTGATGGTGAGTTTTGATATAACACCAGAAGCATGATCCATGAAAGAAAAAGTCAATAGCCTTAATTTATCAAAATGTAAAACTTCTACTCTATGAAATAAACTGTTGCAATAATGAAAAGATAAACCACAGATTGGGAGAAAATATACATATCTATTAAAAAACTGTATCTAGAATATGTGAGAAACTTAAAACTTTGAAAAAAAACTCACACAACTCAATTTAAAAATGGGCCAAAGATATGAACATACACCCTACCAAAGAAGACACACAGATGGAAGATAAGCATATGAAAAGATATTCAATGTTATATGTCATCAAAGAAATGCAAATTATAAATTTTGAATACTAACCCTTTATCAGATAAGTCATTTGCAAATATCTTCCCCCCATCCTTAGGTTGCCTTTTAGTTTTGTTGATTGTTTCCTTCACTGTGCAGAAGCTTTTTATCTTGATGAAGTTCCAATAGTTCATTTTTGCTACAGTATCATGCTAAGCGAAATCAGTCACTCAGAGAAAGACAAATACCATATGATTTTACTCATATGTGGAATTTAAGAAACAAAACAGATGAACATAGGGGAAGAAAAAAAGAGAGAAAGCGAGGGAGAAAAGCAAACCATAAGAGACTCTTAACTATAAAGAACATACAGGGTTGACGGAGGGAGGTGGGCAGGGAATGGGCTAAATGGGTGATGGGTATGAAGGAGGGCACTTGTCGTGATGAGTACTGGGTGTTATATGTAAGTGATTAATCATTAAACTCTACTCCTGAAACCAATATTATCCTATATGTTAACTAACTAAAATTTAAAGAAAACCTTGAAACAAACAAAAAAGAAATGCAAATTAAAACAATGAGAGCCAACAAATTGGGCAATCTGGAAGAAATGGATAAATTCCTAGAAACATGCAAACTACCAAAACTGAAACAGAAAGAAATGGAAAATTTGAACAGACCCATAACCAGCAAAGAAATTGAATCAGTAATCAAAAATCTCCCAACAAACAGAAGTCCGGGGCCAGATGACTTCCCAGGGGAATTCTACCAGACATTTAAGGAGAGTTAATACCTATTTTTCTCAAACTGTTCCAAAAAATAGAAATGGAAGGAAAACTTCCAAACCCATTCTATGAAGCCAGCATTACTTTGATTCCAAAACCAGATAAAGACCCCCACTAAAAAGGAAAATTACAGGCCAATATCCCTGATGAACATGGATGCAAAAATTCTCAACAGATACTACCAAACTGAATCCAACAGTACATTCAAAGAATTATTCACCATGATCAAGTGGGATTTATTCCTGGGCTGCAGGGGTGGTGCAATATTCACAAATCAATGTGATACATCGCATTATTAAAAGAAAGAATGACCCTCTCAACAGATGCAGAAAAAGCATTTGACAAAATAGAGCTTCCATTCTTTTTTTTTTTTTTTTAAACGTTTATTTATTTTTGAGACAGAGAGAGACAGAGCATGAACGGGGGAGGGGCAGAGAGAGAGGGAGACACAGAACCGGAAGCAGGCTCCAGGCTCTGAGCCATCAGCCCAGAGCCCGACGCGGGGCACGAACTCACGGACCGCGAGATCGTGACCTGAGCTGAAGTCGGACGCTTAACCGACTGAGCCACCCAGGCGCCCCTAGAGCTTCCATTCTTGATAAAAACCCTCAACAAAGTAGGAATAGAGGGAACATACCTCAAAATCGTAAAGGCCATATACGAAAGACTCACAGTTAATATCATCCTCAATGGGGAGAAACTGAGAGCTTTTCCTCTACGATCAGGAACAAGACAGGGATGTCCATTCTCACCATTGTTATTCAACATAGTACTGAAAATCCTACCCTCAACAATCAAACAACAAAAAGAAATGAAAGGCATCCAAATCAGCAAGGAAGAAGTCAAATTTTCACTCTTCTCAGATGACATGATATGCTATGCAGAAAACCTGGAAGACTGCATCCAAAAACTGCTACAACTGATACACAAATTCAGCAACATTGCAGGATATAAAATCAAGGTACAGAAATCTGTTACATTTCTATGTAACAATAATGAAGCAGCAGCAGAAAGAGAAATTAAGGAATCGATCCCATTTACTATTGCACCAAAATCCATAAGATACCTAGGAATAAACCTAACCAAAGAGGTAAAAGATCTATATTCTGAAAACTATTGAATACTCATGAAGGACAGTGAAGATGACACAAAGAAGGGAAAAACATTCCATGCTCATGGATTAAAGACAGTCTGGAAACAAAGACAGTCTCTTCAACAAATGGTGTTGGGAAACTGGACAGCAACATTCAGAAGATTGAACCTAGACCATTTTCTTTCACCATACAGAAAAGTAAATTCAAAATGGATGAAAGACCGCAATGTGACATAGGAAACCATAAAAATCCTAGAAGAGAACACAGGCGCAACCTCTTTGACCTTGGCCGGAGCAACTTCTTACTAGACACATCTCTGGAGGCAAGGCAAATAAGCAAAAATGAACTATTGGGATATCATCAAGATTTAAAACAAAAAACAAAAAACAAAAACTTTGGCACAGTAAAGGAAACAATCAACAAAACTAAAATGCAGCCTACAGAATGGGAGAAGATATTTTCAAATGATATATCTGATAAAGGGTTAGTATCCAAAATCTATAAAGACTTATAAAACTCAACACCCAAAACACAAATAATCCAAGTAAGAAACAGGCAGAAGACATGAATAGGTATTTTTCCAAAAAAGACATCCAGGTACCAACAGACACATGAAAAGATGTTCAACATCACTCATCATCAGGGAAATACAAATCAAAAGGACAATGAGATACCCCCTCACACATGTCAGAATGGCTAAATAACAACACAGCAAACAACAGATGTTGGCAAGGATGTGGAGAAAGGGGAACCCTTTTATACTGTGGGTGAGAAAGCAAACTGGTACAGCCACTTTGGAAGACAGTATGGGGGTTCCTTAAGAAGTTAAAAATAGAAACACCCTTTGACCCAGTAGCTACACTACTAGATATTAACCCAAAGGGTCCAAAATTACAGATTCAAAGGAGCACATGGACCTCAATGTTTATAGCAGCATTATCAATAGTAGTCAAACTATGGAAAGAGCCCAAATGTCCTATATATAATGAATATTAGTTGGACATGAAGAAGAACAAAGTCTTGCCATTTGCAATGACATGGATGGACCTAAAGTATATTATGCTAAGCAAAACAAGTCAGTCAGAGAAAGACAAATATCATATGATTTCATCCATATGTGGAATTTAAGAAAGAAAATAGAAGAACATAGGGGAAGGGGGGGGAAGAGAGGGAAGCAACTATAAGAGACGTTTAACTATAGAGAACAAACAGGGTTGGAGGGAGGTGGGTGGGAGATTGTATTAAGGAGGGCACTTATGTTGAGCACTGGGTATTATATATAAGTGATGAATCACTAAATTCTACTGCTGAAACCAAATAGTACACTATATGTTAACCAACTAGAATTTCAATAATAATTTGGAAAAAACAAACAATGAGATAGCACAACACATCTATTAGAGTGACTAAAATCTGAAAAATTGACACTATCAATTGCTGGCAAAGATGTGGAATGATAAGAACTCTCATTCTGTGCTGGTGAATATGCAAAGTGGTACAGACACTTTGGAAGACAGTTTGACACATTCTTGCCGAGCTGAACCTAATTTTACCACACGATCTACAATTGTACTATGAGGTACTTTTTTCTTTCACTGATTTGAAAATACGTCCACACAAAAACTTCATGCAAATGTCTATAGAAGCTTTATTCATAATCGCCCAAACTGGAAGCAACCAAGATATCCTTCAATGGGTAAATGGCTAACTAACCATGTATCATAGTATTCCATATAGAATACTGTTCAGGGATAAAAAAAAAAGAGCTATAAAGCCACATAAAAGTAAAGATGAGCCTTAAATGCATGGTGCTAAGTATAAGAAAACAGTCTGAAAAGGTTATCTGTGCATGATCCCATCTTTATGACCCTCTGGAAAAATAAAAACTGTGTAGATAGTAAACATATCAGCCATTGATAGGAGTTCAGGGGTGAGAGAAGATTAAATAGGTGAGGTACAGATAATTTTTAGGGCAGTGATACTAATCTGTGATACTGTAAAGGTATGCACTTGTTGAAACCCACAGGATTTTATAGAACAAAGAGTGTACTTTAATTATATGCAAATTTTAATAAATTATTTAGAAATTCAAGGGAACCTAATATGGAGTACATAGTATGACAAAAGAATCTAACTTTTGTAATAATGTAATAATGGAAATCCATGTAATAATGTATTAGAATTGGAGACATCAGCATAAATTTGTGTTTTAGCTTAATTTAGACACAGATAGCTACATACAGATATATTTGTAGATATGTCTGTATAGACAGTACACACATATATCTCTTTGCTTTGCCAGCTGAGAAGGCCTAGAAGCAAAGATTATCCCAGTAGCAACGGCCATACCTAGTACCCAGATCTTGGTTTCTAATATCATTTTCCAGTAGAAGCAACCAGAGCTTCTCGGAGAAAAGTGCCTGGGTCTTGGGCTGTTACAGAAAATATACAGCATGAACCTGTAGTATCTTATAGTGCTAAACAGTAAGGAAGAACTAAAACAAACAAAAACCCATGTACCATGATGTGAAATATGTTAAGGGACACAGGAGCCAAGAAAAAGAGATCCAGGGGCTAGATCTGGAAGAATTTGAGTAAAAAAATAAATTAGGGTTGAATTACTTAACCCATAGTATATCTGTGAGTCCATATTGATATAAACAAATGATTGAATAAATAAATGGGGGTAAAAACAGACAAATCTTCCATGCAGAGGAATTCCAAATAATTTATTTAGACATCTGCCTCAAGCAGAGAAGGCGTAAGTTCCCACTCCTCAAGTAGGCTTTCCATGGTGACTCTTTCCAGAGTATATATAGTATGAAAAAACGAAGGGAGTAATTTAACAGTGGAAAAACCTGGCCAACATCATCTCAGCAGGGCAACCAAAGTCAATCTTAACAGTGATATCATGTTGATAGTATGTATCCTTGGTATATGTGGTCATCTTCCTCCTAAAATCCATAATCCCAATCTAATCATGAGAAAACCCTCAGGTAGACCCAATGTAGGGACATTCTATAAAACACCTGACCAGTACTCCTCCAATCTATCAAGCTCATTAAAAATGAGGAAAGTATTTTTGGGATGAGCACTGGGTGTTGTATGGAAACTAATTTGACAATAAATTTCATATATTAAAAAAAAAAAATGAGGAAAGTCTGAGACATGGCCACAACCAGGATCCAAAGGACATGTAACAATTGTGAGTAACGTGGTTTCCTGAATGGAATCCTAGAACAGAAAACTACATTACGCAAAAACTAAGGAAGTGTAATTATGGACATTAGCTAATAATAACACATAAACATTGGTTAATTATTCATAATAAAGGTAAGATATCAATAATAGGGGAAATCAAGTGTGTCTAAGTCCAATGTCAAAGGCTGGAACAGGTAACCCCTCCTGGAAGAGCATTGTAAAGTTTGGTGATAAAAGGCACGAATACAAAGAAGATGAGGAATCATAACCTCCTTCAATATGATATGTACCTTAACTTAAAGATTTCCCTCCCATCTCTTTTACTTTGTCCTTACAATTTATTTGACAAAGGTTGTTTTTTCTAGAAAGACTCTTACAATATGGATTTTGCTGGCTGAAGCCTCATGGAGTAGTGTAACATATCTGTGGCTGCTGGATTACCTATAAATTGAAGGTGGCATCCAGATGCTTGATCAGATGTTGGTTCCTGCCTTTGATGGGTCTCTCAGTAGTTCTGTGTTCTTTCAGCAGAAGGCATAGTGCCTAGTTGTCTCTTTTTTGAATATGTTACCAGCCAGTCTTGATGCTCCATTACCTAGATCTTAAGGAATGGCATACTGGTGAAATTTTTTTGTTTTATTTTAACTCTAAAATCAACTTTATTGAGGTATAATTTACACACAATGAAAACTAACAGTTTTAAAATGAAGGAAAAAACCCTGCCAATATAAAAATGCATGGTTGTAACAGTTCCTTGGATTTCTGCTATTTTATACACAAATGAAAGCATTATGTATACACTCTTCTCACCTTCTTTCCCCTTTATTTAGAAAGAACAAAATACTGAGCATAAGTTCTCAAGGAATCAACAAAACTGGGGGAAAATATATCTGTTTTCCTGTTCACTGATATCACTGGCAATCTTCACATAAGTGAAAGTGACCTTAACCTTCAGACTGAAATATATATTTCTAGGTCTCTGACATATGTAGCTTATCACAGTTTAAAAAACCTTTTTACATTTGTTTTTCCCATTTAGCACAAATAACCACATCAGAAGAAGCCTCCACTGATAATAATGCCATGAGCTATATTGAATTTGGACATAAGGGAGTTGGGGAAGAGGGAAGAAGGTAAGAAATAGCCACAGAAATAAAATGAACATGTGTGTGTATGATAGGGAGAAGATGAAGGAGACATTCTGGCAAAGCTGATAATCTCAGATAGAAATTGTCAATATTGGTTGAAAAAGACATTCAGTTTCTTAAGCCTTGAAAATACTCACATAGCCAGGACCAATGAAAATATATGGAAGCCTATTCACAAACAACAACAAACTCTCTCCATGAAAATCAGATGGAGAAGCAAAAAAAGAAAATGAGCTCAATTTATTTTCCCAAGTCAGACTTTTACCCTTTTTCAGATTTATCTGCATTGGCAGAGAAGAGATAGAACACAGGCTCATGAGGAAGAAAGATCTGGCATTAAGTCCCAATTCTACCATGTGACCTTGGGCGATTCGCAAGCCTCTGTGCTCTAATTACCTTATTTGAATAATGAGGAAATAATGTCTATTTCCTAGGACTGTACAAGAGGCAAAATGAAATGATACACAGAATATTCTGGGACAAGTATTATTTCTAATGAAAGCTCAGCACCTACAACACTGTATAGCCACCAGGGCCTAATCATTAAGGTCCTTGGGAGCATTTTCTCTCCTTAGTTCAGAAACTGTTTCTGAGCAGAAAAAAAACTTATGATTCGATTTGACTTCAATAACTTCTTCAGCAAAAACAAACTGGCAAATGGGTTATACAACTATTTGCATTTCATACCACTATGAAAATTGGCATTGGATACAATTCAGACAAAAACAATTAAAGCAGAAAAAAAGTTCTTTATCATTAAAAAAAAGGGGGTTCCTCCTTTCTGTCCATGTTTTTAAGTCCTGTCTCCAAACAGGACTTCAATGATAATTTTGATACAAAGATTTTAAATGTGTTTCGTTATCAAATGTTACTTATACAAGTTACACAGTAGAGATTATTAATATATTTATATTTTAACACAATTACACATTCTCTATGAATAAATACCAGTAGCAGTAAGTCATAATTTTTACTTCAGGGACTCATAACATTTCCTCCCAAAAATATAACATTAAGCAGGAAAAGGAAATTATCAAGTGATATGGAGAGTATCATTTCATTTACATCAATTTTTTACCTTAAAAAAATACTATTTAGTGTTTTACCATTCATACTACACACACACACACACACACACACACACACACACACACACACCCGCACAAGACAAATACCAATCTCCTCCGGGGAGGGACAGGAAAGGGAATAGGAAGAGGCTTCAAATGTATCTATATTTTTTTCTTAACAAATATCTGAAGCACAAATGCTAAATATTCATATTTGATAAATCGAGGTGTTAGGAACAAAGATGTTATTCACTACGCTTTGCTATGTTATGCAATAAAGTTTTAAATTATTATAATTAGAACAATGGATACACATAGAATAAAAATCCTTTAAGAAAAAATAAAGCGTATGGGGCGCCACCTGGATGGCTCAGGTGGTTGAGCATCTGACTTCGACTCAGGTCATGATCTCGTGGTTCCTGAGTTCGAGCCCAACATCGGACTCTGTGCTGACAGCTCAGAGCCTGGAGCCTGCTTCAGATTCTGTGTCTCCTCCCCTCTCTGCCTCCCCCCACCCCCGCCTGCCACACTCTCTCTCTCTTTCAAAAATAAATAAACATTAAAGATTTTTCAAAAAAATTAATAAAGGGTACAATACGAAAATGTAGTTTCCTAATCCATCCCTACCATGAGGTCCGCTTACCACTCATCCTAATTTTATTAATTTTAGGAACAATCCATTAACCTTCTCCTATAAAAGACAAAAGAATTAGCTCCCAGACTTCCAATCTGTTGGTCATTACTCAGTCACTCTTTAAAAGTTTAAGCGAGTTAAGTTACTTTTTGTAAGATATTCATCAATTACATGGCCGGACATCTCTACACGACACCCTAGTTCTTAGCATTTAAAATCTTTTTGGTACTTTTTTTTTTTTTTACAACACAAATATGTTTTGGGGAAGGAAGGAAAGTAGGTGAACTGGAAGCTAACAGTCATTTTTTAAAATTGTGGTAAAGTACACATAAAATCTATCATTTTAACCACTTTTTAAAAAAACATTTAAGTTTATTTATTTAGAGAGAGAGAGCACGCGCGTGCACATGCAAGGGAGGGTCAAAGAGAAGGAGAGACAGAATCCCACGCAGGCTCCACATCATCAGCACAGAGCCTGATGTGGGGTTTGAACTCAGGAACAGTGAGATCATGACCTGAGCCGAGATCAAGAGTTCAACGCTTCACTGATTGCACTACCCAGGCCCCCCTCATTGTAACCATTTTCAAGTGTATATAGTTCAGTGGTATCAAGGACCTTCACAGTGTTGTGCAGCTGTCCCCACCGTCTCCAGGACTCTTTTCATCTTGCAAAACTGAAACTCTGTAACCATCATTAAAAAGAAAACCAAGGGGAGTACGGGAGTGCATGGGTGGCTCAGTCCATTAAGCGTCAGACTCTTGATAATTGGCTCAGGTCATGATCTCATGGTTTATGGGATAGGCCCACGTTGGGCTCCATGCTGACAGCACAGAGCCTGCTTGGGATCCTCTCCCTTCCTCTCTCTCCCACTCACATGCACACATGGATTCTCTCTCAAAACAAATAAATAAACTTTAAAACAAAACAAACAACAACAACAAAAACATGGGCCCAAAGTGGTATCATTTAAGTTAAAGCCCCAAGTAAACGAAGACTTAATACCTAAACTAACTGAAGTTTCAACCTCCCAGGAAGGTAACCTTTAACCATTCATCATGGGAATTTCCTGGTCAGCTCTAAGAAATTTACTGATAGACCCCTTATGTTCTTCCAGGAGGGCAGCCTTGCCCTACTAAAACAACGGATTCTTTGCTAATAATTTCTATTTTCCCCCTCGCTCTCTACCTTTAAAAACCTTTCCTCTTCTGTAGCCCTTTGAAGCTCCCTTCTACTCACTAGATGGGCCACTGCCACATACAATGAATCGATTAATAAAGCCAATTAATTCTTTAAATTTACTTGGTGAATTTTTGTTATTTAACACCATTAAAAAAATAACTTCCTTTTTCTCTCATGCCCTAAGTCCCTGGCAACCACCATTCTACTTCCTTTATCTGTGAATTTGACCTACTCTAGATACTCATGGAAGTGGAATCACAGTATTTGTCTTTTGTGACTGGCTTATTTCACGTAGTATGTCTTCAAGGTTCCATCTGCAGCATAGCATGTGTCAGAATCTCCTTCGTTTCTTTTTAAAATTTTTTTAATGTTTATTTTTTGAGAGAGAGAGACAGACAGAATGTGAGCAGGAGAGAGACAGAGACAGAAGGAGACACAGAATCCGAAGCAGGCTCCAGACTCTGAGCTGTCAGCACAGAGCTTGATGCGGGGCTCGAATCCACAAACCGTAAGATCATGACCTGAGCCGAAGCCAGATGCTTAACCGACTGAGCCACCCAGGCACCCCAGAATCTCCTTCGTTTCTAAAGCTGAATAACATTTCATTGTATGTACAAACCACATTTTTTTTATCCATTCATCTGTCACTTGACACTTGCATTGCTTCCACCTTTGGGCTACTATGAAGAATGTTGGGGATGCAAATATCTCTCTGAGACCCTATTATCAATTCTTTTGGATATAGTACACCCACAAGTAAATTTCTGGATCATGCAGTAATCATATTTTTAATTTCCATAGTAGCTGCACTATTTTACACTCCCACCAAAGTGTACAAGTGGGCCGATTTCTCCACGTTCCCACCACACTTGTTATTTTCTAGTTTTCTATGGTAGCCATCTTAATGTATACGAGATGGTATCTCATTGTGGTCTTATTTGCATTTTCATAATGGTTAGTCACCTTGAGCATCCTTTTGTGTGCTTACTGGCCACTTGTGTATCTTCCTTGGAGAAATGTCTTAAAGTCCTTTGGCCATTTTTTTTTTTTACCCTTTATTTTTGAGACAGAGAGAGACAGAGCATGAACAGGGGAGGGGCAGAGAGAGAGGGAGACACAGAATCGGAAGCAGGCTCCAGGCTCTGAGCCATCAGCCCAGAGCCCGACGCGGGGTGACCTGAGCTGAAGTCAGACGCTTAACCGACTGAGCCACCCAGGCGCCCCCCTTTGGCCATTTTTTAATCAGTTTGGTTTTTTTCTTGTTGAGTTCCAGGGGCGGTTATATATTCTAGATATTAACTCCTTATCAAGTGCATGATTTGAAAATATTTTCTCCCATTCTATGGGTTGCCTTTTCACTCTATTGATTTTTTTTCCTTCTGTGCACAAATTTTTAACTTTAATGTACTACAATTTATCTATTTTTTTTCTTTTGTTGACTATCCTTTTGGTGTTGTATCCAAGATATCTTTTCCAAATCCAATGTGCATGAAGCTTCTCCTTTTTGTTTTTGTTTTTTTCTAAGACTTTTGTAGTTTTAGCTTTTACATTTAGGTCTTTGATCCATTTTGAATTAGTTTTTGTATATGGTGTAACATGAGAGTTCAACTTCGTTATTTCCATGTGTATATCCAATTTCTCCCAACACTTTTTAACAGAATAGCCTTTCCTCATTTAATGGTCTTGACACTCTTGTCAAAATCATTTAATTTCCATATATGTGAGAGGTTATCTCTGGGCTTTGTATTCTATTACATTGGTTTATATATCTTTATGCCAGTTCCACATTATTTTGGTTACTGTGGCTTTGTAATACATTTTGAAATAAAGAAATGTGAGACCTAATATTTTGTTGTTTTTCAAGATCATTTTGGGCATTCAGGGTCCACTAAGATTCTATATGAACTTTATGATGAGTTTTTCTGTTTTTGTAAAAACACCTTCAAGATTTTGATATGCATTGCGTTAAGTCTGTAGATTACTTTGGTTAGTATCAACATCTTAATAGTATTAAATCTTTTGGTCCATGAATATTGATGTCTTTTCGTTTGTTTGTTTCTAAGTGTTTTCAGCAATATTTTGTAGTTTTTGGTATCAAGTCTGTCACCTCCTTGAATAATTAGATTTTTTATTTTTCTTGATGTTATTTTAAATGTAATTTTTTCTTAATTTCTTTTACAAATTGCTCCTTGTTTAAGTATATAGAAAATTCCAATTTATACACTTTGTGTGTAAGTTTTGTACCCTGTAACTTTGAATTGTCTAGGACTTGTATTGCCATGTCGAATAGGAATGGTTCCAGAGGACATCCTTGTTTTTTTCCTAATCTTATAGGAAAAGATTTCAGTCTTTCACCAATGAGTATGATGTCAGTTGTGGAGCTTTCAAATATGGCTTTCATTATGTTGACTTAGTTTCCTTCTATTACTAGGTTTTTTTAAGTGTTTTCATTTTGAAAAGTGTATTGAATTTTGTCAAACTATTTTTCTCCACCAATTGTGATGTGGGTCTTTTTTTCATTCTGTTAATGTAGTGTATTACAATGATCCATTTTTGTATGTTAAACATATGTTTCACTTATAAGTGTAATCCAAGAATAAATCCCACTACATCATGGTGCATAATCCTTTTAATTTGCTGTTCAATTCTGTTTGCTTACATTTTGTTAAGGATTTTTGCATCAATATTCATCAGGGATATTGGTCTGTAGTTTTCTTTTATTGTCTTCGTCTGGTTTGGATGATCAGGGTAATGTTGCCTTCATCAAATGAGTCTGAAATTGTTCCCTCCTCTTTAGTTCTTTGGCAGATTTTGAGAAAGATTGGTATTAGTTCTTCTTTAAATGTTTGGTAGAATTCACCAGTGAAGCCATATGGTTCTGGACTTTTCTTTGTTTGAGTGTTTTTGATTACTAATTCAATTTCCTTACTAGTTATAGATCTGTTAAGGTTTTCTATTTCTCCATGATTCAATCTTGGTTGGATGTACGTTTCTAGAAATTTATTCATCTAGGTTATCTGATTTGTTGATGCATAATTGCTCACAGTACTTTTTTTCTGTAAAATTGGTTGTAATTTTCCCTCTTTCATTTCTGATTTTAGTTTTCTGAGCCTTCATCTTTTATTTTTAGTAAATCTATCTAAAGTTTTGTCAATTTTGTTGATCCTTTGGAAGAAACAACTCTTGGTTTCAGTGATTTTTCTCTGTTGTTTTCCTCTATTTTATTTACCTCTGTTCCAATCTTTATTATTTTCTTCCTTATGCCAACTTATATTTAGTTCTTTTTTTTTTAATTTTCTTAAGGTGTAAATTTAGGTAACTAATTTGAGAACTTTTTAAAATTTAAATGTTTACAGTATAAACCTCCTTCTTAACACCTCTTGCATTTTTGTTGCAACCCATAACTCTTCCTGTGTTATATTTTCATTTATAGTTATCTCAATATATTTTCTAATATCTCCTATAATTTCTTCTTTGACTATTGGTGTTAACAGTATATTGTTTAATTTCCACATATTTATTAACTTTTCAGTTTTCTTTCTGTTGTTTATTTCTATTTTCATTTCTTTGTGATCAGCAAAGATACTTTGAATGATTTTAATCTTTTAAAATCTATTAAGACTTGTTTTGTGGCCTAACATAAATTCTATCCTGGAAAATGTTATTTGTGCATTTGAGAAAAAAGTATATTCTGCTGTTATTACATTGGGTGACCTGTATATATCTGTTAGCCACGCTTGATCTATACTGTCATTCAAATGACTCTTTTTCCTTATTGATTTTTCTCTCTTGTTGTTCTATCTATTATTGAAAATGGGGCACTGAAGTCTGCTACTATAATTATAAGCTGTCAGTCTCCCCCTTCAATTCTATTTTTGTTGCATTTATTTAGGAACTCTGATGCTGGTGCATATATGTTTATAATTTCTATATTTTCTTTGTGAATTGACCTTTGTCATCTTTAAATAATGTTCTTCTTTGTCTCTTGTAAGGATTTTATTTAAAGTCTATGTTTTCTGATGTTAATATAGCCACCCCCATTGTCTTTTGGTTACTATTTGCTTGGAATATCTTTTTTTCATCCTTTCACTTTCTACCTATGTATGTCCTTACATCTAAGGTAAGTCTCTCATAGCAGATAGTTAGATCCTTTTTTAAAATCCATTCTGTCAATCTATAAATCTGTGTTTTATGACTGGAGAGATTAATCCATTTACATTTAAAATAATTACTGAGAGGGAAGTACTTACTATTGCCATTTTGTTAGTTCTTTTCTGTATGTCTTGAAGCCTTTCTGTCTCTTATTTCCTCCCTTACTACATTCTTTTGTGTTTGGTTGATATTTGTAATGACATATTTTGATTACCTTCTTTTAAAAAAAATTCTTTCTGAGAGAGAGACAGTATGAGCAGGGGAGCGGCAGAGGGAGAAAGAGAGGAAGGGGGAAGAGAGGGGGGGAGGGAGAGAAAGAGAGAGAGAATGAATCCCAAGCAGACTCCACACTGTCAGCACAGAGCCCTACATGGGCTTGATCCCATGACCATGACATCATGACCAAGCCCAAATCAAGAGTCATACATTCAAAAGACTGAATCATCCAGGAGCCCACATTCTGATTACCTTCTAATTTCCTTTTGTATATATTCTACAGATATTTTCTTTGTGGTTACCACGGAATTACATATAATATCCTAAGTCCATAACAATCTATTTTAAGGTGACAACAACTAAACTTCAGTTGCATACAAAAACACTATTCCTTTACTCCTTTGTCCCCCCACTACTTTGTTATTATTGCCACAGATTATACATTTATATATTATGCATATATTAACATAGATTTATAATTAGTTTTATGTTCTTATCTTTTAAATTCTACAAAGTAATAAATGGTAGAGTTTGGACCAAAATTATGACAATATAGGTTTTCATATTTCTCCATGTGTTCACCTTTATTGGAGAATTATATATGATTGTATGGTTTTGGGTTACTCTCTAGCACTCTTTTATTTCATCCTGAAGAAATCCCTTTTGCGATTCTTGTAGGGCAAGTCTAGTGGTAATTAACTCCCTCAGCTTTTGTTTCTCTGGAAGCATCTTAATTACTCTGTCATTTTTGAAGGTCAGTTTTGCCATATATAGAATTCTCAGTTGACAGGTTTTTTTCTTTCAGCACTTTCAATACAACATTGCGTGGTCTTTGGGTCTGCAGGGTTTCTGCTGAGAAATACACTCCTAATCTCAAGAATCCCTTGTATGTGAAGAATTTTTCCCTTGATGCTTTCAATATTTTTGGTTTTGACTTTCCACAGTTTGATTATATTGCATCTTTTTTGTGGGTCTCTTTTGAGTTTACTCTACCGGGACTTTGTTGTGCCTCTTGTATTCTATTTCCATGTCTTTCCTCAAATGTGCAAATGTTCCAGCCACTATTATTTCTTCAGATAAGCTTTCTGCCCCTTCTTCTCTCTGTTCTCCTCAAATTCCCATAATGTATACACTGATCCACTTGTGGTGTCCTATAAGTCCTTAGGCGCTGTTCACTTTTCTTCATTCTTTTCTCTTTTTGGTTCTCAGATTTGATAATTTCAAATGACTTGTCTTTAACTTTGCCAATTATTTCTTCTGCCTGCTCAAGCCTGCTGTTTAAATGCTCTAAATTTTTAATTTTGTTGTATTTTTCAGCTCAGGAATTTTTGTTTGGCTTGTTTTTACAATTTCTATCTGTTGATATTCTCATCTTGTTCATGTCTTGTTTTCCTTATTTCCATTACTTCCCTGTGTTCTTTTATCTTACTGGGCATATTTAAGACAGTGGTTTTAAAATATTTATCAAATAAGTCTGAAGCCTGTGTTTCTTTAGGGTCAGTTTCTGGAGATTTCTTTTCTCCCTTTTGAATGGGCCATGTTTCACTATTTCTTTGTATGCTTTATGATCTTTTGCTGTGTGTGTGTGTGTGTGTGTGTGTGTGTGTTTTATCCTATTCCCCTATATTCATGGCTGCTTTTAAATACCTTAATTTCCCTAAAAGTTTCACCCCATTTCTTTTTCAAGGACTTAGGTGTTCTATTGTATTCCTCTGCCTCTAATTTCTTGCCCCAAAGAAATTCATCCCTAATGCTCTTTTGCATCATGGTTCCTGCTAGTGTTTTTAACAAACTCCAACCTGATAGCCGAACTATTCCATTGCTCCCATAAGTGCTCCAAGTCAGGCAAGACAGAAACCATTCATTTGGGCAGCACCATACAAGATAGAACATCGCAAGTAAGTTCTAGTTTCTTTCCCATTCTGAACGAAGAATTGGGAACTGATTGTCTTCCTCCTACACCACAGCAAGTAGGGACTGAGGCAAAGGTAAGCAAACACGCCATAAAATTTCCTACCATTTTGAGTGTGGCTTTTCCTTAGGTGGGAATTTATTAGGTTGCTGCAGATCCTTAACTGGTTTCTAGGGTTCCCGCAAAGCTATTCTGGTCAGTATGTTGTTGGTTACCAATGTTTCTGTGAGCTCCCTGGTTTGCCATCTTTTGTACTCATCTTTTCAAAAAACATAAATTGGTGAGATCTCTCCCATAAATTGGATTAAATTATTCAATGTCTTTCTGTTAAAATAAAATCCAAACTCCTTGACCTCCAGTCATAACGTGTCCCAAGCTCTGCTTTCCTTTCCAACATTAATTTGTTCCATTCTTTCTATTTCTCACTAAGCTTTAACCACAAGAGTCTTCTCTTAGTTCCAGAAATGCTCAAATTCTTCCTGCCTTGAGGTCTTCTCACTTTTTATCTAGAATATCCTTCCTTCCCTCTCTGCATTGCTAATGCCTGTGTTTTCTCCTGAAGTGTTATAAGGCCCCTCCTCAGAAATATGGTCCCTTACCTTTCAGATGACATGAGTCCCACTTCTATAGCATCACAGCACCAGGCAGTTTTCCTTTACAATGATATTTCAACTGTAAATATATAGTTTTAGGTGAGTTTTGGAGTGGTATTCACTCAATATAAATCTCCCCTAAAACCAATGAATTTTTTAGTAGAGTGAAAAGTTTTAGTGTTTATTGCTATGTCCACAGTACCCATGACAGTGCCTAGGGCATGGTACATACCCAAAATATTTTTGTTTGTTTCTTTGATGAATAAACAAAGCTTCTCATTTGTGTGTTTGCCTTGTTTTACTTGCTCTCCTCTTTAGTCCTGTAGAGCTACTGCTGTATACGGATTTCCATTCTACTTCTAGTATTTACAAACCAGACTAGACTGTTTCCATCAGCTTCCATCTCCATGTCTTACACTGGGCTGGCCTAGGGCAACATCACAAAGTAGCAAAGCTTTCCTTCTTCAGTGTCCTTTGCTCGCTTTAATCATTTTCTTTCCCTTCAGGTAGCCAGTGCTCTCATCCTGGGAAGAGGTAATTGCATTTATAAAATGACCTTGAGTTCCTACTAAATTCTGGACTTACTTCATCAAGAGGCCCTCTTAGTAGCAGACAGTGTATAAATACAAAGTGGAATTAGTCATGTCATTGACAGGCATGGAAAAAAGGTAATTTTAGAAGGAGCTTCTCTACAACTTTTAAGTAATAATGCAGAGTCTCTCTTGCTCAGTCTCATTCCTTCCTTCATTCCTTCATTCACTGCAATATTTTCAGCACCTACTACATGAAGAATATATGCAGCAAGGAGCAGTGCAGCGATTAATAAGATTTGATCTCCATCTTTAACTTCAGTCTAACAAAGTGGATACTTGAATAAACAATTACAATACATAGCCAATTATTAATTCATTCAACAAATATTTATTGAGAGCTTACTCTGTCAGGCTGTTGGGGAAACAAGTATGAAAAGAAATATCCTTGCACTCAAACATTTTACAATATAAAGGCAAACATACTTGCAAGCAATTACTGTTAAAATACATGCCAAGGTCTCACAGAAGTGGGAAGTAATAGCCTCATATAATTCTTTCAGCAACTTGGCTAACAAAGACAATTTCTATTGCTGTTGGTACCTTTAACAAATGACAAGGAGATAGGCCCCTTTTTTTCCAGAAGGGAACAGTACAATATAAAGGGAAAATTATGATGAAGGAAGACAAAAGAAACTATAAAACACAAAGAAAGAAATGTCAAGAGGATAAAAGGTTAGAGTAAAGGCACACTTAAACTTTTAATAAGGTCAAATGGGAACCAATTAAAAACAATAATACTTTCTCAATTCGGCTCCATAGCTAAAGGGCTGATGGGACTGTGCCAGGTCACTTGATTCAATTTCCTGCCTCTAGGCTTTACTTAGTTTCAACTATCCTGGGCAGTGACTGTGATGTTCCCACCAGTATCCCCTATTTTCTATGCAATAGCTTTCTTTTCACCAATTAAGCCACTTTGGGTTTTTTTACCTTGGCAGAAGAAACCAACAAAATCAGCTTCCATTTGTAATTTATTGCTTCTTCTAGGGCTTCTCAGAGGCAATATCTGGTGTAGACTTTAGTAACACAAGTGTAGCAAGACACAGACTGTCTAGAACACACCCCCTTAATCTTCGTTGTAAAATTGCTATGAAGGATAGACTGTAAGAACCTGAAACATAGGGACATATCTTAACCAATTTTTGGAACCTTGAGGAAGTGATACTTAGAGTGTTTGAATTTCGTCATTTGTGTTAAGGGTCCAAATTATAAAATGTATAATATTTAAGGTCCCTCTCCGGGTTTATAGTATGTGTCTATAGATTCTGACATTTTATTTCTTCTTCAAGGAAAAATCAAAATATAAATTGTAGTGGATATTGTGATGCTCTGCCAAGATCCCACCTCGAGGCCTATTGATCCATTCCTTAGCTGTTCAACATCAAAGGGCTTTTGCATTTGGATAAAACTGCCTCCTCGTTGTATTTTCTTAAATGTTTGATTTATTAAATAATTGTCAATAAACTTCATAAGTTAATCTTCCTTAAATATTTCAACTATTATTATAAAAATAACTGAATCCCCTTAAATGATTTAGAATAGACTTAAAAATTTAATTTTTTTAAACATTTCAAACACGTTAATAAGTAAAAAAACATAGAGAAATACAATGTTTTCAAAATGCACAACTATACTTAGACTTAATCTTGTTCTAGAACATTAACAACATGTGCCTGATTTATTTATTATTTCAGTACCTCCTTACATTTTGTTAGTGTTATGAAAATATTAACTTTGATACCATCCCAGAGTTTAAAAACACAATCTCAAAAATCTAAGGTTATAGAATTTGAGTTATCAACCAACTGGTCTTTAGTTCTTTCTCTCAAGATTACTTTGAAAAATTATGCAACTTTTACAAATTGCTTATTAAGTTATCAATTGCTGATTAAACTAATAAGATTTTTTTAATGTTTATTTTTGAGAGAGAGCATGAGCAGGGGAGGGACCGAGAGAGGTGGGCACAGAGGATCTGAAGCAGGCTCTGTGCTGACAACAGTGAGTCCAATGCGGGGCTCCAAACACACAAACCATGATATCATGAGCAGAGCTGAAGTCGGACACTCAACCGACTAAACCACTCAGATGCCCCATAACAAATAAGATTTTTATAACCATGATTTAAACTAGATTTGAGTTCTTTGTAACTGGTAGTTACTCTCCAAATGATGTATCCTTAAGGTTCACTTGGTTGGTGTTGACTAACACATGTCTCATATCAGCATTAAAATGCATGTATGTGCAATAGCACTCCAGTACCACTGAGCACACCCAGCACCCAAATCTTGGTTCCAAGATACCATGACCCAGTAAAAGAACCAGGGCTACTTGGAGAAGTTATTAACTCTACGGTTTGAGGAGAGAAAGTATAAGATGAGCCTGGAATTAGCTTACTGTGCCAGAAAGTTTAAAAATTGCTCGAAAAATGAGGGGCGAAATGACAACTAATAACTGTAGAAGGAATGAGAGAGGGATTTGAAAAATTTCCAACCATATAACAATCATTGACTCAGACAAGAATCAGTGGGTACCAAAATCACGTTGTGACTGTTTCTTGGGATACTCACACACTTCCAAAGTATCTCCTTATAGTTTGTTTAGTTCCAAAGAAAAATTACTATTTATGATGGAGAATCCTAATAACAACTTATCAAGTGATCAAAGTTAGTATCACCAATACTTATACAAATTGAAACTTCTGAGGTGATTCACAGAGAAGCACATATCATATACATAAAGTTCTTGGCCAAAAAACACAATCTGAATCTACATGAGGAAACAGACAAATCCATATTGAGGCTCATTCTAAAAAAACAACTAGCCTGTCTACTTCCAAAATGCTAATGTTATGAAAGCAAAAATGACTGAGTGAATCTTCTAAATTAAAGAAGACAAAGATATGACAATTATATACAATATGTGATACTGGCATTGGACCCTAGATTGGGAAAAAAATGTTATAAAGAATGTTACTGGAGTAATTGGTAAAATTTGAATATGTACTATATATAATTGTGATATTATCATATCAATGCTAAGCTTTATGAATTTGATGTTGTGGTTGGGTAAAATAATGTCCTTGATCTTAGAAAACACATGCTGAAATATTTTGTGGTAGAGTCATGAAATCCGAAATTTACTCTCAAATGATTTAGTGACCTAACTATAACAATGATGATGATTTTATATGTACTTACATGTGAGACTGACAAAACATATGTGGAAAATATAAACAACTGGTGAAGAATGCAAGTTGTTGAAGGAATAAAGTGCTACTATCATTCCAACACTTTTGATAGAACTCTTGAAAGAAATGTATTTCTCTTTTTTATAAATGTTTATTTATTCGGGGGGTGGGGGGAGAGGGGCAGAGAGAGGAGAAGAGAGAGAGAGAATCCCAATCTGACAGCTCAGAACCCAAGGCAGGGCTTGAACCCACAAACAGAACTGTGAGATCATGACCTGATCCAAAATCAAAAGTGAAACATTCAATTGACTGAGCCACCCAGGTGCCCCAGAAGTATATTTGTTTTTAGGCTCCTGTGTTTTATTCATTTTTCCAACTGACTCCAATATACTATTTAGAAAATAGTATAGGTAGTACTACATAGTAATATGTTATGTATGTATATATATGTGTGTATGTATACACACACACACACACACACACACTATATATGGAATATGTTACAATATCCTACTTAGAAAGTGAAATTCAATTAACCACCAGATTTTCTTACTATGCTGATTTCTTACTACACATCACTCTATACATCTTACTTCTGACAAAATGTCAGCACTGTTGTGACTTCTTCCTGGCATATCCTTCCTCCACTTCTCACTCTCAACTGAAACAGAATTTCTTCTATGATCCTACCTTGTCTCCCTCAAAAGACAGCATCTCCTTCTCCTCTGTTCCTATGAACCTTCAAATAATGTTCCAACATCGCCATTTTTCTTTCTGCCTTCGGGTCACCTATTTGTAGATGGTGTTTCTGAACCATCTTCAAACACTCCCTGCCTTTTCCCCCACCCACAATTTTGAATGGGAGTACAGGGCTTATTATACTTCAGATTATGTCTCCTCTCTCCCCTTTCTTTTGCCTTGCTGCTGCCTCAAAATATCACAGCAGTTTAGATCACAGACTTTGAAAAATAAACTATTGGGACTGCATCAAAATAAAAACCTTCTGCACAGCATAGGAAACAATGAACAAAACTAAAAGGCAACTTATAGAATGTGAGAAGATATTTGCAAATGACATATTTGATAAAGGGTTAGTATTCAAAATATATAAAGAACTTGTAAATTCAACACCCAAAAAACAAATAATCCAGTTAAAAATGGGCAGAATATATGAATAGACAGTTTTCCAAAGACATGCACATGGCCAATAGACACATGAAGAGATGCTCAACATCACTCATCATTAGGAAGACACAAATAAAAACTATAAAGAGATACCACCTCACACCTACCAGAATGTCTAAAGTCAACAACACAATAACAGATATTGGTGAAGATGTGGAGGAAGAGGAACCCTCTTACACTATTGCTGAGAATGCAAACTGGTACAGCCATGGTGGAAAACAGTATGGAGGTCCCTCAAAAAACTAAAATTAGAACTACCCCACCATCCAGCAATTGCACTCCTAGGTATTTACTTGGAGGATACAAAAATACAAATTCAAAGGGATACATGTACCCCAATGTTTATAGCAACATCATTTATAATAGCCCATTGGGAAAAAGCCCAAATGTCTACTGACTAATGAATGGATAAAGAAAATATGGGGTGTGCGTGTGTGTGTGTGTGTGTGTGTGTGTGTGTGATGGAATATTATTCAGCCATAAAAAAAGAATGAAATCTTGCCATTTGCAATGATGTAAATGGAGCTAGAGAGTATAATGCTAAGTAAAATAAGTCAGTCAGAGAAAGACAAATACCATATGATTGCACTCATGTGGAATTTAAGAAATAAAACAAATGAGCAAAGGGGGAAAAAAAGAGAGAGGCAAACCAGGAAACAGACCCTTAACTATGGAAAAGAAACTGATGGTTACCAGAAGGGAGGTGGGTAGGGGTGATGGGTTAAATAGGTGATGGGGATTAAGAAGTGCACTTGCTGTGATGAGCACCGGGTGTTGCATGGAAATGTTGAATCACTATATTGTACACCAGAAACTAAGATTGTATGTTAACTAACTGGTATGTAAATAAAAACTTGAAGAAAAAAAATCACAGGCTTTGGTGTACGTCTCACTCAGTTCAGATGCTGGTTCCACCACCAGCCATATGTATGGCTTTGGATATTTACTTCTCTACACCTCAATTTTCTCATTAAGATAAACTGTTCTGCAGAGTCTTAGTGAGCATCACATTAGTTAATGAACGCCAAACTCTTACCACTGTGACTAGCAAAACAATGCTCAGTAAATATTACCTGCTGTCACCACCATCACCACCACCACCATCATCATCATCCTCATCACCACCATCCTCATCAATGCTGCAATAGCATCTTAGAAGCCATCAAGAGCCATAAAATAAGAAGTGAGTAAATGTGAATGTCTCTTTTTGCTGAAACTCAAGAGTATTTAATGAGGTGTTAGCCATAATCAACTCTTCTGATCAAAACTTCAGAAACTCTCAAAGAGAAAAAGTTACAGCAATTTTAGTCCTGAATTCACCAAAGCAATCATTGATTCTTAACTTAATTAACAACATTAACTTTAACAACATGCACTCCAAAAGCAGAGAAATCTATTAAACAGTATGACTCATATATTAATTGGTCCATCCTTCAGCCAACATTTACATTTAGTATGTACCATGTGTCAGGTACTTCACTGTGTGTTAGTGGCTTTGCAATAAACAGAGTAGCAAATTCTGTTTCCGTGAGACTCACATTCCAAGTGGAGATGGAAGATACAGTCATTCCATCCCCAAATAAAGACTGTGTATTATATATCACACAGTGATAACTGAAAAGATAGAAAAGGGGAAGGAGATAGAGAATAATGAAAGTGCTACTTAAATGGGGGAAGTCAGACAGGGGCCTCTCAAATGAGTTACCACTTTTTAATCCCTGATTAAATTCATCTTCTCAGCTAGTATCCAAAATCTATAAAGAACTCACCAAACTCCACACCCAAAAAACACATAATCCAGTGAAGAAATGGGCAGAAAACATGAATAGACACTTCTCTAAAGAAGACATCCAGATGGCCAACAGACATATGAAAAGATGCTCAAAGTCACTCCTCATCAGGGAAGTAGAAATCGAAACCACACTCAGATATCACGCCAGTCAGAGTGGCTAAAATGAACAAATCAGGAGACTATAGAGGCTGGAGAGGACATGGAGAAACGGGAACCTTCTTGCACTGTTGGTGGGACTGCAAACTGGTGCAGCTGCTCTGGAAAACAGTGTGGAGGTGCCTCAAAAAATTAAAAATAGATCTAGCCTATGACCCAGCAATAGCACGGCTAGGAGTTTACCCAAGGGATACAGGAGTCCTGATGCATAGGGGCACTTGTACCCCAATGTTTATAGCAGCACTCTCAACAATAGCCAAATTATGGAAAGAGCCTAAATGTCCATCAACTGATGAATGGATAAAGAAATTGTGGGTTATATACACAATGGATTATTACTTGGCAATGAGAAAGAATGAAATATGGCCTTTTGTAGCAATGTGGATGGAACTGGAGAGTGTTATGCTAAGTGAAATAAGTCATACAGAGAAAGACAGATACCATACCTTTTCATTCTTATGTGGATCCTGAGAAACTTAACAGAAGACCATGGGAGAGGGGAAGGAAAAAAAAAGTTAGAGAGGGAGGAAGCCAAACCATAAGAGACTCTTAAAAAACTGAGAACTGAGGGTTGATGGGGGGGCGGGAGGGAGGGGAAAGTGGGTGATGGGAATTGAGGAGGGCACCTGTTGGGATGAGCACTGGGTGTTGTACAGAAACCAATTTAACAATAAATTTCATATAAAAAAATAAATTCATCTCAAATTCTGAATAACATAACACATTAAGTCTAACAATATACATCAGACCCATATCCTTAATTGTATAATGTCTTGTCCAAGATCACTGTGCCCAAATATTTAAGTAGAAGAATATACTAATTATGGATTGATTCCAATCTATAGTATTATAGAACTCCCTGTTCTTGAACATGCACTTCAACTGCACTTAGTTTCATAATGTGAAGTGCCACTCGTTTGCCAGTGAAACAGGGAAGTCAGCCTGGGGCAACTCATATGTTAGCATGAGCTACATTTAGGCAATTTATGGGAAGTAGTTTATTCCAGACTCATTTATCAGTCTACAAATACCATTGTCTTCTGAGTTCTGTATCTGTTCAGTATGCTAATGTTTAGTGCTACTCTTCTTTAATTGGAATATAGTCATGACATTTCTTTTTTTGCCCTATCCCATATTTTTTGCTATTCTTGACTTCAAATATCCTACAAATCACTCAAAGCCTCTTTTTCCAAAAATAAATAATATATATTATTCTATATTTGAAGTCATATCACATTATGTAAGGGATTCCATATTTCATTTGGTAGTTGATTCCATAATATGCTGTCCAGATTCACCTTCAAGACTGAAGGACCTATTCTCCCAGCTGCTGGAAGTGCTGGCAGCCAACAGTCCTCAGCCATCAGCCTTCTTACAGAAGTGCCTTGGTTGAAGAAAGCTACCTTTCCCAAAGTTACGCCTCTTCCCTGGACATCCTACATCCAACGATTGGTCAACACAGGAGTAGAAAGACTGACCCCCTCACCTCAACTCAGGCAATGCTGCAAGGCCAATCCACACCATAAGTTCCCCATGGGTCAGCTGTGGCCACTAACTTTTCTTCTGCCCAATCTTGCTTTTTTTTCCCTCTTCCCTTCCACAGGTATTTTTTTCAAAGCACTCCCTAAAAAGTTATCACATTCTAGGGAGACTGGCATATATTTAATGCTTCCTATTAAGAATCTAAGGGATGCAAGGGTGATGATCTCCATCATGTCTCCATTTAACTCACCAGGCACTCACCTAAAAGAAACCAGATGCATTCTGAAGAATAACAATAGATTAGCACAAACTCAACTAAGCAGTGGTAGCGCAATTGTATCTACCTGTCAAGTGTGGCACCTTTGCTAGTACAGATTACTATGACCTCGAGCACATAGTATTGAGCAGCGATTTGTCAAACACATTATCTTCTAACCATAATTTTTAAAAAATCAGAAAGAGCTCACATTCGCTTGGAATGGATAAGCATACACATTTGCAGTCTTGTCCAAGAGCTATGTTATCCCTTCTTCCCTGTCATAAAATAGTTTTAAGATATCTTGACTGACCAGGCATCCCATAGACAATCTCATTGGTGAACTATGTCTGAGATATCATGCAAGTTGGACCGGATGAAAAAGAAGTGGCAAATATACTGCAGGCCTAAATAAAATACATGCTTACCAGAGGGTGGGAGATATACCCTACAAAAATTCAGATCCTGCCCTATCAGTAAAATTTTTGGTCTTGGGCATTTAGGGACATCCTCTCCAAAGCAAGTAAAGATTATCACAACATATACATCCTACCACAAGAAGGAAGTACCCTACCTAGTAGATTTTTCCATGTCTGGAGACAGCACATTCCACAGCCAGGAATATAGTACCAAATCATATGCCAGGCAGCGTAGACAATTTATAGCTTTGAGTAAAAACCAAAGCAGGAAAATAATGTATAGCATGCTGATGCAAGTATCCCTGTCACTTGAGTAACATAACCCTCTAATGGAAGAGCATTAGAAGTATTTGTGGTAGGATAAGTTGCTATATGGTGTTTATAGCAAGCCCAAATGTAAGAGTCACAACAGAGAGGTGTAGGGTTTTGTAGTAGGGTCATGCCATCTAAAACAAACATTTATACATCTTTTGAAAAGTAGAGCCTGGTATTCTACCTGGTCCAGGCATAAATGTAGGGCCTGATCATGGACCCCAAATAACCATGAAGCCTGAACTTCTCATTATGAGCTAGGTACCATCAGACAACAAAGCCATGAGGTCAGGTAAGTCCAGGACCGATACATCATGAAATAGAAGTTATACACCCAAGATCAAGCATTAACAGGATGAGGAGACAAAAAAAAGCAGCATGACAGATAGCTTATCTACTGTTGTTGCTGTAGCACTTGACCATTAACTCATATCTATCATATGGGATGGGGGGATCTTTTATATGGGCAATGAGCAGGACCATAGCAGACACATGTTCTGAGTTTGGATATGGCTTTTTCTCAGGAAAAAAAAAATCCAAGTTTGGTTACAAATAGATTTTCTTGATATGTGGGTGAAACCTGGAGATTAATAAGAGCCATATTGTAGCCTGACTTAGAGATGGCTCTTAACAACAGTGGCAAGGAGAAATCCTCCCAACAGGGAGAGCTGAAGGCAATGTATATGGTCATGTTTTTTTTGTGTGTTGAAAGGGAAATGTCCCGATGTTATAATGTGCATTGACTATGTGGGGTGTCAAATGGCTTGACTAGAAGGTCAGTGGTCAAGAAGAATAAAAACTGGCAGGGCAGGAAAAGAAGATCTGGGGTAAGGGATCTGGATGAACCTATGGGAATGGACATGAATTGTGAAAATCTTTGTATCAAATCTTAACACCAATAAGAGAGCACCCATCATGGAAGAGGCACTAAATAATCAGGTAGACAATCAAACTTAATTAGCTGACATCAGCCAGTCTCTGTTATCAAACTACCCAGTTCAAGCACAATGGATACACAAATGAGGTAGCTATAATGGCAAGGACAGAAGCTATTCATGGGCTCAACAGCATTGCTTCCACTTACCAAGGCTGATCAAGCTACTGATATCATTGAATGTTCAATCTGCTAGAAACAGAAAACAATTCCCCAGAATGGCACCATTTCTATAGGAGACCAAACAGCGATTTGGTAGCTAGTTGAATGTACTGGGCCTTTCAGCTTGCAAGAGGCCGTAAGGCATGTGGACAGGAACAGACACATGTTCTGGGTTTAGATTTGGCTTTTCTGCCCATAGCATGTCAGCACCACTATCTGGAGATTTACAGTTTTTGATTTACCAGTGTCATCCTAAATAATATGCCATCAGATCAAGGGGTCTACTTTAAAGAAAGGAGGTGCAGGAATTGGTACCTGGCACATGACAATGAGATCATTCGTCATGTCAACTACCAAAGCAAGCAAAACCCGCTAGCCAAGGGAGTAAAGGAGTGACCTGTTGAAAGCACAGCTGAAGCACCAGCTTAAAGGTAATACTGTAATATGGTGCTTCTTCAGCCTCTAAAATGCATTATATACTCTAATTCAATGACCTTTATGTGGTGCTATACCCCAGGTGGTGGAATACATAGGCATAGGAATGGATACATGGAAGCAAGAGTGGTCACACTTATCACCAGTCCCAGTGACCCACTTAGGTAATTTGTGCTTTCCATTCCTGTAACTCTAGGAACTGTATGACCTGACATCCCATTTTTCAAAGGGGAAGTGTTGCCAACAGGGAGCAGAAAGATTCAGGCTGTACCATAAGCTTTGGCTAGCGCCTGGTCATTTCAGTTTTGCAAGCCAAATGACAAGCTTATAACAGAAAAAGGAGTCACCATCTCAGCAGTGATAATTAACCCTGATCATTGGGAGAACATAAGGCTTCATGTACACAATGGTGGCAGGAAGAGATATGTTTGACATCCATGTGATACACTTGCCCAACCTTGATGATAAATGGATTAGTGCAACTAAGGCTTAAAGAAGGAACAGTGACCAGAGACTCAGGATGTTCAGAATCATGCCAAGAGGAAAGCCACCAAAACTAGCAGAGGGTGAGGGAAATCTAGAGTGGAAAATGGAGGAGAGATATGGTGAGTATAACCTGAGACCTTAAAACTCGCTGTATCATCAGGGATGCTAGTTTATCCTACCACACTTACTCATATAAGAATCCTCCAGGAAAAGAAACCCATTGGAATCCTAGAAGATTGATGCTCAGTATGTATATGAAGAAGTGGATCCAAGAGGTACAAGCAGTTCACTGATGTGCTGCCAAGATGCCCCTTTTAGGAATGAAGATGTTATTCTACCAGCTTCTGGAACTGCTGCTAGCTGTCAGCTGTCTTTGTAAAGTGCCTTGGCTGAAAAGAACATCCTTGCTCAAGGTCATGGCTCCTCCCCGGATGTAGCACATAAAGACAGATCATAGAGGTTATAAAGGCCTGGCTCATTTGCCCCAACTCATGACAATCCCCAAAGCCCATCTCAGTCTCAGATATTCCTCTGAATGACCTATGTATGATCTTCATTAGATAGCATCATAGTCCAATTTTTCGCTGTGCACAATTCTGCTTCCTTCTCTTCCATTCCATAGGTGTTGCTTCCCAGAGAGTTCCCTACTTAGCTGTCTGCCCACTAATCTCCATGTCATCCCAAAGAACCCAATTTATGAAACCACTGATGGTGTCATGTCAAGTAAACACATGCTCTGGACCAGAAATGAGGAGATTCTGGTTCTAGTCAAATGTCTGGTTCTAATGTGTCCACTGACCTCAATCAAGTCAATAAACCATAACAACTTTATTTTCCTCATCAGTTTTACTGAGAAGAAAAAGAAATTGCTGTGGTCCTTAGTCCTAGATAAGAACCAGAATGTAAGTTCCTGAGTGGCTATTCACTGGCTTTGTGACCTTGGGAATATCCCTCCAAACCTCTAGGCCCATCTCTAAAATGAGAGGTAGATTAAATGATCTTTAGTGTCCTTTATACCTCTAATAGACTGTGAATCTAAATATATAAATCCCATATCATTATTTCTGTAACATAGCATTTAAGATGGCATTTTCAATTTTACCAATAACTTTGTGGCCAAGAAAAAAAATTTTCAGTCCTTATGATAAAAGTGTTTAAGGTCCTTGCCAAAAAGAATTTTTTTAAATCCTATGACTTCATTCTTTCTCATTCCTTTGTCTCTCTTTAATGACCTTTTTTGAAATCCTTATTGTCATGTGCCTTTTCCTCCCATCCCTAAGAGACTTTGAGTAAATAATAGGAGAGAAAAATAAGTATTCAGCATTGGCATACAAGTATTATAAAGCTTAGTTTCAATCACTTCATGTTCTCTTCCTGTTTACCTGTCTTTGTAGCCTGTTGCATCATACGGACTTTCGAGATTATACTTATGGTTCAATATTTATAATGTGGTTACTACCAAAGCTCCTCAGAAATATTTCCAGGGTTTTACCAAATGCTTCTCTTGCCCTAATACCTGTCTGCTCCTTTACACTCAGTTTGAACCCCTTTTCCAGTGATTATCATAGAGATTGCTGAAACCTAGCCCTTGTCCTTTGCTATATCCCTGCTTTCCACTACCTGGCCCCATATATTCCCATGAAGAATAACAGAGATATCAACACATTGCAACAGGAGCAATTAGGGGTTGGTGGCTGGCTGTGCCATTCTGGACACCTGAAGAGGAGCCAAAAATAGAAATGAGCTGAGTCTGTTCAGGGCTTAGTGCTGCCAGAGGAGTTTCCTCAGTTAGTTCTCAAGGCTATATTTTCTGAGTCATCTTTCACAGCTCACAGGCCAAAACTCATAACTCATATGCTATGCTCTCCATCAAGACACAGTTAATGTCAGAAAGTGGTTACTCTCTAAAGGAAGATCTTTACTCACGTCCTGACTGACAGCCCACAATGTCCATGAAATGAAGGGCATAGGGCCCACCTGTATCAAAGTGAACATCTTTTAAATCATACAGTATAAGTTTATCTTCTCTATTCATTCTCATCTCTCTCGACCAGGAATGTACTTTAAAAAGCACCATGTTAAAAATAAATATGTATTAGCCTGGTCTTCAGACTCTAAGCTGTGTGAACCAGAGACTTCATGGCAGAGTGGGGAAAGCCAGAGGCAGTGGGGCTCCTATGATAATGTCTCCCAGATGCTCCTTGCTTCTTGGAACCTTCTCAAAGTTCATTTATTCCTTATTGTTCAATGAATGTCAACAATAGTTTTTCATTTATTTTTTCAAATCCTGCCATTAAATTGCACTGAATTAGTAAGAAGATTAAAGCCCAACTCTGATAAATTAAAATATCCCTGATTTTGAGTATTCTTTTGCTACAAACCTTTCTAAATTCCAAAGATGTCCTAGTTACCCTCTTCTTAATTCCTGGTTTAGATAGTTTTAGGATAAAAGTATGTGCCTCTCCTCATCCCATAAGGTCAATGCACAAACTCAGAATTACTTCCTTTCTTTCTTTGCTTATTGACACACATCCAATCACAACGTGTTCTACCTACCCTGCTGTTTGACAGAACTCAGAACACTGACATGAAGTCTGGAGGCAACAGGAATGCCACACTATGCGCTAGCAAGGAAATAAGAATGCTGGCTAGGAAATTTCTTGAGGAGAACAAAATGTTTACCTGTCTGCCCCAGAGCCTTTTCATTCTTTAAACACTGCTCCCCCAGCCTGTTAACCTTACACATTAAGAGACAGAAGGTTGGAGGTGCTGTGTCTCATAATCAAAATTCCCAGAACAGTTCAAAATGGGGACAGCAGCGCCACCAAGGGACACTGTGAGCAGTAACTAATAAAAACCAGTATAAAATGCCTTGCACATGGGGGATGCTGGGTTAATCACCATCAACCTAAAGTTTAAAATATATTGGCTGCAATGTTGATTTAAGTGACAGGAGAGGTGTTGCATTACAACCATCTCTTTGAAATTCACACTCAACTTCTTCCATGTATTTTGGCCACAGCATGCAATATTAAGTGTGAGAAAAGTTTACATTTGTTACTTATTGAAAAATTTGGTCTCTTAGTCATATTGAAAATATAATGTGTGCAAGAACAAAGATGATGGATGAACTAGTATGTTCCTTAACTCTACTGGCGTAATATGTTCTCAGCTCTGCAAGGGCAAATGGCAGCAACTAAGGGGAAGAGACTATGGTCTTGGGAGCGCCATCATGGGTGCACCCAATGATGCTGATGGCCCTCACCACCACCCCCACCCCCGCCTTCATTCAGTCATCTACCTTAACTATGGAAACGCTCTATGCTATTAATCAGGGGAGAGCTGTGTTTAACAGGAAATTGACAGCAGTACATTATATCCTGGAAAATAGAGAGCTAAAACATTTCTAAGTACCATGCGCCCCTTAGAAATTGCACAAGGTGCTGCTTCTGATATTTTTAGGCTTTGTGCCTTACCCAACAATGATATAGCACTTTTCAGTTCATTGACAAGAATTTTCTTTTAAGAATTTGTCAGTTGCCCAGCATTCTACAAAATCCATAATATAATTGATGGCATTTGTATATTTCTATAATGCTTTATAGTTTTCAAGTTGTCTGTAATCATATTTTTACTTGATTAAATTCCTTCAATAATTTTTAAGATCTGAAAATGAGCCAGGAAAATAACCCTCACACATAAACACACAATGACAACAACAAGCCAAACAAGGTACTACTTACCTGCATCCAGCAAATGAAGAAAAGTGAGGCTGGGATGTCAAGTGGTATCCCAAGGTTACAAGATAACAGATTAGAGAAAAGTTTGATAAACAACAGCAGACAGATTTGTCAAGATAGTGAAGGTCAGTTACTGGATAACTCAACTAGCAACATAATGAATATATGAAGGAAAAATGTGGAGCCTCTGATAACTCAGAAGCCTCTATGCAGTTAACTGCTCCTAATTTAATATTTGAAATAAAACCTATAAATTTAACTTCTTTTCATTTTCCCCCTCTTTTTCTGTTGAAAGTATGAAGGAATAAAGGAAGTACCAAATCTGTTAACCAAGGAGGATTCTTTACCTTTTTTTGTGTGTGTTCATGCCCCTTTGGCTAGCTGGTGAAGTCTATGGACCACTTCTCAGGCCAATGTTTTTAATACACAAAAGGAAATGCCTAGGTTTACAAAGGACAATAATTAAAATACAGTTGTAATATATCAAAAGAAAAAAATCATGATTTAATGATAGCATGTGCTTCTATACTAATATATTTAATAACAAACTCTGTCTGCAGGTCTAATAGCTACTCTAATTTTAAAATAGTGACAAAGCATCAATGGCATTTCCAGAGATCTGCAACAGCTGCAGTGTGATATGAGAATATCTGTAATTTCTATTGGTGATAAGGTCACAGATATTCTTAATACCACTGTGGTTTGTGCCCACATATATAATTGAGGGAACTGTTAAATTTCAGCTAGTGATTAATAATTAAAAAGATGGAATTTTTACAGACCACTTTAATTCTACCCAAGGGCTTCTTGCGGGTCCCTGTATCCTATATTTAAAACTCGTGTGGCAGGAGGAAGGAAAGAAGAGTAAGAAGATAAAGGATGCACATAAAGTATTCAGAGGAGCCCAAATTAGCACTAGGTTTCATCAGCCTAGAGAAGAACACTGTTTTGTGCTTCTCTTACAGTTTCCCACAGCCACTAGAACAATGTAGATAAAGAGCCTCCAAGCCTAGTAACAGATTCGTGGATGGTCAGACCTCTTGGCTGAGACCCACTGCAGGGTCCCCCTTCCTGAGCTGACTTCCATTCCTCCTGCTGGAGATAGGTGGACCCTCCTTGATGATATGAGCATATGGCCTTAGTGAGCCAAGAGAATAAGAATGAAACCGCCCCTTATCTCCAGTGGCAGGTAGGAAAATTAGAATAGCAAAATGGGAATAAAACAAATTAAAAACATATCAGAGAGAATGTTTCATTTAACATAGTTTCTGCTTGACAAATCGTTTCTTCTCCTAGTGGAACACTTTATATGACACTAACTGGCAAGAATAAATCAGAAGCATTGTTTAGTTGGGGTAAGAAGAGAAATAAACGTGAATGAATTTAAACTGTAAGTCAAAATGGTACAGATACCTCTGATGAATGACAGAGGTTTACTCTCAATGGTTTCATTATGCAAATTATGTTATTTGTTTTCCAGCTTTACTCAAAACAAACGATGATGCCAGAATGAAAGCAAATTGTGTTCTTATCAAGTGTCTCATCAATGTGACTTAAAATATTACAAAATTTACCATACGCTGGCCTTTTTTATATTACCCACTGATCATTTAATTCCAAATGTTGATATGACACTGTCATGTCATCACGAAAGTTTTTTTCTTAATAAATATTCTGGGCATAGGAAAGCATCATGGGGAATTAGAGCTTAAAGTAAGAAGAAAATAAATGTGATCCTTCCAGTCTTTCTGCCACATAAATAAGCTTTTTCTTGTTTTATACCAGTAAGTTTATGTTTCCTTACCATGCCTCCATAGTAACAGTGAAAAGCCAAGTATTACTGAGTTAAGGAAATAGCAAAAGGGAAGCAAATTAAAATAAATTGTTCTCTGGAGCCAGATTTCCTTGGCTGGTAACTTGCCTTTTCCAGTTCAGAAGTCCTCATTCCCTACTCATCCCTTTCCTTCTGAGACTGCCCACCAATTCTCCTAGGTTTCATTTCCTCTCTCCTCTGCTTACACTCTTCTCAATTTAAGCACCATGATCCATTTCCTTCTGTGTCCCTCCTGCTACTACTCATTGCTAATTCCAAGGGTAATCACACAGAAGGCAGTATGAAATAATGATTTTAAAATAATGAAAAATGTGATTTTATAATAAGCAGCAAAAAAGACATGAAAAATATATGAAAGAAACATTTCAAATTCAGCAAAATCAATCATTACTTTTTTGGTCCTCTCAGGATCATGGAAAGACTTGGGATCTAGCAGAAGAGCTCAGATTTCAACTATTTATGAGCCATTTGACTAGTAAAATCTTCCTTCCCACCAAAGATTGTACACTGACCCAACAAGGACCAGAAAAAAAAGAATTGTTTTCTTAAAATCTGAACAATATTACTGCTAGCACAGAAGATAAAAATACACCAGGAGGATAAGGCAGCAGAACTAAAAACAGCCATGAACATTCAAAGGCCATCTTAGTCCATTTACTATTGCATCCAAATAAATGAATACTTATTGACAAAAGTTATGTGAAAAGTTTCTGAGAAATATGGAATCATTAGCAATGGTTGCTACAAAGTGCATGGATTGAAAGCAAGGAGAAAATGAAAGGTGATATTCATCCTGTGGACCATGGGAAGATTTTCAAACTAGAAGATTACATGATCCAGCTTCACCTTTTTAAGATTATTATTATAGGATAAATTTGAAGAAAGGAGATATTATAGAAGAGGAGACAACCTAAGAGAGTTCTTTCTTTTTGTTTCAGATAAATGTTTGGCTAATTCTGATAACATTTGCTATGACAATGTGTTTTGTTTTGTCTTTTTAATGTTAGACTTAAAAGTCACATCTTAATATACCCTTAATATCTTAAATTCAAAAAACTTTCTAATAAGAGAAAACCAAATTATCAAAATGTTGAAATAGAACCTAATAAGCCAATTTAAGTATGATCCAAGCAAATACTAATATATAGCTTCAGCATTTAACCAAATATAGAAATATTAAGGAATGTGTCTATTTTCTTAATCATTAAATTATTCTGAAGGATTTATAGAGAATTAAATACCATTCTCATTCCAAAGGAGAAAACTTACTTAACATATGCCAGAAGGTTTTCAAGCAATTTGAATTAAATCATTAATTACAGACTTCTAGTTCAACAGGGAAGTTGAGCCCTGTTCAAAGTACAGATTAGTCTTTTCTCCCTAACCAAACTCCATTAAAAGTAAAGTAAAGGGAACAGGTACAAACATATGAATCAAAAAACAGGAGTCCTGAAATAACAGTAGATGAAAAATGTTGACATAATTTTGGACGATAAAGTATGGATGGACGAATGGTGATTAAATTAGTAGAGAAGAGACAAGTAAAATCCCAGTAGCTTTGCAGGAAGGGGTAGCTGTCAAAAGGGAGCAAAGTCTCTCATTGTTCAGAACACTTGAGCAGTTCAGGAACTAGAGCCACAAAGTAACCATAATCTCAAGACATGAGTGTGGGTTGGGGCTGACAACAGAGTACTGGTCAAAAGTCAGGCTAAGTATGAAAATCAGTTATACACCGGTAATTTTCGTCTTAAACCCACAATGCCAGATAGCTGTCCCTCCCCCACACTGATAGAAAACTGGAGACTCTTCTTTGGAGAGATAGAACTATAGAGGCTCTGGACTCCAGGACAGTAGGTACAGCTGCAGGTGACAGAGAATCTCCATCAGATATAGGGGAACTAAGCGACAATCCACATATTGACTTGGCCCCAGAGTGTTGGCAATAAGGTACCTATGTCTCAGCAGGAGAAAGCTCCCTTTGGACAAACTAGCCAGTTCAAGAAAAGGAGCTTAAAGAAATAGTTACATGTCCACCTAATCCATGATAAGGCCCAACAGTTGACAAACCAACCCATCTTCATGACGCATACATATACATAGTGCTTCCAATTCAGTTTTCATACCTCATTGATAAATATGATAAACAGCCAAGAATCATCAAACATTGTGGCAGGGCTTCCAAATGAAAGACCAAATTTAAAAAAGTTGGGGGGGGGGGGGGAATTATAGAAATCATAGGAAAGAGAAATTAGAATACGTAAAGGCCAAAAGAAAACTTCAAAAAAGTCTATAGTAAATATCTTGAAAGTGATGAGGGGGAAAAAATCACACCCTTGAATTAGAAGAGATGACTGACTATAGGGCATCTGGGTGGCTCAAGTGTCCAACTTAGGCTCAGGTCATAATCTCATGGTTTGTGGGTTCGAGCCCCACATCAGGCTCTGTGTTGACAGCTCGGAGCATGGAGCCTGCTTCAGATTCTGTGTCTCCCTCTCTTGCTGCCCCTCCCCTGCTCATGCTCACTCTCAAAAATAAAACATTAAAAAAAATTAGAAAAGATGACTATATTAAAAAAAAAGATTTCAGAAAATAAAAATATCTGTATCTCCCTTAAATTTCTGCTTAAAAACCCTGACTCTCCTTTTTAAAATTTGGCACCACTCATCTCTTGGTATTTACAATCCCTGTCTGGCTTCAGCCCTGAGAAGATAAGGTCCTCAATGGCAGAGAATTGTGCTGATCTTTAGCACCTATAAGGGTCTCTGGCATATCGTGACGGTTCAATGGTGCTGATGAATGAATGAATGAGTGAAAAAAGATCCTTTGAAATTAAAAATATAACAGCAAATGTTAAAAAAATTAAGAGATAGGTTGAAAAATAAAATTTAAAACATAACCTAGAAGATAGAATAAAAAGACCAAGAATAGTAAGAAAACAGAGGAGAAAAAAATTATGGAAGAAATAATATAAAAATATTTTCCAGAATGAGGATGTGAGTTTCCAGATTTAAATGGCCCTCTCAGGGCTCACAAAAGCAAATGAGAAAGACTCACACCACAGCACATTATTGTGAAACTTCAGAATATCAAAGAGAAAGATCTCAAAGTTTCAGAGAAAAAAAAAATCATCTATGAAAATTAGGAATCCAAGAATCATTAAACTTCTCAGAAGCAACACTAGAAATAGAAAACAATGAGAAAGTACCTTGGAATTGCAGGGAGAAAATAATTTTTTATTTAAAATTCAATATCATGCAAAACTATTAATCAAATATGATAATAGAATACATAGTTTCAGTCATTCAAGCTCCTCCAAAATATTATTTTCTTTGACTCCATTTTCAGAAAGCTGTTGGAGAATGTGCTTCACCAAAATGAAGTGTAATCTAAGAAACAGTTATCAAGAAATCCAGTAATCCTAAAATGCATCAAAAAGAAAGGCAGAGAGGGGTGCCTGGGTGGCTCAGTTGGTTGAGCATCTGACTTTGGCTTGGGTCATGATCTCACGGTTTGTGGTTTCAAGCCCCATGTCAGGCTCTGTGCTGACAGTTTGGAGCCTGGAGCCTGCTTCGGATTCTTTGTCTCCCTCTCTCTGATCTTCCCCTGCTTGCGTTCTGTCTCTCTCTCTCTCTCTCAAGAATAAATAAATATTAAAAAAAAAATAGAGAGAAAGACAGAATTCCCCAAAATAGTGAAGGGAAGTGTCCACGAAAACAGCTCTGGGGCAGGCTTAGAAAGTAACCAGTTAAAATTAGAGTAGGAGAGAGGGTTCCACAAGGAATTCTGCAAGAAAAAAATGAACCTGACCAGGTGAGATGTTTATAGTCCTTTTTTTTTTAATTTTTAATGTTTATTTATTTTTGAGAGAGAACTCAAGCGGGGAAGGGGCAGAGAGAAAGGGAAACAATCTGAAGCAGGCTTCATGCTGTCAGCTCAGAGCCAGATGCAATGTGGGTCTTGAATACAGGAACCATGAGATCATTCTGAGCAGAAATGAAGAGCTGGGAGCTCAACTGACTGAGCCATGCAGGCAGCCTAGATGTTTATAGTTCTCATGCAAAGCATTTGGTTGATTTAGTAACAGATAAAAAGAAAACATATTAAAATAAGAAAATTTAACACCAGGGAAAACAAAAACACTTGCAGCAAAAAGAAAACATAATATAGTACATTACAGGGCTCAGCTATACCATAGTCACAATAATAAAAATTGTAAGCGTTCATTCAAAATGGAAATTATGGGGACACCTCGGTGTCTCAGTTGGTTAAGCGTCTGACTTCAACTCAGGTCATGGTCTCCCAGTTTGTGAGCTCAAGCCCCTGCATCAGGCTCTGGGCTGACAGCTCGTACCCTGGAGCCTGCTTCCGATTCTATGTCTCCCTCTTTCTCTCTGCCCTTCCCCCACTCACACTCTGTCTCTTTTTCTCTCTTCCAAAAATAAACATTAAAATTTTTTTGTAATAAATAAATAGGGGCGCCTGGGTGGCTTAGTCGGTTAAGCGTCCGACTTCACCTCAGGTCACAATCTCGCAGTCCATGAGTTCGAGCCCCGCATCGGGCTCTGGGCTGATGGCTCAGAGCCTGGAGGCTGCTTCCAAATCTGTGTCTCCCTCTCTCTGCCCCTCCCCCGTTCATGCCCTGTCTCTCTCTATCTCAAAAATAAATGTTAAAATTTTTAATTTTTTTAATAAATAAGCAAAATGGAAATAATGGGGGTGCCTAGGTGGCTCAGTTAGTTATGCCTCTGACTTTGGCTCAGGTCATGATCTCACAGTTTGTTAATTTGAGCCCCGCTTTGTATTGCTGATAGCATGAGCCTGCTTCAGAAGATTCTCTGCCCCCCTCTCTCTTTACCTCCCCTCTCAAAAATGAATAAGCTTAAAATAATGATACAAATATATTAGGAGGATTATGATACAAATATATTAGGAGGATTATGATACAAATATATACTAGTAATCAGGGGGACAGGGAAGCAGGAAGGAGATGAGAAAGTAAAACTCTCAAAATAAGGCATCAACAAATAAAACCTGAAGCTTAAAATCAAGAATTCACAGCATAAGCATTTTTAGATACATAGAGGCAACACTAGAAGAAACCACTGAAGAAGCTGAAAATGGTTACCTCTGGGAAGTGAAAAATTGAGTTTCAGAGGACCAAGTTCAAGGGATGTTGCTTTTGTTGGGGAAGGCAGTCTCACATGTGTAATCTTTTGACCCCCAATCCATTGCATACAAATAAACCCTGAGCCTGGAACACTTCCTCACCAAGAGATAACATGACCACACAGTGCACTACTGAGGCTGAGTCTTGGCCCATCTCTCCCCTGTATGAGTAAAGCATCGTTCTATCTAGCACTTTACTGCATTATGTTTTCCCTGACAACTCTGATACCAAGAGGCAGGTGGCAGAAGGGTCGGGAGTCCTCCCCAGGGCTTGGTAACTGGTGTGGGGTACTCCACTTTTGGCATTGAAATCCATTGCTCTGCCTGACATTCTTATTATAAGCTTGTAACACTATTTGACTTACTAAATTATATGCAATTTCTATATCAATAAACATAAAAATTTATTGTGAGCAATACTTTGAGTATGCTCATATTTGAGTACTATGGTACTGCAAATAGTACTGGTATAATCTCCACAGATATTGGGATTATAATCAACTTGCACACCAGTGCCTGTAACACAAATGATGTCCAGTTTATTTACCATTATTTACTGTTATTAACAAACAATAGATTTGGCTTACCATGGGAAAAAAATTAGAGTCTCTGATTATATACTATCAATACACTGAAGCTCTTTTGTGGGTACATTCTCTAAATCCACACATAAAGGAAAGTGGCAAAATCGATTTAGCTATGTGGTTACAGGTAGATGGAAAGAAAAACAAAAGAATAGTTTTTAAGTAAGCACTCTAATCCATATATTTGCAGATGGAAGACAAAACAAGACATATCTACCCAGAAGGAAAATATAGGTTCTGGAAGCTTGAGTTGGAATATGGTGGTTAATCGGATATAGGAAATGAGATGTCAAGGAGGATGCACATTTGTTTAACTTGAATAACAACAGAGTGGGTGGTGATTTTGTTCCCCGAAAGAAGGAACATGGGAGAAAGAAAACTCTGGAGAGCTGGGAAGTGAAGTGCTATGTTTTGAATACTGTTGAAGATGGCTGGTAGTCAACTGGACTTATAGGTCAGAGCTCAGGGAAAAGATGTGGACTAACACTAGGGTTTAGAAGCCTTCAGACAAAGGTGGTTAGTGAACTCAAGAGCATTACTTGGTAGGGTAAGGCAAGATCAATACAGCACAATGTGCAGAGTTAGAAATTAAAGGGACTAAGAATGTTGAGAAATACAAACAGATCAGGAGAGAAGAACCTGGAAAAAAAACTGTGCAGGAGAAGACAAGGAAAAAGAAATACCAAGAGAGTTTGAAGAGTCTGACAGCAGCCAAAAATTCAGGAATAAGAACATAATTAATTGAGTCCAAAGCTGTTGAATGATGAAAGATGAGTCCATGGAACCAGAAATAAGGTCATTAATGGTCTAGGTGGGAGATATTTGGGTGGAGCTGTGGGAAAGGAAGCCCTCTCCACTGGCTTGGTGGAAAGAATGAAGATAAAATGGGAACAATGATGATGGATGACTTTACAAACAAGAGGGAGAGAAAGAAACACTTCAGGCAGTTGCTGGAAGAAGTAGTATTACCATTAAACAAACAAAATAGTAAACCCTTATCTGCTTGACTAGGCACCTGAATCCCTGCCCATCCCTTCCCCAATCTGCTTTTTCAGAAAAACGTGTCCTGTTTCAGAAATTCCAGATGCCGTCCAAAGCCCTAATCCAAACAAAAAAGACCACCCCAAGCCAGTACCGGGCAGATGCTGAACTTCTAGCATTGGTACTGCTAGGAACTCATGCTGGTATGGGGATCATTTACACTTTGCCTCCCTCCCTGACAGTGACCTAACATCAAGTGTGAGTTCACCCCACTGTGTTGACACTGTGAGTTCTGACCACTGGCTGATGAGCTCCACAACTCCCCAAGCAACCCTCCTTCCTCACTGACCTGTGCAGTCACCATGCTTCAACACCATTGCCACTTCTAATAGTAAATTGCCATTATTTAGTGCTGATTACATGCCAGGAACCATGCTAAGTGCTTCATAGACATTATCTAATTTCCTCCTTCCAACAATTTTATTTCCTTTTTTTCCAGGTGAGCAAATTGATGCTTAAAGAAATTAAGAAATTTGTCCACGTTCACATTTAATAAGTGGTGGATCTAGGATTTGCACTTAGGTTTGCCTAACCACAGGACCATATCTATAATAGCATGAATTAGAATAGACCTCATGGATACATTTATATCCCAATGAAACTAGGCCTCCTGGTGCAAAAGGATTATGGCCTATGTTTCCAGATGATGAACACATAATAGTTTCCCTTGTACAAGCCATTGGGCCATATAAGCATAAAGCAACAGCCCTGCCTTAAAAGACTTCTTAATCTAGCTGAGGAGATCAGACAAATAGGTTTGAAAATGCAATGAACTATATTAAGTAGCATATGATTAAGGGTCAAATGACTAGTACAGATTAGAAATGCTATTTGGAGGTAAGAGGAAGAAGAGATTCAATCAAGCCGGGAGGATCAGAAAAGGCTTCAGAGGGAAGACCTGAGCTAAATCTTGAAAAATGGCTCCAATTTTAACAGGAAGAGAAGAGGGAGGAGGATATGAAACCAATCAGCAGATATGAAATTGGGAATGAAATGTTAGTGATAGCAAATGCAGGAAATGAGCAGGTCCTGCCATCTGATCTAGGCAGAGTCAGTTTTTCTCAGCATGGACACATCCACAACCAAAGTGGGGAAGCTATCCTTCTCAAGCTCCTTAAAGAGTTCTAGCCCGATAGTGGTTTTATTTTCTTCAGTTAATAAAAGGCTTTCATTTTGCAAGATACCGCTCCATCTTACCATTAACCAAACCCCAGTTCAAGTTATTTCAGGATGTTGATTTCCTCATATTTCCTGATATGACTCATGCAGTGGCAGCTTGAAGGAATAGGCTTAAAGTCTCTAATTGAGGCAGCAAAGAAAGAGTGAATTAAGCCTTTTGTATCTGTGTTGTTGCCAAAATTTTATGGAAGAATGAAATACATATATTCATGTTTACATACCTTATGAGCCAGATCAGTTCATTAAATTTTCACAGAGTTAAAGCAAACTAAAAAAAAAACATTTTTTATTCTGATTTATTCATCAAAACTTCCAGCTTGATAAATGAGCAGAGGATTTCCAAAAATTTTCTTGTAAATGAAAATCTATCTCTTTGGAAGGAGGCATAATTATACTCCTGGTTATTCTAAATAGGAGTAATAACTATGGTATTTATTTAAGAAATTATGATTAAATAATGAGATGGTCTTTGTTCCAGCTTTTGTTTTTCAAATTTAGTGAAAATGAGACACAGGAAAATATCTGAGTGTGCTGGAGAGTGAAGGGCTCAGCAGCAAGGCAGGGAAGGAACATGTTTGATATTAATAAGATGCTCATGTTCTCAATCATCCTCTAAATACCTCTAAATACGCCAATTCTTGGAATTGGCGATTAAATCAAGTGACTCCAAGTAGCAACATCCCGTGCTACCTCTGGTCCTGTACAGACCTATGAATGTACGGCTTTGGGTTTCTAGAGAACGTGTCATTTTTGACTGGGAATCTGGGTGCAGGATTAAATCGAAGACTCCTCATCTCCACACCATGTCACAATCAGCTCCCTTCCATTCGCAGTCAAATGTCCACTGCTAATTGCCAGGCACCCAATATTTATTTGTTTAAATATAGTGAACAAATATTTAGTCCTGGAAAATAATGAGCTGGATCTTCATTAATTTGAAAAAATAAAGGCAAAACAAAAGGCCTCTGAAGTACAAGCTGTTCTAAATACAATGCATTGAGAAGATGCCATTTCTGCTTTTGATCCATATTCATTCCAGTGTCCCCCACAGGAATGCTCTCTGAATCTTCAGGAAATGATCCTGAGATTGATTTTGCAAACGGAAACACTCAACTGGCTGACTGTAGTCAATGGAGGCAGTGTTGTGTTGCCAGGTTTCCAACTGAGGACAAATGTGTTTGTCATTGGCTTGTAGGTGTCCCTGACAGGTATCCTTTTGTGTGCAATAATATGCATGGTGGTTTTAATGTTTTGAGTAAAGGAATAAAATGCGTTTTTTGGTTTGCTTGTTTGTGGTATGAGGAGGTCAGAAAAATGGTGAAGACAGAGAAGAGATAAATTTCCCAGTCTCCTCTTCACATGCCCTGGTGAAGAGAAGGGTGACAGTGACGTGCTGAAGGGGCTGAATTCAGGAACTATGAGGCTGGAGGGCATAAAGGGCAACCTTTCACAGAGAGAGCACCTGAAGGACTGTGCTTCGGGAACATCAGTGCACCATACCTACAGTAGAAACAGCAAAATTCACAGGGAGGGCAGGACCAGCACAACCAAGTGAGAGCTAAGTGAGAAGGCAGATGTAGCACAGGCACATCTCGGAAATCTGACAGGTGTGGTTCCAAGACCACCACCATAAAGCGAATATGGCAATAAAGTGAGTCAAATGACTTTTTTGGTTTCCCAGTGCATATAAAAGTTACATAAACATAACTGTAGTCTATTAAGTGTGCAACAGCATTATGTCTCAAAAAATGTACATACCTTAATTAAAATATACTCGATTGCTAAAAATATGCTAACCATGATCGGCCTTCAGTGAGACATAATGTTTTTTTGCTGGTGGAGGGTCCTGCCTCATAGCTGATGGCTGTTGAATGATCATGGTGGCTGAAGGCTGGGGTAGTTGTGGTCATCTCCTAAAATGAGACAATGAAGTTTTGCCACATCCATTAACCCTTCCCATCACGAATGATTTCTCTGCAGCATGCGATGCTATTGATATCATTTTACCCACAGAACTTCTTTCAAAAATGGAGCCAATCTTCTCAAACCCAGCTGCTGCTTCATCAACTAAATTTACATCATATTCTAAATCCTTTGTTGTCATTTCAATGGTCTTCACAGCAACTTCACCAGAAGTAGATTCCATCTCAAGAACAACCTTCTTTGTTCATCCGCAAGAAGCAACTGCTCATCCAATCAAGTTTGATCATGAGATTCCAACAGTTCAATCCCATCTTCAGGCTCTCCTTCTAATCCTAGTTCTCTTGCTGTTTCCACCACATCTGCAGTGACTTCCTCCATTGAAGTCTGGAACCCCTCAGACTCCTCCATGGGGGTTGAAATCAACTTCTTCCAAACTCCTGTGTTGATATTTTGACCTCCTCCCGTGAAAAAAATGTTCTTCTCATGCCACAAATGTTCTTAGTGGCATCTAGAATGGTGAATCCTTTCCAGAAAGTTTTCAATTTACACTTCCCAGATCAACCAGAGGAATCAATATCTATGGGAGCTGTAGCCTTATGAAATATATTTTTTAATAAGACTTGAAAGTCAAAATTACTCCTTCATCTATGGGTTGAAGAACGGATATTCTTTTAACAGGCATGAAGATAATATTAATCTCATTGCACATCTCTGTTAGAGCTCTTGACCAGGTAGATTATCAATGAGCAGTCATATTTTGAAAGAAATCTTTTTTTCTGAGCAAGTTTCAACAGTGGGCTTAAAATATTCAGTAAACCATGTTGTAAACAGATGTACTGTCATCCAGGCTTTGTTGTTCCATTGACAGAGTACAGGAAGAGTGGATTTAGAACAATTCTTAAGGACTTCTAGATTTTCAGAATGGTCAATGAGCACTGGCTTCAACTTAAAGTTACCAGTTGTGTTAGCTCCTAACAAGAAAGTTGACCTGACCATTGTAGCTTTGAAGGGAGGCACTAGCTTCTCTAGCTATGTAAGTCTTAGATGGTATTTTCTTCAAATAGAAGGCTGTTTCATCTACATTGAATATCTATTGTTGAGTTTAACCACCTTCATGAATTATCTCAGCTGGATCTTCTGGATAACTTGCTGCAGCTTCTACATCAGCACTCACTGCTTCACTTTGTACTTTTATGTTATGGAGATGGCTCCTTTCCTTAAACCTCATGAACCAACCTCTGCTACCTTCCAACTTTTCTTCTGCAGCTTCCTCACCTTTCTCAGCCTTTGTAGAATTGAAAAGAGTTGTGGCTGTGCTCTGGATTAGGCTCTGGCCCAAGGGAATGTTGTAGCTGGTTTGATATTGTATCCAGACCACTAAAACTTTCTCCACATCAGCAAGAAGGCAGTTTTGGTTTCTTATCTTTCATGTGTTCAGTGGAGTGGCACTTTTAATTTCCTTCAAGAACTTTTCCTTAGCATTCACAACTTGTCTAGCTGTTTGGTGCAAGAGGCCTAGCTCTGGGCCTATTTCAGCTTTTGCCAAGCGTTTCTCACTAAACTTAATAATTTGTAGCTTCTGATTTAAAGCGAGAGACATGTGTCTTTTCCTTTCACTTAAACACTTAGAGGCCAGGACAGGGTTATTAACTGACCTCATTTCAATATCGTTAAGTTTCAGAGAACAGGGAGCCTGAGGACAGATAGCGAGATGGAGAATGACCAGTCAGTGGAGCAGTCAGAACACTCAGAACAGATTAAGTTTGTCTTATACAGGCACAGTTCGTGTAGCCCCAAAACAATCATAAAAGTGATAATCAAAGATTACCGATCACAGAATCATCATTTAAAGTATGATAATAAAAATATTTGAAATGTTTTGAGAATTACCACGCTGTGGCACAGAGACACAAAGTGAGCAAACGCTGTTGGAAAATGGCGCCAATAGATCTGCTCAGCATGGGGCTGCCACAAACCTTCTGCTTATAAAAAAAAAACAACACAATGTCTGCAAAATGCAATAAAGTGAAGCACAATAAAATGAAGTATGCCTGTAAAGTGAGCAGTATCGTTGCTGGGCACAATCGAGAGACCATTCTGAAAAGTTACGGATGAGCTGAGGGAACTTTTCAGAGGAAGTTGACTTCCTCTATAAGCAGGGAATGGGTTGAGAGGAGGTGGTGGAGGAATCAGTCCATGAATATGCTCATGCTTTTTTCGTTCAGCAGTGGCTGGCCTTTGAATATTATATAAATATGAGATATGTTCACGAATTTAATGTTAAATGTCAACATCCTCTCCAAAGGGAGTCAGCCAAAAAGGATTGATCCCAGACAAGCTTGTTTGAAGACTACTTGAAGCATGAACCTCTCAGCATGAACATCAGTGATAAACATCTGATGGACTTAATTTTCCTCAACATAATTGTTTTTGCAGGACATTATGCTTCTTCTACATGCTAAAGAACTAGTTATTTCATCATCACTTTGGGAAAAAGTTTCCATAAGGTTGTGAAACAAGCTCTCTTTCAAAGCTAGGAAGTAAGCAATTACTTACAAATTGTTCCAAATCCTGTTGTACCCAGTAATGATGCAGATAAAGTGAGTACAGGGCTGTAACTAGCAGTTGACTCAAGGCCTATTTTTCATGTTGCTATTCTAGAATATTAATTTACCTACTATAATTTACTAACATCTTTATTTTTTTAATGTTTAGTTCTGAGAGACAGAGAGACAGAGACAGAGCACAAGCATGGGAGGGGTGGAGAGAGAGGGAGACACAGGATCCAAAGCAGGCTCCAGGCTCTGAGCTGTAGGCCCAGAGCCCAATGAGGGGCTCGAACCAATGAACAGTGAGATCATGACCTGAGCTGAAGTCAGACACTTAACTGACTGAGCCACCAAGGTGCCCCTAATTTATTAACATCTTAATGAGAAACTAAATGCTATTCAACTGGACTCAGACCATGGGAAGAATATGTGCTCTCAGCACTTCTATTCCACATAATATTGCAGCTCCTAGGCATTGAAATATGGCAACAAAAGGAAATAAAGGCATACAAACTAGAAATGAAGAAGTGAAACTATCTCTATTCATAGACAATATGATCATGAACATAGACAAGTCTAAGGAATTTACTGAAAAATCCAGTATGCTAATAAGTGAGTTTAGCAAAGTGTAAGAATATAAGACCAATACACAAAAATCAACAATTGTATTTCTATACACTAGCAATAAATATTCTTTTAAAGTTTTTATTTTAATCATCCAGTGCTCATCACTGACAGGTGCATTCCTTCATGCCCATCACCATCCCCCATCCCACTCACCTCCCCTCTGGTAACCATCAGTAAAAGTCTGTGTTCTGGTTTGTCTCTTTTTTTTTCCCCTTTGCTCATTTGTTTTGTTTCTTAAATTCCACATATGAATGAAATCATGTGATATTTGTCTTTCTCTGACTGACTTATTTCATTTAGCATTATACTCTCTAACTCCATTCATATCATTGTAAATGGTAAGATTTTATTTTTTTATAGCTGAATGATATTCCAGTGTGTGTGTGTGTGTGTGTGTGTGTGTGTATCACATATTCTTTATCCATTTATCAATTGGTGGATACTTTGGCTGCTTCCATATCTTAATTGTTGTAAATAATACTGCTGTAAACATAGGGATGCATATATCCCTTTGAATTGGTGGGTTTTTTTTATTCTTTGGGTAAATATCCAGTAATGCAATTGCTGGATCATAGGGTAGTTCTATGTTTAACTTTCTGAGAAATCTCCTGTTTTTCACAGTGGCTGTGCCAGCTTGCATTCACACCAACAGTACAAGAGGTTTCTCCTTTCTCCACATCCTCATCAACATCTGCGGTTTCTTGTGTTTTTGATTTTAGCCTTTCTGATTTGTGTTTTGATTTGCAGTTTTGATTTGCAGTTCCCTGCTGATAAGCAATGATGAGTATGTTTTCATGTGTCTGTTGGCCATCTGTATGTCTTATTTGGAGAAATGTCTGTTCATGTCTTCTGCCCATTTTTAATTGGATTATTTGGTTTTGTGGTGTTGAACTTTATAAATTTTTATATATTTTGGATACTAAGCCTTTATTGGATAATGTCATTTGCAAATATCTTCTCCCATTCTGTATGTTGCCTTTTAGTTTTGTTGATGGTTTCCTTTGCTGTGAAGAAGTGTTTTTTTTTTTTAATGAAGTCCCAATAGTTTATTTTTGCTTTTGTTTCCCTTGCCTTAGAAGACATATCTAGAAAAAATCTGCTATAGCTGATGCCAAAGAAGTTACTGTCTGTGTTCTCCTCTAGGATTTTTATGGCCTCAGGTCTCATATTTTGGTCCTTAATCCATTTTAAGTTTGTATACCAAGTAAGAAAGTGGTCTAGTTTCATTCTTTTGCAGGTTGCTTTCCAGTTTTCTCAACATCATTTGTTGAAGAGACTTTTTTTCCATTGGATATTCTTTAGTGATAAATATTTTTAAGTGAAAAGTTAAATACACCATTTATAATAGCATCAAAATTCATCACATATTTAAAGACAAGTGTGTGCAAATGTATTTAAGGCTTGTATGTTGAAAACTACAAAATACTGCTAACTGAGGGGTGCCTGGCTGGCTCAGTTGGTTGAGCATCCAACTTTGGCTCAGGTCATGATCTCACAGTTCGTGGGTTCCAGCCCTGAGTCGGGCTCTGTACTGACAGCTCAGAACTAGGAGCCTGCTTCAGAGGCTGTGTCTCCTGCCTGTGCCTCCCTTTCCCTCTGTCTTCCCCTGCTGGCCCTCTGTCTCTGTCTCTCTCAAAAATAAAAATTAAAAAATGAAAATGAAAAATAAAGGAACTTTTAGAAGAAAACAGGTACATATCTTCATGCCCTTGGATTTGGCAATGATTTCTTATATATCCACCAAAAAAACTGCTAACCGAAATTAAAGAATACTTAAATTAAAAAAGCATAACATATTAATGAATTAGAGAATTTAATATTAATATATCCATTTCCCCTAAATTTCTCTATAGATAAACACAATCACAATCAATGGCAACAGGGATACTTTTTAGTAGAAATTCGTAAGATAATGCCAAAATTTATCATTTGTGGTGAATGCTATAAGGTGCCACCCAGACTCCCTTTCAGAAATGAAGGAATTCTGTTTAGCCACTGGTAGTGCCACCAATAAACAGTCCTTAGATGTCAGTCCCATTTGGGATTGCCTCAACAAAAGAAATCTGCTTTACCAAGACCACACGCCAAATCCCAGGGCATTCAATAACTAAATGACATAGATAGAGGCTTAAAGGCTTGGCAACCTCATTCCAACTCGAGAGACAGATTGCAGGTCACTGCATCTTCTAAATTCCTTGCCACATCAAGAGGGGTAGTCCATTGAAATTGTGCTGCAGATTAACATCTGTCTGACAGATGTCCCTTCCTTCAAACAAATGTTGATACCAAAGGCATTCCCTAATAAACCTCCTGCATGCTAATTTCTTTCTGAGAGTCTGCTTTCTGGGGAATCCACCTCTAATAGAGTCAAGGTATAGAAGTCACAGGAACCCAGGGGCCAATTCATTACAAGCAATGACTGCCTAACAATTAGAGTGGTCCAAAAATAGACTGTTCTGCTCTGAAAAGCAGTCAATTTCTTAGCATAGAAAGATCTCAAAATGATTGCCAGACATATTGTCAAAGATTTCTGATTTACTAAAATATTTAAATAACTAAAAGGTCTCTTCCAATTCAAAAATCCTCAACTAGCTTTTTGGCTTGGGATAAATCACTCATTCACTTGAGATTGCTTCCTTTTTAGGAAAGTAAGAGTATTAGATTAACACTGAAGTCCCTTGGAGCTCCCATGATTTTGTAATCTGTAATGTGTTGTTATGAGAAGCTTTTCAAAAAGGTAGAGCTACTATGATACTAGTCATAGATAAGGAAGAGGACACATGACAGATTCAGACTAATGGCTATGACAGCGTAAAGAGAGTGCAGACTACTCCATGCTAAATAGCTGATTTTCTCTGAGAAGTTCCAAGCTCCTCAGAAAAGAGTGTTTGCTAATCACAAGACTATTGCAATTGATTCTCATTTAGTTATTTCCTCATATTCATCAAACTTACCTACATCTTACTCTCTTTGATGTGCCATGCCAACACCTTATCTTCATGCCAGCCGGAACATGAAACCATCAACTTGTTTATTGAAAGGTTTTCTGGTGCTCAGAAGCAAAGTACAAGAAAAATCTTTTATTTCAGTTCCCAATATTTGAAAGACCCATATACTTGCCAAAAGAGAAAGGGAGAGTGACACATACATACAAACTTCGTCATTACTTGTATTATCCAAAGTCCCTAAAATCAATGATGCTGTTTACATGATATTATACTAATGACATCAGATATTAATATTTTTGAATAGTGCTTTATGGTTTATAAATAACTTCCATGTGTGTTATCATATTTACAAACATATTTATAAGTAGAGAAGTAATTCCCAAAAAGTAGTAGTTGTTGTTGTTATTATCATTATTATTACCCACCTAGGAAAGAAAAGAAGAACTAAGTTTATCCTGTAGCATAAAATATTGACAAGTGGTGTTGGAAATAATTCCAGTTGCATGGGATATTAAGCCTTGAAATGAATATTATCTAATATCTTATCTCTGAAGGATTTTTAAAATTGGAAGAGAAAAGAGTCGCATGTGACAATGAAGATCTGAAGTGGGTGTGTGGGGAGGCAAACACCCACTTAACAATCTATTAAGGTTCCTAGAATAAAAGCACACACCCACCAGTGCTTCATAGGTTATTTAAATTTTGATATGTCAGAGGATCAGCCCAGAAAAAGTTGTGTGAATTTTTCTTGCTAGACCACTGAACACAACAAAAATCCTCTATTATATTCCGTGGGTACTTTTTGTAAAGTCCACGCCAACAAACTAGCCAATATTGCAGCTTTCTTCAACAAGACTTCCCAATCATCACATGGAGCCTTTCTATTTAAGCCTAATCAGCAAAGTTCACTTGAGATCATTAGTGAATGCCTATATCAACTTTAATATAACTTAGGGGTAGATTTGGAAGAAAATAAAATGCAAACAAATTAGATCTCATACTTTAAAAACATTGCCTGGATAGGTCTACCTTCCCTGCAAAAATATTTTTGTTGTCTTGCATTTTCATTTGGTTGAATGACAGGAAAGAATACATTCCAGCTGGCAGACGATGTGAAAACTGTCCAATACCTAGTCTCCATTTCAATATTCTGAAATACACAGATATAGCCCTAGATTTATCTTACATTTTCTAGACTGTGAGAACATAAAATGAAAATACAGAATGTCTAAACATAACGAAAAACTATAGCCCTACATAGCTGCTAGCTGATTAATTCTGGCTACCACCCTTCTGCTTTATGACTTGTAGTTAAAAAACAAAAGCAAAGCCAAGCACAAAACAATGTAAGTAGGATGTTGAACAGACCACCGACTTTTGCTCTTTCTGCCTGAAGAAAACTGTCTTAAGAAGGGAAGGGTGATCCCAGCTCATGATGGTGGGCTGAGCATACGTGCTGCCTCCCCTTCTGGCAAAAATCCCTTTACAAGCCAGAAAATACACACCCATACACACAGACACACACAGACACACACACAGAATCCACCTCAACAGTAGAAAACAAAGAAGGGAGACATCACGAAACCCCCCACATAAGGCAGAACACAAAGGACTGGATTGAAGAAGGAAGCCAGAACCCAAGATACAATTAAGAGAGGAGAGAGGGAACCTGCAAAGACAAGAGAAGCACCAGGGCCCCCCATTTGAAGGTGGCAGATACTAGAAGCAGAAAAAGGTCCAAAACATACTTATCATCCTCCTCTGTGCTGCTCCCCTCAACCTGCCCAGGGAGCAGGCAATAGAAACAAGAAAATCCTCCTTTAAGTGAGCATGAGTGACAGATGATAATGGAAGGACAGAGTGGCGTCTCAGGCACCTGCCAACACCCAAGAGAATAGTGAGCCTTGGGGGGACACAGATTCCCTCTACTTCTTATCACAAAAACTGGCCTTGTCCATCCCATCAAGCAGGCTGGAGAAAAAGAAGCAGTCTTTTCTGAGTTTAATAGAGACTTTCAGTTATAAAGATATGCAAGAATCATAAAATACTTAAAGAAAGCCAACACCATGAAAGGGCAATATGAAATTTAACAAAGAGAAAAACTTTACATGCAAAGAAAAAAAAACTTATAGTCTGAGTAGGACAGGACTTCTGATCATTATAGATAATATTCCCCAAAAGATACAAGAGAGTATTTTATCCTAAAAATCAACAAGAAGCCAAGGAGATTGAAATTTTGACTGTAGAAATACCAATTAACCACATGGATAAATAGAGAATTTCCAATCTATAGAAGTTACAGAAGGAGACAGACTGACATGATTTATCACCTACAAATGCTGTTTGAAAAAAATGTCTGGAAGATGCAGAGAGAGGGGAAAAAAAGAAAAAGAAAAGGGAAAAAGATTAAAAATACCAGAAAAAAATAGTGAGATTCGAAGAGTAATGTTGAACAACAAAAGCGCATTTAGAGTTGTCTAAATGTGCTGATGGGATATGACAATAAAACTGCAATAACAATCAAACTAAAATTCCAAACTATATAAAAACAAGAAACGTGAGCAGGTACCTGTCTGATTAATGAGGAAGACTGAAATTCTGAATCATCAAACTTTAGATGAGAAATACATGTTTCTATGATAGAAATTTAGGCATAATTACTCAGAATAGAATCGTCTTCCAAAACATTAGAGTGAGGGAAAAAGAAGGGAAAAAAAGTCTTCAATCTTACAAAAGCCTATAAAGGAGGTAAAGAGAAATATATAATAAGTGAGATAAATAGAAAACAAAAAGTTAAATGAATCATCAGGTATAATACATATGCCAGGATTAAACCCATCTATTAAAAGACAGCAACTCATGGATTAGGTTGAAAAAGTAAAGCTCTCTGTAAACTGTTTATCATACATATCCATAGAATGAAAGCACACAGAAAAACCTAAAGTATAGTATGGAAAAATACACATTAGGCAAATTGTAACAACAATATAAGACAAAGGAAAAGTTAATACAAAATATTAAATGCTTCCTTAATTAAAGGAAGACTCCAGTAAGAAAACACAATAGTTACAAATTGATAAGTAGCTAAAAAAAAAAAAAAAACTTTGGAATTTGTGTAAAAAAATAGATATGAGTAATAAAAATACCTTAAAAGGAAGATGCTTAACAAAGCTTTCTAAAAAAACTGACAAACAAGGAAACAAAAAACTCCTAAATAAAAGGAGACAAAAAACATATAAAATATTATACACAACATTCAATACTTTTTTTCAAAGACACATTAACAAAAATTCACTGTGTATTATTAAGCCACAAAGAAAATTCCAACAAATTCTCAAAAGTGGAAATCATAACCACCCACCAAGAGTAGTACAAGAAAAAATGTAAATTAATAATCTCAACCAAAAAAATGGTAGCACAGCCCTTCCACCAAAATCAATTAAATAATTGGAAATAGTTGATCACATTCAAAATTACTCTTACGTCAAATGGGAAATGGAATGAAAATTATGACCTGTATAGAACTACTGGGAGCACAGGAATGAAAAAAAAGGGCACACCCACAGCATTATACTGAAGTGAAATTAATAACAAAAATGGAAAACTGTTGAAATAAGCTTTCAATTAACTAAGAAAACTATCAGAAAATTGGGCAGAATCAGTAGAGGTTTTTTATAAAGGCACTAATAAAATTAGAAAATAAGTTTATTGATAGGGGTGCCTGACTGGCTCAGTCAGTAAAGTATGTTACCTTTGATCTCAGGGTTGTGAGTTTGAGTCCCATGCTGGGCATAGAGCCTACTTAAAAAAGAAAAAAAAAAAAGAGAGAAAAAAGAAAAAAAAAGGAAAAAAAGTTTATTGATGAAACCAACAGGTGATTTTTTTTTTGCAAAGATGGACCATTTTTAAATATTTGGGAAATATTTCAAAATAAAATGTAAATTAACAATTTTGTGAATGAACTAGAATCAGATAAGTTTAAACATTTATAAAAGATACTACACTTATCTAGATGAAAATGGACACTATTTTAAGAAAATAAAAATTCTCAAAATTGGCTCAAGAAAAAAATAGATATAAAAGATTTAGAAGAAATTGGAATGTCAGTCAAAAGAGCAACTTAAAAACTGTACAAGACCCAGGTGGATTACACATGAATTTCATATACCTTTAAGGGACAGATAATTCCAATTTATACAAATTATTTCTTTTTTTTTTTTAATTTTTTTTTTTCAATGTTTTTTAATTTATTTTTGGGACAGAGAGAGACAGAGCATGAACAGGGGAAGGGGCAGAGAGAGAGGGAGGCACAGAATCGGAAACAGGCTCCAGGCTCTGAGCCATCAGCCCAGAGCCTGACGCGGGGCTCGAACTCACGGACCGCGAGATCGTGACCTGGCTGAAGTCGGACGCTTAACCGACTGCGCCACCCAGGCGCCCCTATACAAATTATTTCAAGACCCATAAGAAATGAAGGAATTCAATCTGAAAAGTCTACTAACTGTGTGATTCCACTTATATGACATTCTGGAAAAGGCAAAACAGTAAGAAGATCCGTGTTGGGAAGGAGGAAGGATAAATAGGTGGAGCACAGAGGACTTTCAGGGCAGTGAAAATTCTCTGTATGATCCCATATTGATACATGTCACTGAACATTTGTCCAAACCCATACAATGAGCAACACCAAGAGGGAACCATGAGGTAAACTATGGATTTTAGGTGATTATGGCGTGTCAATGCAGAGTCATCTACTGTAACAAGTGTACAGATCTGATGGGGAATGTTAATAAAGGGGAGACTGCGTATGTGAGGGCAGGAGTTACATGAGAAAGCTCTGTACCTTCCACTTAATTTTGCTGTGAACTTTAAACTGCTCCAAAAAAAAAAGTCTTAATAAAAATTAAGTAATTGGGGTGTTTGGGTGGCTCAGTTGGTTAAGCATCTGACTCTTGGTTTCGGCTCAGGTCATGATCGGGCTTCACGTTGCCGGTGCAGAACCTGCTTGGGATTCTCTCTCTCCCTCTCTCTCTGCTTTTCCCCTGCTCGCTCGCTCTCACTCAAAAATAAATAAATAAAAACTTCTTAAAAAAATTAATTACTTAAGTAATTTAATTAATTTTATTAAAAACCATAATAAGCTTCCTAACTCATTCTGTAAAGCTAACATAATGCTAATATCAAAATCAGAAAAACACAGTACTAGGAAAGGCAAGTAGGGGTAATTTTCACTGACAAACACAAAAACGAAACTTCTAACTTCATACCAAAATATGTTAAATAATATTATCTCTCTCTCTCTCTTTCTCTGTCTCTCTCTCTCTCATTATGCTCTGGGAAACTGAATGAATGTATATATAGTCATTCAGTAAGGATCCACTTAAGATATAAAATGGAAGCCACAATAATCACTTTTGTGGAGATAATTTAATACAAAGAATTGCTAACTAGCCAGATATTGAAGAATGGAAAAGGTAGAAGAGAGAATACAGTTGACCCTTGAATAGAACAGGTTTGAACTGCAGATGTCCACTTATATGCAGGGGTTTTTTCTTTCAATACAATACTATAAATCTATTTCTCTTCCAAATGATTTTCTTAATGACATTTTCTAGCTTACTTTATTATAAGAATACAGTATATAATACATAAAACATACAAAATATGTGTTAACCGACTACTTATGTTATGGGTAAGTCTTCCATTCAACAGGAGGCTTTTAGTAGTTAAGTTTTGGGGGAGTCAAAATTATGTACAGATTTTCAACTGAGGAGGTACGGTTTTCACTTCTAACTCCCATGTTGTTCAAGGGTCAATGGTACTAAAATATCATGGGCGATGCAACTATCGAAAGCATCTACCACTCCTAGGACAGAGAGAACAAAGTCAAGAAGTTAGAATTATTACAGCTTAGAAGCTTGAGTGACTTCTTAGAGCTGGAGCTCAGACTGCTCTGGATGGGGTGGTCGCTGGCTAATGCTGGTGTCTGTAAAAGGAATGTAGGAAGACTAGTTCTAGAAATGTCTTCAAAACAACAAACTGAAACCAATGGTTGCTACTGGAAAAACCATCACTGCTGGGATGAAAAACAGTTGCGGGACATCACTGAAAAGATGAAGCAAACAGGAAGAAGTGAATGCACTTCTTCCTCCTTCAGCCTTGCTGCAGGCCACTACCACCCCGCAAGTGGCAGAACCTGACAGGCAAAAGAGAAACATGATTCACAGAGTCCCAGATCCAGCGTCACAGACAAAAGATACAAGGATGGGGCTGGAATTAGGCCACAGCTTAATACCAGCATGTGCACATGTATCTGCTGAAGGTCACACTGTACTTCCCATAGCTTGGATTTCCCCTGTACATGTAAATCAAATTCCTCTTTATCTTCATATGCTAAAACATTAAAAAACAAGAACAAAACCCCAACTGGGATCCTTTTGATAGTTGTATTATAATATAAAGATAATTTTTATAAAACTTAGAAATTGAACCATATTTCTTCTCACTTATACTAGATATCTTTATTTGAATACATTTCTTTTAATTTCACCCTTCATTGATTCAGTTCTTCATATAATTCATGCATGGGTTTCTTAAAGTAAACTCATTTTTAATAAGGTCTTTTTGTGTGTTTAAAAGAGGGAAGTGGTTTCGTTGAAACTGTGTTTACATAAACAATCTTGAGGGGCTTTTTGTGAATTAGGTGATTTTTTTTCCCAACTATTTGGGTGTTTTTTCTTTTTTTTCCTTTTTCTTTCTTTTTTCTTTTTCTTTTTTCTTTTTTCTTTTTTTTAGCTTGTTCCTTGGAATGTGGAGCAGTAAGGTCTCTGGGTAAGAAGGAAGCAAAAAGTGCCATTGATTGACAAGGGGAGTAAGTCTGCTTACCCAAAGGCCTCTGTGCTTTCCTTTTGTACCTACAAGGACCTATTTCCAACATTAATCCAGACAAAGTAATTCTCTTTCATTCAATCACTCTCCTCTATTTTGCAATAAACTCAATCCGGCCCCAGGTTCATTGTCCCCATTACTGTCCCTCACTGCACCTCCCTCACTCTTCCCACTCAAACTGTCCGTAGTCTAGAATTACCACAGTGGCATTAAAAACAAACACTGAATCAAACTATTTGTCTTGTCTTCAACAGTCATGTTCTTTGAGTTATTTCCTTTCTCTACTGCCATTCATAGTTAAGCTAAGGAACTGTCTTCATGAACTTCAAAAATTTCTTTTCCTCATATTTACTGCCTGTCCTAAAAATTTATATTAGTAAATAGTCTGTATTTGAAAAGAATGTATATTTCACCAAAGAAGATATACAAATGGCCAAAAAACCCACAAAAAGATGTTCAACATCCTTAGCCACCAGGGAAATGCATATCAAAACCCTAGTGAGATACCACTTCACATCTCCTAGGATGGCCATCATCAGAAGGATAGATAATAACAAGTGTCCATGAGGATGTGGAGAAATCAGAGTCCTGCTGGTGGGAATATAAGATGGAGAAGTCACTTTGGAAAACACTCTGGCAGCTCCTCAGATTAAACACAGAGTTACCATATGATCTCTACTCCTCCATATAGGTACAGACCCAATAGAAATAAAAGGATATATTCACACAAAAACATGTACATTGCTACATACAAGAGCAGCCAAAATGTGGAAACAATCAAGGGTCCATCAAGGGATGAATGGAAAAATGAGATATACCTATACAATGGAATATTTTTCATCAATAAATAAGAATGAACTACTGATATACACTACAGCACAGTGAAAATATTATGCTACATTAAAGGAATCAGGCACAAAAGACCACATATTATTGTATGGTCCTTTTCATATGAAATTTCCCAAACAAGCAAATCTACAGAGATAGAAAGAATAGCGATTGCATCAGGATGGGGGTACTGGAGATGGAGACGGGTGAAATGAGAGTATCAGCTTTCTTTCTGGGGGATAATAACGTTCTAAAATATATTGTGGCAATGGTTACGCAACGGTGAATATACTAAAAACCACTGGATTGTATGCTTCAAATGGGTGAATTGCATGTTATGTGAATTATATCTCAATAAAGCATTTTTAAGAGATAAAAATAATATACATATGGTCCAAAAAACAACCAGTTTCAGACTAATATGTCTGCCACTTCCTTCATACATCCCTGTCTTTTTCTATTGAAACGTAGGAGTTATTTATATATTCTGGATATTAATCCTGTTAGTTAAAAGTGTTACAAATGTCATCATCCAATTTGGTGCTCATATTTTATACGTTATTTAAGGTCTCTTTGAATGAACAGAAGGTCTTTATTGAGTAAAATGTATCAATCTTTTCATTTTGAGACAATGCTATAATGTGATTGCTGAAGAAATTCTTCCCTCCTAAAATATTCTTAGATATATATTCTCTAAAATTTTTAAAGTTTTGTTTTTCATATTTAAGCTCTAATCATGCCTGGAATTGAATTTCATATATGGCATGAGGTAGATATCCAATTATATTTTTTTCCAGATAAATAATGAATTGCCCCAAGTGACTTAATGAAACAGTTATTTTCTCAGTAATCTGCAATGCCACCTCCCCAAATGTTTCATTTTCCTAAATGAGTTAATTTCTAAACTTTGTATTCTATTTCATTGATCTATATATCCATTCATTCTTAATTACTGAAGTGTTATAATAAGCCCTTTTATTTTGTTTCTTTAAGTATGTGTTGACTGTTCTTGTCCCTTAGTTCTTCCACATACATTTTAGAATTATCTTATTTAATTAGGTGAAAATTAATGTTTGGAATAGCTATCGAATTGCACTGAAAAAAATATAAATATACAAGGAGTTAAGACCTTTATATAATTGGTCTTTCTACCAATAAACATGATGTATCTCTTCATTTAGTTAGGTCTTCTTTAAACTATCTAATTAAGTTTTCTAGATTTTCTTCATTGAGGTACTGTATATCTTTATTTGACTTATTATTCTGACAGTATTTTTATTGCTCTTGTAAATGGTATCTTTTTTTCATATATTTTCTAATTATTTGTCCTTGTGTATAGATATGCAGTTGGGTTTAAATACTGTTGTTATATCCAATATTGTATTATTGCTAAACATTCTTATTAATTCTGATAATCTGTATGTTATTGTATGTTTGTAATAATTTATATATTAGGGATTTTCTATGTAATTATATCATCTATAAATAATTACAAATATGTCTTATTTTCATATTCCAATGGCTTTGATTTCTTGTCTTCTTGGACAGTCTCAGAACTCCAATACAATACTGAAAAAGAAAAAAGAGAAAGACTTGGGGAGCTAGAAAGAGAAAAAAGAGAAAAAAGAAGAAGGAAAGGAGAAATAGGAGGGAGGGAGAGGAGAAGAAAAGGAAGAAGGAGGAAGAAAAATAAAAAATGCATGTGGTAACCATCTGCGTCTTGTTTTTATTTTAAAAGGAATGTCCATACTATTTACTCATTAATTGTAATGTTTGCTGTGGGTTTTCCATAAAAATCTTTTTGAGGTTGAGGAAGTTTCCTTCTAAGCTTTGAACTTGCTAAGAATTTCTACCATTAATGAATGGAGAAGTCTTTCTCCATCTACTAAGATAATTGTAAGATTTTTCTTATTTAATTAAGTGGCAGATTATATTTGATTCTAAATTAACCTAACATTTAGATGATTTTATACTTTTATGGGAATTCAAGCAATAAATATGTGCCCATGTACACTAGTAGTTTTTCAATGATGCATGGCAATTTCATGAAACCTAGGAGAAAAGTCAAAAACCTCAAGAAATTGTGAAATAGGCTAATTTTTCACCAATTTTTAATAACCCTCAATAATTTGCTTAAGAAGTAATCTTACAGTGGGGTGCCTGAGTAGCTAGTCAGTCAAGCATCTGACTCTTGACTTTGGCTCAGGGCATGATCTCACAGTTCATGGGATTGAGCCTAGCATTGGGCTCTGCACGACAGCATGGAGCCTGCTTGGGATTCTCTCTCCTCTCTCTCTGCCCCTCCCCTGCTTGTGCTCTCTCTTCCTCTCTCTCTCAAAATAAATAACTTGAAAAAAAATCCTATGGATTTTGGTTATTTTACAACAGTAATGTGAATCTATAAATATAAGATTGTTTGACCAGGAAAATTTAAGAACTTGTATTTTTGCATCTGTTCAAACATCCCAGAAGTACCTGTACCTTCCTCTTGTAGCTCTGCTCTGGTCAGTGTATATTCTACCAGCCATAATCCATAAATACGTATCTATTTACTTCTCCGTACTAAAAGAAAGTCCCTGCAATTTAAAAAACAAAAGGTGATCGCTTCTCGGCCTTTTGGCTAAGATCAAGTGTAAAAAACAAAAGGTGGCTGGGGGGCGGGGGGGGGCGGCAGACACCTAGGTGGCTTAGCCGGGTAAGTGTCCGATTTCAGCTCAGGTCATGATCTCACGGTCCATGGGTTTGAGCCCCATGTCAGGCTCTGCGCAGACTGCTCGGAGCCTGGAGCCTGCTTCAGATTATGTGTCTCCCTCTCTCTCCGCCCCTGCCCTGCTTGCACTCTGCCTCTCTCTCCCTCTCAAAAATAAATAAACATTTTTTAAAAATTTAATAAATAAATAAATAAGTAAAGCAAGCAGGCAAGCAAGCAAAGTCTCCGCTTTCCAGATTTTGAATTACCTTATTCTATATTTCCAGATATTTTCTCTTTGGAAAACTATTGTAACTTCTTCCTTCAAATTACCACTTAAATTATTCCATGAAGTTTTTCTTCTCTGAATACCCCATCTGGTTCAATTCTTCTAGTCTTTTCATTAAACTATTATTCTTCAGCTAATGACTATTTCCAGTCCATGGTAATGTATCACATTTTTATAATGATTATGTGAAATATGTAAGTAGCATAATGTCTGACACATAAATTGTATTTAATATGTATTTTCTAGTTCAATTCTTCCATTAAGTCCCTTCATTAAATTCAAGCTAGTAACACACTATTTACAACATTCATACTTCTATATATGAAATAATATATTGTTTTGCATACAATTAATGTTCTGTGATACATCCAAAAGTTACCATTGCTCTCCGCCCTCCACCATCATGAACATACCATACTCTGTTCTTTGAGGATGCCCAGTTGTGCAGCCTACTTTTTCTTTCCTACTCATGACTGCAATCTACATTCCTAATATTAACTTTTTTCCTATACTTGATATGATCCCAGCTGGATGGACTACAAGCACCTTTTAAAAGGAATGTTCATACTATTTACTTATTAATTGTAAATAATCTACTTTATTCAGAGCCAAGACTTAAGATCAGATAAGGAATTATTATTTTGGCCCAATAAATTTACATTTAAGGTTGCCAATGAATGAAGAATTTGCTGCCAGGTTTTTCTGGAGTCATTTTGTAAATCTCCTCCAAACTGATACATAATAAAGTTAGCATTTGAAAAGACTATATAATAATACATTTCTGTAGACATTAAAATCAAAGTTAATAAAACAAAACAGAGTATGACCAATTAAAGCCCTTACTAAAACAATCAGAATAAACATTCTGAAAGAGACAGAGTTCAAAATTGTGAACTACGAGCTCAAATAAAAGTGATCTCAAAATCTGATTTTCACAGTCTTAGTAAAACTACAGAGGATATAAATCCTTAAGTCATTTCCTATGTGTGTGTACAAAGAAAAATAGTTTAGAATAAAGACTGCATGTAAGCACATGAAACAGAAAACCTAATATTTTTAAAAGAAAAAGTTAAAGAATATTCATAATTCTTCATCTAAAAGGTTGGCTTTCTTACCTTCCCTTATGATCTCCTATCTTCTCTGTCATGACCCATCAACCTACAAAAGACATGCCTTTTGGGTGAATTTCTATTAACTATATCACTGATGGGAGTCAGAATTCTCTACTTTATGAAATCACTGTTTATTATTCTTGTCTTCCTCACCACAAACTCAAATTGTGTTTTGATAAAGTATGGGCTTCCGATGCTTTTGTTTCAGCAGCTTCCTGTCCTGTTTGAGAAGGGGAGAGTCAACAGGACTCCTCACTATGGCATATTTGACCACAGGCCCTTTACTGTCCTGCCTGGGGCTCTCACCTGAAAATTATGGACTTATACCAGATGATCCCAGAGCCCCTGCCAACTCTACCTGTCAAAGGCCAGTGAAAAGAAACTGGTGCAGTAAGAGGGATTTTTTTTTAATATGGAGAGAAGATGAAATGAAACATCCATATCCTTTCACATTATCTTTTTCCATATTAACTTTTACATTTTTACTCTTAATCCTCTGGGCCTTGTTGGCCCTAGCAGCTTTTTTATCCAAAGCCCGTTTGGCACTATATCTTATAGTGTGGTCACATAATCCCAAACCCTAAATGTCTCTTATTGCTGTAAGGTAAACAAAACAAAACAAAACAAACAAACCAAAAAAAAAACCAAAAAACAAAAACAAAACAAACAAACCCAGGAACACTAAAGTTACTATTTTCAGTACTGGAGATTCGGAAATCAGTTTATAAATGATGTGTATGTCAAAGAAATGTGAATTTCTTGTCATGAAAATACATTTTGGGTAATGCATCAAACAACATTATCAGTCAGAGTTTGATCAGAAATGTGTTATTATAGAGATTTGACCATGTGCAATTATGGGAGCTGGTTCCACAGTAAGTTGCTCGTGTGTCTTCCGCTGAAGGATGAAGTCTGCAGTATCAGCATTAAGAAGAAAAATAAGGATGAACATAAAGCAGGAAGGCAAGCTATGAGGCTGACCTGCAACTTTCCATTTTGATGGTGGGAGTGCCTTGCTGGAGAAACAGGTGCCCTCATCATGGGCTAAACATGCACCTGGTCAAAAAGGAGGATCCAGGAGGAGCAAAAGAAACCATGACCCTAGGACCCACTGCTGCCACACAACACACACAGGTGAACCACAATAGTACATCTTACCCTATAACCAACTGTTCAAACATTTAAAAAATTACTCAATTAATATGGCTCTCCTTTTACCTCTATTTTTCCAATTCAAATGCAAATGTCTTTTGTGGCCCAAGTTATTTAAGAACTGAAGGAAATTCTGAAATGAACACAATCCATTCCTTGTCCATATATACCTCTTTCAATCATACTAAACTTCCAAGTTAAACAAAAAACAGCAACATAATGCAAATCATAATGCAACTGTACCTTATACAATGGAAAGTCACATTGATTTTCTCTCCAAAAGAGGATGCAAAGTCCTTTATCCATCTTTGGATGAGAGCTATTCCTCTTCTAAGTCACAGTCCCTCTCCCCCTTTGATCTTTTGTAACTTAAAACTGAGATATAAGTTATTATTTTTTCCCTTAGAGAATCTTTCATGTCGTTTTTAATTTTTTTCTCAATTTTTACTTAAATTCTAGTTAGTTAACATACAGTGTAGTATTGGTTTCAGGAGAGTTTGGTGATTCATCACTTACATACAACATCCAGGGCTCATCACAAGTGCCCTCCTTAATACCTATCACTCATTTGGCCCATTCCCTGCCCACCTCCCTCCATCAACCCTCAATTTGTTCTCAACTCTCCATTTCTTACAGTTTGTTCCTTCTCTATTTTTTTCCCTTTCCATGTGTTCATCTGTTTTGTTTCCTAAATTTCACGAGTGAAATCATATGGTATTTGTCTTTGTCTGACTTATTCTGCTTAGCATAATACATTCTAGTTCCACCCATGTTGTTGCAAATGTAAAGATTTCATTCCTCTTGATGGCTGGGTAATAGTCCACTGTAGATAATTACCATATGAGATATGTTATTATTAACACAATTTATGTCAGATAGAAGGTAAAAAGAAAAAAGAAAAAAGAAACGGTTTTTGATATTTATATCAAAAGTAGAAGGAGGGGCACCTGGGTGGCTCAGTCGGTTAAGTGTCCGACTTCAGCTCAGGTCATCATCTCCCAGTTTGTGGGTTCGAGCCTTGAATTGGGCTCTGTGCTGAAAGCTCAGAGCCTGAAGCCTATTTTTGATTCTGTGTTTCCTTCTCTGTCTCTGCCCCTACCCAGCTTGTGCGCTCTCTCTCTCTCTCTCTCAGAAATAAGAAACGAATAACCTTTTTCTTTAAATTTTTTTAAAAAATAGAAGGAAATGCACATAATTGTTATAGTTCCTATTTCTGCAATTAGTCATAGCTGATATTTATTACTTCTTTCTTCCACTATCCGTTCCATATTCTCTTTGCCCTTAGGAAGCACCTCAGCTAACTGGTCCCTTGCCCAATAGGGTGACCCAAACTTTTAATCCTGGAAGGTTCTGGACCTTAGTAATAATGCCAGTATTCATTGCTATAGCTTTATATTGACCTTAATCCCAGGGTTTGAGAGTATTAAGAAGCACCCCAAGAGATCTCCTCTCAGCCATTTTCCTCCTTACTGCTACAACGTAGTCACAATCCAAGTTTTCCCTAATAATCATTATCACTCATCCCAGCCAATGTAGTAACCCATTCTTTACCTATAAATTTTAAAAAACCATTGCCGTATCTCCTGGTAGCAATATTTCTCCTTGGAAACTAAGACTTCTAGAGCAGTGTGACATCCTGTAGAATGAAGAAGGGATCAAGGTCACTGAAGACTACCTAATGCCAAAGGGCTGAAGAGTAGCCCTAAGGTATATATGACAGTGAGGGTATACTGCTTACTAATAGGAATAAATAGACCAAGCATTCACTAGATCAATAGCCATATACCAGGTGCTTAGAAATGTGTTGATTTATTCCAGCAACAAAACCATAATTGTAAGTATACCTACAATGCAGGCTCACACCTAAGTTTATGATAATCCACTATTATCCTTTATGACCATCTTCTGCATAGACCAAATAGGCAAATTGAATGGGAAACCACCATTTCTGTGACTTTCAAGCTTATACTGGTATTACATAAAGATTTGAATTCCCCACTTGCTTTCCCCAAGAAAGCAAGGGGTTTTTTTTTTGGGGGGGGGGTTATTTTGTACCATTTAAAATAGTATCTTTATTACATACACATGGCATCACAAAACTCTTAGAGAAGTATTAAGCTTCAATAATTTCACAAGTATAAGTGTTACACACTTACAAATGACTCCTTTGAAAGTGTATTGATTTAAATTTGAATGCTTATTTAGATTTGTGAATTTTTTTTTTTAATTTTTTGTATATGACCATTTCTAGATAAATGGGTAGAAGAGGTGCCCTGTTTGGCCATCTCAATCACCTGATTAATTTTCATTAGGCTTTTTCTTCAGGTCCCATAAAGAAAAGATAATTTCATTAGATCACTCCATAATTACCACATAGATATCATGTAGCTACCAAAACATTTTCTTTGAATGATTTTAAGTCTGAGATTACAAATGGTCACTGACCATTTTGATTACTGAGCAGCAGATAGTAAAAAATTTTTTCAAATTCCAAATCAGGCTAAAATAATGAGTAGCATAGATGATGGTTATATTGAATTTTAACAAGAATCACATTGACACTTTAAGCTCTTAATCTTTGAAATGTCTTTTTTGTCAATTTGAAGCATTTCTATTATGTTACTAAAGCTTAAGACATCACTAAAACTTGCATGCTGTCTTTTCTAAAAGGTAACTGTTTCAAACAATAAGAGCAATCTACTTGTGGGATTTAAAGAAGTAAAAGACAAAAAACAAGATCACAAAAAGTGGTAAGGAACTGAGAAGTACACTGTTGGAAGGTTCTTACACAGACTGTAAAAAAAAATGTATTATTTACAGATAAATTCGAGGACTTCTGAAAATGGCAGAGTAGGAGGATCCCAAGCTCACTTCTTCCCATAGATACACCTGGATAACACCCCTCTCAGTATAAAAAAAAAACAGAAAATGACCCACAGACTGGCAGAACAGATTCTCTGCAGCTAAGTATAGAAAAGAGGCCACATCAAAAAGGTAGGAAAGGTTGAGACGTGGTCAGGAGCCAAACTGACCCAGGGAACCATCCATGGGAGGGAGGGATGCCATAGGCACAGAGAAGGGAGAGAGGAACTCTCCATGCCCAGTACCTCAAACATTGGGGACCTGCACCGGGAAGATGAATCCCCATAATATTTAGCCTTAAAAACAGAAGGGGTTCAGGGCTACACCTGGGTGGCTCAGTTGGTTAAGCATCCAACTTCAGCTCAGGTCATGATCTCACGGTTTGTGGGTTCGAGCCCCACGTCGGGCTCTGTGCTGACAGCTCAGAGCCCGGAGCCTGCTTCAGACTCTGTGTCTCCCTTTCTCTCTGCCCCTTCCCACCTCACTCTCTGTCTCTCAAAAATAAATAAACATTGAAAAAAAAATTTTTTTTAAACCCAGAAGGGGTTTAACTTTGAGAATTTCTACAATCATGTGGCTTAACATCTAGAACTTCAAAAATCAGCAGGCCTGGCTCTGGGAGAGCAGGAAAGGGATAGGAAAATGCGTTCCCACCCGTAAAGAGGAGCACAACAGCATGCCCCTTGGAGATACAATGTGGGAGCAGTGGTTTGAAAATCGCCTGAAGTACACAGGAAGATCTATTTACTAATCTCAAAACTTGCACTGGAGAGGCAGGGATCCTGGGGACACCACTCCAAGAACAAAAGAGCTGACGGGCACCATTCACCTGTCCCATGCTCCAGCTTAGATTCAGGGACACATGTAGGAAGCAGGGCAGTGCAAACACTCCACCTAGCTTACTAACCTGACCCCTGCCCTCTTCTGTGAGCCCACACCCTCCAACCCACCCTGGGCGGGAGTTTTCCCAGGCCACTGCAGGTGCCCTCCCACAGCAAACTTGCAAAAACCTTGCTAACACCACATGCCCTACCCCCTCATTCTCCATCAGACCCGCCCCCTCTTAGAATTCACAGGTGAATTCTACCAAACATTTAAACAAGAATTAATATCTATTCTTCTCAAGCTATTGGCAACAAATGGAACAGGCAGGAAAACTTCCAAATTCATTCAATGAGGACAGCACTATGGGATATCAAAACCAGATAAAAACACCACAAAAAAAGAGGGCTACAGGCCAATATCTCTTTTTAAAAATATATGTATACTGCCAGAAATTTTAATTGTTGAAAATGTGCCACAATAACAAAGGCTGAATACCCTTTGTTTCACATCTTTGTATAGATAATTGTATACATTTTTATGTGTTAAGAAACCACTGATAAATGCTGATGACTAAACCCTAGCTTATTTCCTGAGCTACATTACCACAGAAATAATAATTGGGCACCAACAACTCAACATTTCTTTTTATTATTTTTTTAATGTTTATTTTTGAGAGAGAGGGAGAGAGAGAACGAGCACGCATGAGTGGGGGAGGGGCAGACAGAGAGGATAACAGAATTCGAAGCAGGCTCCAGGCTCTGAGCTGTCAGCACAGAGACCGATGTGGGGCTCAAACCCACGAACTGTGAGGTCATGACCTGAGCTGAAGTCACACGCTTAACTGGCTGAGCCACCCAGATACCCCAACAGCTCAATACTTCTAAAGTCCAATTCACCACCTTCTGCCCCCTTCTCTATTCTTTATCTCAGGTAATGACCCAGCTGTAAACATAGCTGCCATATCAGAATTTGTTGTTCCTCTGGACCTGTCCTGCTTCCTCATCCTCCATATTCTACCAACTTCTGTCATTCAACTCCTAAATACTTCTCAACACTAGCCACTCTTCTTTATTCCCACTAAAACACTTCGCCTTTATTAAAGCTCTTATTCCTCTGGCAATGAAACAGTGCATTATCCTTCCTTCTTTCAGTCTTGTCTTTGTCACAGTACATAACTAAGTTATATATTTGGCTATGTCCATTTTCTCTTTAGCAGGAATCGGTTGTCCCCATGTGCTTAGGAATACAATACAAACTTCTTTGCACTTCCCCTCAGAGACGGTGTCCCAGATAGCTCAGGCCGTTATGATGAAATACCACACAGAATGGCTGCCTTATGAATGATGGAAATTTATTTCTCACAGTGCTAGAGGCTGGAAATCAAGATCAGGGTGCCAGGCATAGTCAAGTTACTTGGGAGACCCTTTTCCGGGTTGCAGACTGCCAACTTCATGTTGTATCCTCAGATGGCAGAGAGCACAGACAGGAGGCAAGCTTTCCCATGACTTATATAAGGGCACTCATCCCATTCATGAGGGCACCCTGCTCATGACCTCCTCTAATCCTAATCACATCCCAAAGGCCCCACTTCCTAACACCATCACATTGGGGGGCAGGGTTCAACATATGAATTTGGAGGGGACACAAATGTTCAGTCCATATCAGATTGTTCTAACTTATTACATCCATTTCTCTATAGTTCTGTTTTCTGTGTTTATATATTAATTCATGTATTAAAGCATTCACGCCTTCACTAACACTAAGTAGACTTTGTGTCAGACCTCATGTGTAAGAAAAACAAAATCCCTGACCTTACTACATTTACAATGTATTAGGGAAAAAGGTAAAAAACAAGTGTACAAGTAAATAAGTAAACATATAAATAAATAATGTAATTTCAGTAAGTGATAAGTACAGTGAAGAAAAATGAAGCAGGGTTCAATAGCATTTAATGAAGAGGAAGGGCTCCATTTTAGATGGGAATACTGGAGCAGGCCACTTTGAGAAGGAAATACACCAGTCATAACCAAAAGTAACAGCCAGTGTAAAAGCTGAGGCAGGAACTACCCTTAATAAAACAGAGAACAGCAAAAAGAAGTGGAGTGAACCAATAGAGGCATGTAGGAAGTGAGGTCAGAGGATGTCAAAGTCAGATCATGTAGGCCTTTGTAATACATGTTTGAATTTTAGTTTAGTTTATAAGAAAAAATCACTTATTCATTCATTCATTCAGCTCAACAAATATTTACTGTGTGTCTACTTTTACTGAGCGGTGTTCTGTGCACTGGAGATACAGCAATAAGCAAAAAATGAAAAAAATTCCTTTCCTCACTGAGCTTCCTTTCTATGGGAGAGAAGAAAATAAAGGATAAAGTAAATTATGCAGTGTGTTGAAAGAAGTAGGGTAAAAAAAAACTGGAAAAAAGTTTGGGGAATAGCTATGATCTTAAATAGGGTGGTCAGGGTAGGCCTTACCAAGAAGGTGATATTTGACAAAAACTGGGAGGAATTGAGAGAATGACCATGATAAAATCTGGATAGAGAGCATTCCATACTAAGAGAACAGCCATGCATACAGGCCTAAGGAAGGATGTGTGGCATGCCTGAGGAACAGCAAAAAGACCAGTATAGCTATAAAGGAGTCCTCATTCACTAATACGGGAAAGAACAAAGGTTTGGAGCAGGTTTGAGGGGGAGGGAACACAAGTGAAAGTTCAGATGAGTCTGTTAGATATCCAGGGGGAGAGGTCTGGTATGCAAATGAATAGAGAAGTCTAGGCTCTGAGAGAGAGAAATACAGTTTGGAGGTGGTATAGTTTAACTTTTATTTCAAAATTATAAACTGTGGCTGTCTCACATTGCTTCAAAGGATTTGAAGGTACTTGTGGTGTGGCCCATGGTTACATAGCTTTTCTGCCTTGTATGTAAACACACCCTAAAAGACAATCCTATTCCTAGGAAACAATTCTAGCATAGTCTGAAACAGCACTGGCCACCAGAAACATTTTTATGTATTTATATGTAATTTATATGTATTTATATGTAATTAAATTTTTTCTGATTTGGGGATAATAAAATAGGATAATTAATATCTCTTTTAGCTACCTCTCGAGTGGTAATCAATAAAACAATAGTTACAAAGCTTTCATTATATAATTAAAAAAATTATAACCTGAACTTTGAAGTCTAACTAGATTTTGAGAAGGGAAAGGAAATATGGAATCCAAAGAATTGTATCAAATACATAATGAAGATTACAATGAACAAGATTGAGAAGCCCTACTTAGCCACCAAATGGAATGGTTTTGTGAGTTAAGACTGAAAGTAATATCAAACTGATCACACTTGCCCACCCTCAGCAATGGTGATCTTGCTGGTTTTGTCTTTCCTAGACCCAGCCTGCTGCCTGCCACCTTATACCTTGCCAAAAGACCATGTCCTTGCCTCTTAACCAATCATCTTAAAAAGGCAAATGAGAAGGCTGGGAACCCAAAGCTATAGCATGGACAAGATACCAAGGCCTAGTCTCTAAAATAGGACTCACATTAGCAAACTTTTCCCCGGAGATGGCATTGCCACAAAGGCCATTATGGTATTTGAAGTCACAAGTCCACTCTAGGACACAATCCCAGGGACAATTCCATTCAGACACAAACTCCCAAATCATTTTCCCCAGAGAACAGAAGTCTTGGGAACCTTGTCGACATGAGCTGAAGAGAAACATAGTCCCAGGGATCATTGCCAATTCCTATGGCAACACTGAAATAAACAAGAAAGTTGGTCACTGCTTGCTTTTGCTTTATGTTATTTTGTTTGTTTGTTTGTTTGTAGGCTGGTGAAGCTAATGTTGTAGAGAGGAAAAATGATAATATTAGACATCACATAATTACCAGAGCACTGTGCTTGAGTAAGTGAACAGGGAGAGAGGTTCCAATAGAACAGGAGAGAGACCAGCTTCACATGGGAGCATGAAGTTTTCATCTACCGAAACAGGGGGAAGGCACACTATATAATGCAGAGATCGGTAGGTGGAAGTTTTCAGCACTGGAACACGATGATCACATTTATATTCTCTCCCCTGTGAAGTGACAAGACTGTAGGGAAAGAGCTGAAGCAAGACACTCGGAAGTCTTTATTAGTACTCTGGGTAGGGGAGGAGGGTGGACTTGAACTTGAATGGGAGCTGTGGATGTGATACAAAGTCACAACTGGGATATGTTTTAAAGTAATACCCATGGAAATTACCTTAGATTTGACAAGGGGGTGTAAGTGAGAAAGAAATTTCAAGGATGAAATTTCTAAGCTTTTGGTTTGTTAGAACTAGGAGGATTTTAAAATGTGGGATTTTAAGCCCAGAGGTTTACTTGTGACATTTTAGTTCTGAGAAGCCTATGGTTGAGCCAAGGTGGTCACATAAGGCAGGCAGTAGTCGACAGCACCTCACAGATGATGAGCCCGAAAAAAACACAAGTCTCCAGACAACACTGTGTAGAAGCGGACTCATACCAATTCTCAAAGAATTTTGTAAACCAGGTGTTAAACACAACCACTTTTAAAAATTAAATTAAAAGGCAAAAGATTTATATGATCTGAAGAGAAACCAGACTAATGAATGAAATCTTGCCATTTGCAATAATGTGCATGGAACTAGAGTGTATTATGCTAAGTAAAATAAGTCAGTCAGAGAAAGACAAACTTCATATGATTTCACTCCTATCTGGAATTTAAGAAACACAACAGATGAACATATAGGAAAGGAAGGAAAAATAAGATAAAAACAGAGAGAGAGGCAAACCATAAGAGACTCTTAAATACAGAGAACAAACTAAGAGTTGCTGAAGGGGAGCTGGGTGGAGGGATGGGGTAAATGGGAAATAGGTGACAGGCACTTGTGGGGATGAGCACTGGGTGTCTTATGTAAGAGATGAATCACTGGGTTCTACTCCTGAAACCAAGACTACACTGTGTGCTAACTAACTTCAATTTAAATAAAAAATAAATTTAAATTAAAAAATTAAGATCAACTTATAATTAAATTATATTAAAAACATAGGTAATAGATACTCAAAACTCATGGCTTTCTAGTTACTTTACTACATTTTGCTATGATCTACACTCTTGAGATTATTTACATCTATGTGTCTTCACATTTCTTCCCAAATCCCCATTCAGCGTCATCACAGAGGGAGCTTGAAATCTGTCATGGTGGGAGTATTTACACCACGGTAATTGGCAAATGCTTCAAATTTGAGCTTTATTTTCCCTAGAGAGCTGGTTACTAAGTATTAACTAGCACACTACCATCTGGAGATATATATTTGTTTGTCATCAGAGACGGTATTTATTCAGTTACTGAGATAAGTATAAATAGAGTGGCACAGTCAGATGAGTGTCCAACTTCAGCTCAGTCATGATCTCGTGGTTCCTGAGTTCAAGCTCCACATCGGGATTTCTGCTGTCAGCATTGAGCCGGCTTTGGATCCTCTGTCGTCCTCTCTTTGTCCCTCCCCACTCACACTCACTCTCTCATAGATGAACATTTAAATTTTTAAAAATCTTCACTTAAAAAAATAAATAAATAAAATAGAGTAGAGAAGGCCAAGACTGCACATTCAGATCAGAACAGAAGGTAAAATCAGAAAAAAAAAGAAAAAAAAGACTGATTTTCAGTGGTCATCCTGAGTCTCGGGATAAAAAACCAAGAGTACATGACATCCTGGAAGATGAGGAAAGAATATATATACAAAATGTGATCTACTACAGCAACGTCTGATGCTAAGTAAGTTGATACTGAGAACTGACCATTCACTTTGGCCTTATGGGAGGTAGTTAGTGACACTGTATTAGTATCAGTGTCAGTATAAAAGTATAAAAAGTATAAGTATCAAGTATAAAAAGGAGTTTGGCTGCAAAAAGAAGCAGAAAAATGAGACAGTAGCTAGGGGAAGATGTGGGTCAAGAAAGTTTTGTTTTGTCTTGAAAGAAAGGAGATATTGTGCCATATTTGCATTCTTATGCAGAAGACCCAGCAGGTAGTATGAATTGCTACTGCAGGATGGAGAAGGACCAACTACAGGACCAAAGTCTCTGAAAAAGTAAGAGGATAGGATGGAATGTAATCAGTGGAGGGTGTGGCTTATACAGGAACAGATTATCCATCGCAGCATGAATTCCAAGGTGGAGCATGTGATGTAGGAAATCACAATATGCCACCCCAAAATATGCCACGTGGGTGTAAGAATTATTTTGAAAAGGAGGCAAATGAGAATTAACAGATACAGGGGTGCCTGGGTGGCTCAGTTGGTTAAGCATCCAACTCTTGGTTTTGGCTCGGTCATGAGCCCACAGCTCATGAGTTTGAGCCCCACATTGGGCTCCATGCTGACAGCATGGGGCCTGCTTGGGATTCTCTCTCTCCTCTCTCTCTCTCTCTCTCTCTTTCTCTGCCCCTCCCCTGCTCGTGCTCTCTCTCTCTCAAGACAAATAAAAAATAAACTTTAAAAAAAAAAAAATTGACAGATACAGAAAGAAGTCTTCCCAGAGCTTCCCTTATCTAAGAAGAGAAACATCTGCCAAATGAGGGTTGCCATAACTTTCCTCTTGCAGGGAAACTTCAGGCCATAAAGAAGACAGAAACTCAGTGGGGACATGGACAGACACAAATTTTACTTCATTAGTCACCCCCATGTAGTAACCTGCCCACAGTTTTGCTGCCCCTCGAAGCCTAGAACGTTCTTCCTTTGTCTCTCACTTCTCTACAAATTAATTGTTCTTTGTGAAGATTGTATGAGCCCAAATTCTAACCACTCCTTTGAATTTCTCATCATTGAGTTCTCCGACATGTAAACACAGTGCACATGTTAATAAATTCTATTTCTGTCTTGTTAATCTGTCTTTTTTAGTTGTTTTTGGTTTTTTGTTTTGTCTTTGCTTGTTTGTTTGTTTCAGGCCTAACCACTGAACCTAAGAAGGTAGAGGAAGCTTTTCTCTTCCCTATAGCGGGTATAGGTGAAATGTTCCACCCAACCACTTGTCTACCTAACCCACACCCATACTTCATGTTTCAGCTCAAGTGTAATTGGTTCCAGTAAGCATCCTGGGCCCCCCAGCTATGGCCAACTGGTCTCATCTGTGCTCCCCTAGCATCCTAACAAAGTGCACAACATGTCACTTTCAAAACACATTGACATGATCCCTTTCCAGGCCCTTCTCATTCATGACCTGGTGCTCCTTAGCAGAGCACCTCATGCGTCAGCCCCAGCACAGTGCTGGCATGTAGGAGACCCTTAATAAATGTTATTAAATGGGATGAAACTGAAGAAGGGCAGCAGATATAAAGAAAAGGAAACAATAAAGGAAAAGGCATCACTATTTACCAGGGATCCCATTCAGATACAAATCACAGGGGATTTCTATCTTGAAGATGCAGAAATAATGAAAATTAAATTTGTAAAAATTAAACAGAAGAGAAAATACAAGAAAGCCTGGCAAAAGAAAATATGTCATGCTTTGGTATTAAGTAGCCTTCAAATTCAATTTCAGAATACCAGCCTTCAAAGAAAAATAGATTTTAAAATATCTCACAAAAATATTACTCAAAAGTAAGTGTGGTTTTCAAGCAAATGATTTTGGATCATTTTTCAATACTAAGTTTATTTTGAGAGAATCAAAAACACTGTTATCTTGTCATCTGTTCTCCAGATTTTTTTCCCCTAGTCATTTCTTTGCCTTTCCTATCACCTTAATTTAAAAGCAATCAAATGTGCTGTCACAGACACTAGATTATAACTTTAGGTACAAAACAAATAATGAGCAACTCTTTACAAAAAGAGAGTGCATAACCACTGACTGCAGGTAATATAACTAAGGAGAAAAGGCAGGCTAGAATTTTCTCTGATAACCTCCCTCAATATGAAATTGGTCCTCCAATCTCCAAAAACCCCAGGCTCTGTACTTAATAAGCAGACCTAAATATATTCCTCTTCTCCTAAGAGGGATGCAAGAACTGTGAGCCCAGAGAACTTGCTTCTTTTGGATCCCTCCTAAGGCAGACACCAGGCCTCAAACTCAGCACAAAGAGAATTATGCATCTGACTCTGGCAATCCTTGGAGGGCACTGAATAATTAATTTTCCACTTTCCCCACCCCCACCCCCAACATCCTACCTGATTCTTACCTAAAATCCCTGCACAAAATACTGCTCCTTACTGTTTCAGAAGTCAGGATTCCTCTATTCCAATATTTCCCAAACATGCCCTTATCATGTGAGTTACCTGGTGTGCTCTAAAATATAGATTCTCTCAAGACTCATTTGGAGACTGATTCCTCAGGTTTGGGATGGAGCCCAGTCTGTTCCGTTAAAATGTACATGTCCTAAATGAGAGATAACAGCCTGAGCTTTTGTTTTATTCGTCTTGTTTATATGTGACCTCTTTCAGAGAAGCATTTGAGGTGCCTAGCCACAAAGTGGACTAAGAGAAACTTCATCAATTCACAGTGTGATAAGACGCATCCCAAGCTGTCATTGCTCTCCTGGGTCATCAGCAGATCTGTTGTGCACCCAGTGCTCACCCCCTTAGCATTAACAGAAGAGTCCTAGGCCAGGAGTCGATCAACAGTGGACTTCACTCTCAGCCATTCAGCCTCAGCTGTGTGAACTCTGCAACTTATTGAAGACTCTGGGCTAACACATTTCTCAACTAGAAAGTGTTGGATTTCATGATGGGAGAGGGCAGCAGCCTACCTTAAAGGCAAAACAGGCCCATCCATCCTGACCTCTCTGAGGCTTCTAGGGAAAAGTGCTAAATATGATGGATAACTATCCCACAACGCTCAGGGACCCTTCTCTGAGCAAATTCAAACCTAAAACACTCCCTTTTGCCATTTGTTATTGAATTGCATCCCCCTCCCCCGCAAGAATATGTTGAAGTCCTAACTCCCACTATCTTACAATGCGACCTTATTTGGAAACAGGATCCCAGCAGATGTCATCACGTGAGGATGGCGCCATACTGGATTAGGATGGGTCCCAATTTATGACCAATTTCCTTATATGAAGAGGGAAGTTTGGACACTGAGGAAACAGCTATGTGAGGAAAGAGGCAAGCCTGAGTGATTTATCTATAAGCCAAAGGACACCAAGGATGGCTGGCAGCTCCTGGAAGCTGGAAGGAGGCCAGGAAAGCTTCTCCCCTAGAGCCTTCAGGAAGAATATGGCCCTAGCCACCTTGATTTCAGACCTCTGGCTTCCAAAGCTCTGAGAGGATAACTTTCTGTTGTTTTAAGCTACCTAGTTGGTGGTACCTCATTATAGCAACCCTTGGTAACTAATTCACCATTTACCTGATAAAACACAACCACAGAACCATGGGAGTTCAAACAATATTTAACTTAGAGCCAAAACTCATACACTTATCTACCTCTTTAAAAAGCATTTTAGGGGTGCCTGGGTGGCTCAGTTGGTTAAGCGTCTGACTCTTGATATCTCCTCAGGTCATGATCTAGTGATTGTGAGATCAAGCCCCATGACAAGCTCCATGCTGAGCATGGAGCCTACTTGAGATTCTCTCTCTACCCTTCACTGTTCCCATTCTCCTTCTCTCTCCCAAAAAATAAACACTTAAAAATATATAAAAAGAATTTTTTAAAAAGCAAAAGTGGGGGCGCCTGGGTGGCTTGGTCGGTTAAGCGTCCGACTTCGGCTCAGGTCATGATCTCACGGTCTGTGAGTTCGAGCCCCGCGTTGGGTTCTGTGCTGACAGCTCAGAGCCTGGAGCCTGTTTCGGATTCTGTGTCTCCCTCTCTCTCTGCCCCTCCCCTGTTCATACTCGTCTCTCTCTGTCTCAAAAATAAATAAACGTTAAAAAAAAAAAATAAATTAAAAAAAAAAATAAAAAGCAAAAGCGGAGTTTAAAAAGTGTACATACAAAGCAACCTTCCCCCAACTCCTGCCTCCTACCATCCTTAATTACACTTCATGTGACACTGAAATCCAATGTTGTTAACACACCTCCCCAGCAGTTTACAAATAGTGGGAAAGGAAAGGAACTGAGCATGTAGGAATGAAAATATTTGGCATGCTAATCAACTGCAAAAATAGCTTTATCAGGCTGGAATGAGATTGGGGTTTTGTCGATGTGACTGCCAGACAAAAATATTTAATGTTCTAGGAAATACTCTGGAGTTTTGCTATAATGTTACCCATTCTAATTCAGAATTCGATGTATGGGTTCATCCTGGATGTCCTCCAAATTGGGTTTATTATGGAAGATCCTCAGGGAGTCTTCTTTTAACAACTCATACACCTAAAACCTGGGAACAAAGAATGCCTCCAAGCAGTCAGGCTCCTATGGACCCCGTCTCATTTTGGTCACTGTGGAAGCACTAAAATATTATAAATAGACCAGGAAAATGGGGGAATTGCAGTCTTCCAAACAGAACTTACTATACATCATTTGTTTCCTCTCTATAAGGATTGGCTGCTAGCCATCAAATTTTCCAAAGACAGAGAGAAATTAACTATTCCCCCTGCTTCTTGTACTACCAAACAACTCACTCACTGAGGAATAAATACTCCCGTACATCTGGTCTCCCAAATAAGATCTCTAAGACTTTCCTCCAGGAAACATACAAATAAAAAAATAGAGGCAGATGAGATAAAAGAGGTCTCGTGGAGAGCAGCATGTTAGTGGGGAGCAGCATGTTAGTGAGGAGCTTGCTAGAAAGTTGTCAGGACATTTGGTGCCTCTGTTAGTTTTGTGTATGATTCCTAAAAAATATCCTGTCCCTGGGTTTTGTTTGTTTATTTTGTTTTTGTTTGCTTGTTTGTTTGTATGTTACTGAGGTGGTGAGGGGATTAATTTCAATCTGCAGAAAGTTTCTTTTAATTGGCCCTTGTGAAAATGTTGAAGAGTAATATAATTTCCATGCTAATATACCTCTATTGTCATTTCCCTTTAGTACTCATCTATGAATAGCATAATTTGAATGAACAAGTGCCCAAATTTTTAGTGGGCTGATATAAAATATACATAGCATAAGAATGCCAGGAATCCAGGGCCCCCCATTCATGAAGAAATGGTACTGGTAAGTTTACTCAGGGCCACCAAAAAATAAGAGCCACTGACTTGACTGTAATTGACTCTAAATTCTGTCTCTAGATTTGGCAGAATAATCCTATAGCTGGAACTCAGATTTAACAAAAATCACTGCATGAGTACAAGTCATTATTAGGCAATTATAGTTTCTAATGATATGATCATTTATATTTATACTGATAATATAATTAGTCCTAATCAGATTATGGGCTCCAATAGACTAAATATTTCTTTTTTTAAGTGTTCCTCATGCCAAGTGTTCCTCATTCCAGTGTAAGGGAATTACATTGTTATTACCTACAAGACAAAATATGCTTGTAGCCTTCTCCATATTTCTTAATACATAGAATAAGGTGAAGTAAAACACTCCACAAACAAAGCTTTCTTCTTGAGTTCCTTCCACTGCTTAACAGACACACACACACACACACACACACACACACACACTCCAGAGGCATTAATGACTTTTACATTTGACTGCCCCTTCAGTGCAGACATGTGTTATTTTCACCACAGAGCACTGGAATCTTGAACTGAAAAGAAGTAAACACTGGGCATATATTTTTCCTCAAATCTGTATTCACTCACATAGCAGCCAATAGTTTTAACCTCGTTAGATAGAAAAGTTCTTCTCAGAGCTTCTTATGGGATCTTTTTCTTCCCTGCTAGTTCAACTTTCCATATCCCAACCCTGAGCTGAATTCTCTATCTTATCCTTCGGGCTACAGAAACTTAAAACAACTCACATGTAGGAAACATAGGTCCACCAGGCAAATTAAAAGTGAAACTTTTGTTTCAAAAACTTTTGAATCTTAATTCCAGCATTTCCCTGTCTTAAATGTTCTATCAATTTTTACACTTTTTCTCTGGACATTTAACAAATTGAATCACTATATTATGCTCAAAACTCTTAAACTCTTTTGTAGATCTACCTTTACGCCCATTCTATCTCCATATAACTTATACTTAAGTCATGTGTTATAGTATCTCTAATAGTAGAGAAGCAAAATCAGACCGTGGCTAAGACAAGGGCTCTGTAGTCAGTCTGCTCTGAATTCAACCCCAACTCTTATCAAGTACTATCTGTGTGACCTAGGGCACTTTACTTATCTAGTCTGTTCCTCAGTTTCATCATCTATGAGAATAATTTATATATCTTTTTCATAGGCCCATTATAAGGATTTACTGAGGGATTTTTCAATAAGCAATCAGAGGGGCATGTGGGTGGCTCAGTTGGTTAAGCATCCAACTTTGGCTCAGATCATGGTCTCATGGTTCTTGGGTTCGAGCCCTGCCTCAGGCTTATTGACGTCAGGGTGGAGCCTGCTTCAGATCCTCTGTCCCCACCAACCCCCTGCCCTTCCCCAGCTTACTCTCTCACTCTCTTTCTGTCTCAAAAATAAAACCTTTTTAAAAACAATCAGAAATATTCAAGAAACTAAACACAAAATACAAAAAATTAACTAAATCCCACACGGAGGGCAGTGGACTAAGAATAGATGGAAAAATTCAAGGTAAAAAGGTGAAAGCCAAACTCAAAAAGACATGTCAGCATGCAAAAGAAAACTATAAGCAGATTAAAATAATTGTAGAGAATATGGACAATATAAAAGATGAAGAGAAAGGTGACATCATATGGTACTTTCTATGAGAGATGTCTCATAGAAAGAAATAGTTGTCTCTGGAGAAGAACCTCGAACAAAAGGAAGAAAATGTAACAGCAACCCAGTAGAAGAAAATGTTTCTAAACATACAGAAGTCCAGTATATGCAAATCAAAAGAGGCTACTATTTTCCAAGAAAAATCAAAGTAATGTTACACCTAACAATTTCGTGATAGCATTTTAGAACAGCAAGAACAATGATAATGATAGAATTCATTTAACCACCTCTTACCTCTTTCCCACCTCCCACCACCCACCACCTCTTACAGAAAAATAAAAATCAGCCTAATCTCTTACTTCTCTTCTGCAATATTAAATGTCAGGACTAAATTACGCAAAATTCAAGCTATCGTTGAAGTTCAAAATATAAAGCATTTCAGCCATGCAAAAAGACTCAGAAAACACACATCTCTAAAGGAATTCCTTGAAGCACTCCAACTGACCAAGAGAACAGAGCTAATAGGGTCCCTTAAGGCCTGTTAAAAAGAGATATTAAGTCTAAGAAGTCTAATTTTAAGTCTGGATATAAAGTTGTAAAGCAAAATACGTCCTCAAAGAGAAGATATATGATATTTAAAAAATAATGTGAGTACAATTGGTAATGTCTAAAATACAGGAGCATCAGTATAGAAGACTGAGAAGTCAGAGAAGGTAGTGGATGCTGTGGAATTGGAGAAAAGAAAGGTGTCCTAGATTTCATATGTCAAAGAGGAGGACCCAAAAGAAAACCCTTCAAGTATCACATATTAAACACAATTTGAGGAAACTTTTGAATTTCATGGAATGGAAATATAGACTTCTCAAAACATTTGACAGTATAAAAGCAAGGACAATAGATAGAAAATGAAAGAAACTTCTAGGGAGGCATTTCTATTAAGGTATCAAAAACAAACAGAATTAACACCAACTATAGCAAATATGTCAGCTATGACCCTGGTATTAGGTAAATGAACATTATATGAGCTTCCCAATAAAAAGACAAATAGTCTCCTGTTTGGTTACAAAATTGGGGAGATGGGGAGTGAACTCTTACATATAAAATAGAAGCAACCAAAACATATTGATATGAGATGATTTTTTTTTTTTTTTAACGAACAGGCAGAGCATTTTTGTCAAAAAAAGCTACCTATGGTCAAATATTAAAGGCAGATAAAAGTAATTCTAAGTAAATACTACATGAGACAAAATCAAGTATAGGATAATGATAGCATGTAAAATAATACAACTACCATATACCACTACTAACCACAATAACCACTAATAAAAATACAATTTCCATTAAGTGTTAAGCACCAAAATAATATTGTACCATTGTGTATAAGAAAAAAATTATTACACATTTAAGGGAAGTATTAAAAATAATATTAGCAAGAGCCTTTAGCATATCTCTGAAGGCTCTAGGAGAGTATTCTGCCTTGCCTTCTCCTAGGTTCTGGTGGTTGCCAGCATTTGTGACATTCCCTGGCACCCCATAGCTATTAGTTAATCATTCCAATCTCTGCCTCTGTCTTCACCTGGCCTTCTTACCTATGTGTCTCTGTGTTCACTGGTCTGCTTATAAGGACACTAGTCATTGGATGTAGGGCTTATCTTAATCTGAGTTCATATTAACTAATTACACCTGCAAAGACCCTGTTTGCAAAGAAGGTAACACTCTGAGGTCCCTAATAACATGAATTTTGAGAGGACAGTAGTCAATTCAGCATATTATGCTATAGAGAAAATCCTAAGAAATCTCCAGCTTTGGAAATATTACAGATCACTTCCTCTGGCTGTGACAAAATAAAGCAGAAAAAGAATTACTTTGACATTTTAGAATTTCCTCCTAAAGTACTCTCAAGGCTGAGGAGGAAATGAGATGGGTACACAATGTAAAAATAATGGTGAAAACTATACTTATACAAATGTAAAGAATACTGTCTAAAATGCACTCAGAGGAAAATTTGTTTTTAACATATTTCTTATTAAAAGTGAAGTGATTAAATAAGCTAAGCTTTCAACTCTAGATATGAGGGAAATAAGAAAATGAAGTAGGAAAAAGAAATAACAAAGACAAAAGAAGATCTTAAAGATACAGCATCTAGTAAAATTGATAAATAAATCTAATTTTGGACAGTTATTCCAAAATACTGATAAAATAGACAAACGTCCAAGCAGGATAAGCAGGGGGTAGGACTAGGATGGGGAGGGAGAGAGAAAGAGAGAATGGCTGAAAAGACAACAAAACATTGGATGGTTAATGGGACAAAATCACAGTAAACAGGAGGGTTCTTAAACAGTACAAATAATGCTGCAGTTGTAATCATCAATCAGTATAGAATCAAGAAGGAGACCCCCCACCCCCGCCTTCAGGAGTGGGGCACCCATCTCACCCACTGCCAGGAATATGAATGCATTTGGAGGCCATGTCCAGGAGCTGGATTTGTGCAAGGTCCAAAGGAGCCCCCTCACCCAAAGTCACACTCCCCTTCCTGGGGGCAGCACATGCATGTGATGACTGGTCAACTGGGGAAACTCTGAAGAGCCATCCCAGCCCTAGAGCACCCTAGAGCATCAGCTGAAGCCTCTGTTGCCACTATATCACAGTTCATTCCTCCTGCCCAGTTGCTGGCCCCCACATTCACAGTGTACTCCACACACAAATCTCAAAGGTTCCTCTGAGTCCATGTCCCAAGGAACCAGAACTGCAATGAGAACTCTTTATGTCCAGTTCACCTCTGTCTTCCTTTGTTCTTCCTACTGTTCTGACCACAAATAGTGTCTGGTACAAAACAGGTAATCAATATTGCTGAAAGCACCAATAAATAAAGTGGGGCGGGGGGCTGGTGGTGGGGGAGGAAAATATAATTAATAAAACCAACTCCAAAAGATATTGAAGCCTGAAAATATTATTTGCAGAAGAAACTGGAGGTGTGGAAAAGGTATAAAATTGTCCCCTGATCCATCCCTCCAAGGATACCTGACCTAATTGTTTCATCAATCAAAAATTTTAAGGAGAAAATAATTATAGACCATAGAAAAATGTGGCTGTCTTCTCAAATCACTTTATGGAACAAACATATTCCTTATCCAGATATTAAAATCTGACAAAGCAACTACAGATCAATTTCCTTGTGGATATCTAGGAAAATCTTAGATTAAAATCCTGGCAAATCAAATACAAAGAATATTAAAAGAAAAAAGAATCGTGATTAAGCAAAGGTATACTCTAAGAATGCCGAGATGTTTCAACATAGAGAAATCTATTACCTTGAATCACCACATCATTAAGTCAAAAAATAAAAACTATATAAGCATCTCCAAATATGCTAGAAAGGCAAGGGGCCAAATTATCTCTTTTCCTAATAAAATTCTTGAAAACCAACTACAGAATAATACTTTAGTAATATAAAGAAGAATATCTATCTAAGACATCAAGCCATAACATTCTTCTCAAAAGTCAATACTCTTAGGGGTGCCTGGGTGGCTCAGTCTGTTAAGCATCTGGCTCTTGATTTTGGCTCAGGTCATGATCTCACAATTCGGGAGATTAAGCCCTGTATGGGGTTTCACACTGAGAGTGCTGAGCCTGCTTGGGATTCCCTCTCTCCCTCTGTGTATCTCTCCCTCTCTCTCTCTCTCTCTCTCTCTCTCTGTCCCTCCCCTGCTCACATGCACTCACACTCATGCACATGTGATCTCTTACTCTCGCAAAATAAACATTTTATTTTTAAGTCAATAGTTTTAGATTAATGATTGCCAAACACTGGGCTGGAGGAGGGCTTTGTAAGGACAACTACATACATATGTAAATTTTTATTTGCCTATAGGCAACTACAAAAACTATTTTAAAAATCCAAAACAATCCGTTATAACAAACTGAGGCAATACGTATTTGAGACAAATATGTATTTAACAAGTATATTATCTCTGATAAATAAATGACTTACAAAATTAATAAGAACAAGTTGAACACCGAAAGGAAAATTGGGTCAGGAATACAAATAGGCAATTCACAAAAGAAGAAATGAAAAGATCCAATAAATATATGAAAACAAAAAAACATACATTCAACTTTAGAAATAATAAAATTGTAAATTACTACACCAGTGAAAAACCATGGTGTTAATACAGATCTCAAATAGATGTTTCTACCTTTCTTAAGAGCAGCTTGATAACATGTATCAAAAGTCTTAATATTTATAAATTTTGATTCAAGTAAGTCTGCATTTACAGATAGGAGTCTCAGTAATGTCACAAGATATACGCATAAAAATGGTTAGTTTTTTATAATATAAAAATAAAAACAATCTAAATATTCAGAATTAGAAAATGGATAAGTAAATTATGATCCATCTACATGGTGGAATTGTTTACTATCTCTAAAAATAAAATTTACTAAAAATTTTTAATAACAGGAAAAATGTTTGATATATAATATAAAGTGACAAAAGCAAGATACCAGTGTGTAGTGTATGATTCTATCCAAAAAACAAAAATGATTTTATTTATTTATTTTGAGAGGGGTGGGGGGGAAGACAAAGGGAATCCCAATCAGGCTTCTCACTGTCAGTGCAGAGCCCAACACGGGGCTCGAACCCATGAACAGTGAGATCATGACCTGAGCCGAAATCAAGAGTCAGACACGTAACCGACTGAGACAGCCAGGTGCCCCCAAAAGATGAAAATCTTTTTCTTGGAAAAAGGAAACATGACATAAGATCAAGAAGGGTTTTCCCTCAGTTGTGAGATTATAATGGTCTTTTCTGCCTTTTTGTACTATTTTGCATTGTACACATTTCATTAAATGAATATATATTGCTTTTACAGTTGGGGCAAAAAGCACATTAAAAAATGCATTTCCAGGGCTCCTGGGTAATTCAGTCAGTTAAGCATCTGACTTCGGCTCAGGTCATGATCTCACAGTTTGTGAGTTCTAGCCCTGCGTCGGGTTTTTGTGGGCTCAGTGCTGACAGCTGGAGCCTGCTTCAGATTCAGTGTCTCCCTCTCTCTGCCCCTTCCTCCCTTCCCCCCCTTCTCAAAAATAAATAAACGTTAAAAGTTTTCTTTTTTTTTTTTTTTTAACGTTTATTTATTTTTGAGACAGAGAGAGACAGAGCATGAACGGAGGAGGGTCACAGAGAGAGGGAGACACAGAATCTGAAACAGGCTCCAGGCTCTGAGCTGTCGGCACAGAGCCCGACGCGGGGCTCGAACTCACGGACCGCGAGATCGTGACCTGAGCCGAAGTCGGACGCTTAACCGACCAAGCCACCCAGGCGCCCCAAAAGTTTTCTTTTTTAAAGTTGCATTTCCTCCACTCTGATGACAGAGAAAATCCTTTGCCTTTTAAATTTTCTGTTAAGAGAAGTACTATGTAAGACTCATTGGCCTAGTAGCCAGATACTCTCCTGGGCACTTGAGTGATGCTTCACAAGTGATACAAGGCTCTTTTCCGAATGCTGTGGAATAATATGTGGGACAGGGAAAAAAAAAACAAACAAACGGAAAAACCTTGAGAGTACAGACTGTTAATAACCTCCAGGGCTCCCGGAAATCCATGCATGTATTTAATTTGAACAAATTAATCCTTTAAGACATGAGCCTTCCATAGCCTATGATGCCATTTCCCACTTAGAATATTGGGGCCAGGTGGAATTAGGTTAAACTGCATTTTGTAGATAATTTTGAAAGGTAAAAATGGGAGGAGGAGGAGGAGGATTAGGAATATTGGGTGGGGATGGAGGAAGAAAGGAAGGGTGGGAGGGAGGGAAGAGGGGAAGTTGAATAAGGGCCTAAGAGGAAGTCAGATCTGCATTGCTTTCATTCCTGCTGCTTATACATAAAAGACTTCACTCTGAAGAGACAATAACCAGCTCTGTGGCCCCTCCAGACCCAAATGTGCCCATTGTTAACCTCATTCTACAGAAGAAGAATCTTTCAAATAAATCAACACAATAGCTCATCTAACCTTATACTTGGTCGATAATCAAGGTGGGGAGAAAAGCCAAGATTCTGATCTCCTGTCTTGTATCAATTTTAAAGCAGTGTCCCATTGTATATTAAAGACTTCTATCATGCTAAAGTGCAGGAAACTAATTGGAATCATTCTGGCTTTCGTGACTCATAAACTTAATGCTCTTTTAGCATCATTTTGGCTGAGCAGATTTCCTAACCACAGTTTAATAGCAAAAGACATTTAAAATAACAAGCTCAAGTCTTTCCAACCTCTCCAATTAGAGTAAAATAAATTGGCTCTTAGAATTAGAGGCTGTGCCTTCTCTGGCTATGGAATATCTCATTGGTTTCTCGTATCTTAACTATGAAGGAAAATGACAATTGCTAATACTCCATTTTCATCTTGCTCCTAGCTACCAAATATTCCTACTCAAACTGAAACCACCTGCTTGGTCATGTACTTTAACTGGGATCATTTTTTCATTGTTTGGTTGACTTTTCTTCATTAGTTATTGTAGCTTTCATTTTGTCTCTAAGAAAGGCTATGAGGTTTGGTTTGTTATGTCTGGAACAATCAAAAGGATTTTCATGTCATCATTGTCAGCTAATATTTACTGAGTTCTAGGCTTCGTTTAAACCAAACTACAGATGAGTCTTCCCTATATCTTTGTATTTTAAGGAATAATAGGTAATCACATTGCTGTAGAGTGTCTTTGGTGACCTTTTTGTCCTTATCATTTATTTGGTGGAAATAGTCTCTGATCATAAACCAATTCTTAGCAAAGATATCAGATTGTTGAGCCACCAGGTTTGAGGTTTGATCCTGGGGACCTTATCTTATTATGCCTCTATTGTTTATTCCTAGTTTACCTAAGTCAACCTTTATTTCTGGTTTAAAAGTACATGAGTGGAGTTCTTTTCTGAGACTTTAAATACAAAATAACTACTTAAAAGAAACCAAAACAAACCAAAGTGATCCAACCTTTTACTTGGACATAATGATTTTATACACACACACATACACACTCCTACAATATAATGTACCCATATTTGTCAGCAACCTCGCCTCAGTAGAACAGCTAATATCTTACCTGCAACATTCCTTTGGAGACATTGGTTGCCTTAGGCTCTCCAGGAGTGGAACCTTTGTGCATGAAGGGGCTAGGAATTAAAAGTCACTTGGGTCACTTGGAAATACAAGAAACTATGAAGTTAAATTCTGCCTCACCCAGTGTGTGCACTTTTTCCTCCCACTGTGACTTCATGTCTTCTCTGGGATTTGAACCAGATTGATTTCTCTGCTGTTCCACTGGCTTCTTCCCCATATGACAAGTACATTGGCTTTCTGACTTCCACTTCGGTTTTTCCTAGTGTTTACTTAGCTCCTACTCTACCTCAGTTTGTGTAGTTGGCCGCAACCTGCTTTTTATTCTTGGCTTGGCTCAAGCTTTCAAGCTTCCACTATTTGGACACAGACTTTCATTCATGGCCAGCCACATCCATGCACTAGCTCTAATGCACTTGTAACTGACTGCATGGATGCTCTAACAGAAGGCTAGAGACCACCTCAACCCCACTCCTCATCCCCAATATTTTTCTTTGTGTCAGCATTTCCTAATTCTTTCCATCTTTTAAGTTCCTCACAGGTAGATTGCCTACATGGTACAATTTATTTATTTATTTATTTATTTATTTATTTATTTATTTATTTATTTTTATATAAGTTTACATTTACATTTTACATTTTTACATTTACATTACATGTAAATTTACATTTACATTTTTATATAGACACAAATAGTTATAAATATGTGTGTGTTCACATGCATGTATAAAGCTTTGGTCAATAGTTTTTTCTTTCTGCTTCTTTTTTTCTCAGTCTCTCCCTTTTCTTTCACTTTATAGGTGTAATTCTCAGAATATCAAAATCTGTCTGACAATTAAGCAGGATAATTCTCACTGAGAAAGGACTAATTACCTTTTTTTGGCTTCTTTTCTTTGTGATTTTGGAGACTACAGTTTTAGCCTCTTCACTTCACTCTTGCCAAGTCATAGATAAAAAATTAGAATCCACTCTGAGGGCACACAAGAAATGTCCCTTCACAAGCTTAAATATATTAATAGAGCCTAACATTCTGTATAGCTCTCTGCTTTAGAAGTAAGCAACTCATAGACACCTCAGTTTGCACACATGTGCCCTCTTCAATTTTGGAGTAGACATTTTATTAATATACACATGGGATCACAAAGACAAGAGTCATGAAACAAGACCACCATGTTCTAAGGAAGCACCTTGGTGCCTGGATATATTACCAGCATTGTAGCAAACAGCGAGGGACAGACAGTGTAATCTGGCACACAGCATCTGTGTTACACCTGGATTCATTCACACAAGCTTTATTTTGGTTATATCTTGCTGCTAATCCAAGACCAACCAGGAGAAGGCAGTACAGGCTAAACAAAAGAAGCTATAAATTTTCTTTAAAGCAGAAAAAGAAATAATGGCATGGGGATTCTTTACAGCATAAACCTCTACCTATGTCAGGGAACGAAGGAGACTTTTCCAACACTATCATTGTTTGCACAGCTTCACTCACCCTCAACTCTGTAGCTCTCTTCATGTTCTCCTAATTCTTCCATTCCTCCTTAAACATTAACATACATACAATATACAAACTGGAAAAACATCTAAACTCTAAAGCTTCCCAATCCTGCTTTAAATTCCCAAGCTTCTTTCTCTAGCATTACCACTTAAGGTGAAGTTTAAGTCTAATTTTTATTTTTTTTTAACGTTTATTTATTTTTGAGAGACAGAGACAGAGAGTGAGACAGAGAACCCCAAGCAGGCTCCACACCAACGTGCGGCTCAAACTCGAAAGTTGTAGGATCATGACCTGAGCTAAAACCAAGAGTCAGATACTTAACCAACTAAGCCACCCAGGCACTCCAAGGAAAAGTTTAATTTTTAGATAGCATTTTTTAAGAGCTCATGATGCTTTTTTTTTTTTTAATTTTTTTTTTTTAACGTTTATTTATTTTTGGGACAGAGAGAGACAGAGCATGAACGGGGGAGGGGCAGAGAGAGAGGAAGACACAGAATCGGAAGCAGGCTCCAGGCTCTGAGACATCAGCCCAGAGCCTGATGCGGGGCTCGAACTCACAGACCGCGAGATCGTGACCTGAGCTGAAGTCAGACGCTTAACCGACTGAGCCACCCAGGCGCCCCTCATGATGCTTTTATATGACAAGATCTACTGACCGTGAGCCCTCAAGATCACTCTGCTTCACATACACAAACATACAAGACCGATTGTTTCAAATACAAAAACCTTTCACACATGTAAAAGAGGGCAATTTCTTCCTCAATACGGAACATTATTCCCCCAGGACACTAGACAGTGAATGAAGGTCACTCACTAAAAGCCAGAAGGAGGATTCTAATTAAACTGCAGCCCCTGACTTTGGGAATGCATTCACTCCACTAGCTGCCTGAGAGCACAGAATAGGATCCCCTCTCTGCTCAGGAGGACCCTGGGGAGAAAAGACCAAGTTGCTATCTGGACATTTGGGCAAGCCCAATTCTACTGATCAAAGTAGTATGGGCTTTGTTAATCATTAAGCCACACTTCGAAGTGTTTTTGTTTGGATAGTTGGATTTTCTAGAGTAGTTTTTATCACATTACTCCAAGGAAAAGTGTGAAGTTGCCAAATTGGGCCTTCCTGCCTTTCTTATCTGCAATTCCTTCTTTAATACCACCTTTATTCACCTCCCCAAGTGCACAGTGTTTGTACACTGACCCCAGCTTGCCACGGCCCTCCTCAGAAGTTCCCCCCACTGAGACATTCCTTGTGCGTTTGTCTGTAGGTATCATTCATGCCCCTCCCCAACAGAAACTTATTCTTAATTAAACCTCTCCCTGTGAACAGCATCAGGCTGTCTGAATCTTTTAAAATTTTTTAAAAAATGTTTACTTATTTTTGAGAGAGAGAGACAGAGACAGAGACAGAGTGTGAGAGGGAGAGGGGCAGAGAGAGGGAGACATAGAATCCGAAGCAGGCTCCAGGCTCTGAGCTATCAGCACAGAGCCCCCAAGCAGGGCTCAAACTCTTTGAATATTGAGATCATGATCTGAGCTGAAGTAGGACACTCAACTGGCTGAGCCACCCAGGCACCCCAGGCTTTCTGAATCTTAACACATGATGCGATTGTATTACTTAAAACCACACTAGATATATAAGTGACCTTTGAGTACTTATAACTGCTAGATAGCACTCTGACCTCGATTTTCCTTTCTTTCTTTTTCTTGGCCCACCGAATGGGCCCCTAGGACTTCTCATACCTATTTTAAGAAAAAATGAGCAAGGGCATGGAAAAGAGAGCTTTTTTTCTCTTAAAATAAAAAAGTTTTGTGACTTATATTAAACATACAGATAAGAAAAGAATATAATGAACTCCTATGTACTTAAAACCCTGCTTTATCAAATATTAACTTTATTCCACATTTGCTTTAGAATTACCTCTTTTAGAAAATATTACAGAAAGAATTAAGCCCCCCCTTTTGTCCCTCCCCCTTCTTCTACTTACTTTCCTCCAAAACAAACCTCATCATGAATGGCTGTATATATTGGTTCCATGTTTATAACGATACACATTATTTAATAATGCTTTATGGTTAAATCTCTGTATAAGTGGAATCATATTGTACACATCATTCCACAAAGGGCATTTTCACTCAATTTTTTTTTTTTAATTTATCCATGTTTACAAATGTATTTCTAGTTTACTCATCTTATTGTGGTATAGTCTTCATTCAGATGACTAAATCATAACTTATTTATTCTATCTCCACTTGGTGAACATTTAGATCAAATGTTACGAGGGACATTCTATCAGTTTCTTTTTCTGCACACACACTTTGCTGAGTCAGAGAGTGTGTTCCTCTTCAATTTTAATAGATATTACAAAATGAATGTCCACAGTGGTTATATCAATATCAGTTGACACTCCCACCAGAATTTCAACTTACCACTGCTCTGTATCCTTTTCAGAGGATATAAGATCATATTAATCTTTGCTGACAAGTGTAAAATGGTACCTCACAGTACTTTTGAGCCATGCTTCTTACAGAAAGTGATTGTGACTGTCTAAGCAAGACTGTGCAACATAGATAAATTCTGCTTGTAGTTTCCAACCACATCTTATATATTTTATGTGTGTGTGTCATGATATACTTTGAGGGAAAAAAGTGGTAAGTTATTTTAAATGGGGTGTATACTAAAATGCAGGATGCAAATTTGCATACATGTGTGCCGTTCTGTAAACACTGGCCACAAGAAGGAATGTTTCATGTACTCACTGTATGAGTTTATCCAAGCACAAGACCTATGTAAAAATAACACCTGGAAAGTTTTCTAGAATTAGCTTTCATGGTCTGTAGACTTACAGGTAACATCAGATAAAGTCTGTTTCCCTGGTACCTACATTTCAGGCAGTAAGTCTAATTTCTGAGTTAGAACTTGGTTTCCTACTTCCTGAAGTAAAACCATGGCCAATATAAGAGGTGGGTGTTTGTTTTCTTCTTTTTCTTACCACATCTCAGTACCTTAGTACGCTTCACATATATTGGGCATGTAAAATGTGCCATACACCATGGCAAGCACTTCATCTGAGTTATTTCCTGTAATCTTCTAATAGCTATAAACACGGTACTATTATTATTATTGTCCCCAGACTAGAATCAAAGAAACTGAGAGCCTGAAAGATGAGGTAAAATCACAGAGCTTATTAAAAAAAAATCACAGAGCTTTTAAAGGACCAAGTGTCTGATTTTTCCTGATTCAGAAGTCTTCGATATTCACGGCTATGCTAAGCAGCCTGATCCAAAATTCAGACACCTGTAAAACTGTTTTGAAAAAGTGCTTCATGTTAGAAATACAAGCTTTTTCTCTATTTCTGTTCTACTTCTAACCTCAAAGACAAAACAATCAAATGCATTTGAAGACAACTCTCATATCTCCCCAAACCTTCTCTTCCCCAAGTAAGACACTCTTGTATCTTTCAACTGTTTTTGTCTTTACGTTCCCCACCTTTACATTCTGACTACTCTCCTCTGGGTGAGTTTCAGATATGCTCCCCTCTGAAACTATGATGCTCAGAACATATTACAACAGCATATGTCCAAGGAATAGTCAGTACAACAGATTCATCAGCTGCCTCACTCTGTACCTTATATTCTACTAAATGCTGCCCTAAATCATACTGGCCTTTTTGGCAGCATATCACACCATTGACTCATTCTGAGTTCATGCCAACAATAATTCCCAAGTGATTTTTTTTTAATTTTTTTTTAATGTTTGTTTATTTTTGAGACAGAGAGAGACAGAGTATGAATGGGGGAGGGTCAGAGAGAGGGAGACACAGAATCCAAAGCAGGCTCCAGGCTCTGAGCTGTCATGGGGCTCGAACTCACGGACCGTGAGATCATGACCTGAGCCGAAGTCGGACGCTTAACCAACTGAGCCACCCAGGCGCCCCCCCCAAATGATTTTTAAACATGTATTTCTGTTAAACCATGCCTCTCTTAGCCTGAATTTTAACAGTTTTTATTTTATTCAAATGTAGGATATTACATTTGTACCCATTAGGCTTTATTTGTTGAAGCCTGCTGGAATTATTTTGGTTCTTCCAGTTTACTGGAATTCACTCTGATTTTACAGAATCTGTGTGCTATCTTTGTCTTCATCAAATTCATTGATTAAAATCTACCAGGTGATCTTGGGGGAGCCTGGGTGGCTCAGTCAGTTAAGCATCTGACTTTGCCTCAGGTCATGATCTTGCCATTTGTGAGTTTGAGCCCCATATCAAACTCTGTGCTGACAGCTCAGAGCCTGGAGCCAGCTTCAGATTCTGTGTCTCCCCCATCTCTCTGACCCTCCCCCACTCACGCTCTCTCTCTCAAAAATAAATAAACATTAAAAAAATTTTTTTTGTTAAATCTATAGAGGGGCACCTGAATGGCTCAGTTGGTTAAGTGTTGAACTTTGGCTCAGGTTGTGATCTCATGGTTCATGGGTTTGAGCCCTACATCAGGCTCTGTGCTGACAGCTAAGAGCCTGGAGCCAGCTTCAGATTCTGTGTCTCCCCCATCTCTCTGACCCTCCCCCACTCACGCTCTCTCAAAAATAAATAAATGTTAAAATTTTTTTTTTGTTAAATCTATAGAGGGGCGCCTGAATGGCTCAGTTAGTTAAGTGTTGAACTTTGGCTCATGGTTCATGGGTTCAAGCCCTACCTCAGGCTCTGTGCTGACAGCTAAGAGCCTAGAGCCTGCTTCAGATTCTGTGTCTCCCTCTCTTTCTGCCCCTCTCCTGCTCACACTTGGTCTTTCTGTCTCTCAAAAGTAAACACTGAAAAAAAAAAGAATTTTTTTTAAAGCCACTGAGTGCTCTTGATAACAAGCTTTGTGCTGTATTCACAGAAACATTTCTTCAAACTCACACCGATCTCTTCAGAAAGTCATCCAGATGCAAAATAAAAAAAAAAAAAAAAAAAAAAAGAAAGAAAGTCATCCAGAGTCACAGGGTATGATCCTTTAACTGTGCAAATCCATCTAAATGTATTTCTTCATCTTGACAACAAGGATATCATAAAAAAAACTCTGTCAAATGTCTTCTTAAATTTCAGATAGCCTATAACTATTTTTCCTATAACCTTGACAAAAAAAAAAAAGAAATGGAACTACTTAGTGATAATATATTATCAATGACCCTGTATTAGATATATTTTATGGTGCCCCCTTTATAATAACTTCTCCATCTGCCTTATAAATACTATGATCTAGATTTTGCTTGGTATCCAAATTAAACTTACTGGATTTATAGATTGTGGAATTTACTTGTCTTTTTCTCTTTGACAGAAAATGAACTTCACCTCCAGGAAAGATGCAGTAGATTATGGCAGGTCAGTGTTCCTCTTTGCAACTAGGGGAAAAAAAACACATAAATTACAAAAAATTATATGTTTAAAACATCATAGGGATGCCTGGGTGGTACAAGTGTTTAAGTGTCCCACTCTTGATCTCAGCTTGGGTAATGGTCTCGCAGTTCCTGAGTTTGAGCCCCGTATCGGGCTCTGCACTGACAGTGTGGAGCCTGCTTAGGATTCTCTCTCCTTTTCTCTGCCCCTCCCCCACTTGTGCATATTCTCTCTCTCTCTCTCTCTCTCTCTCTCAAAATAAATAAATAAACTAAATTTTTTTTTAAATAAGAATACTGTAACAAGTGTGGAGTCAGTAAGGACTGGAACTAAAATTTCAGAATCCAAAGAGCCTTTCCTCAGAGAGATGGCAACCACCAGCCATTTTCTTTCCTGAGGTACTTAATAGTCCCAAAACAGGCATGAGGATCAAGGCTGGCCCCTGGAGAGGAATTCTATCAAGGAAAAAAAAAAAAAGAAGTTGTAAATTTTGAAGCTTCACTTGTATTAGAAACTAGAGAAGCCCTAGATAGAAGATCGGTTTTTAGGAAGCATCAGTTCTGGAGTTCTGAGGCAGCATGCAAGACTGGAGGGGCTAAGCTGGAAAGGCAGAGGAAAACCTTTCACAATTTCTTGGTTCTTTGGATTAAAAGTATGGTAAGAGTACATTCTACGACTTATCTTGTTGCCCTTAAGACATTTACAAGATTTTGAAGCTGTATAGGGCAAGAACCTTTTAAAGAGCTATGCTCAAAACACCCAGTGGTCAGAACTGAATCCTCCTAATATGTTAACACCAAGGAGACAGAGACACACAAACGATTTAACCCAGGGATAAACCACAGGTAAACTAGGTCTTAGAAAAACTCTAACCCAATCCCAACATAGATCATCCATGACTAGACTGAAGTGATGTGCCCTTCAAACTATTTACCTAACAGAATAAAGTGAGCACTTTCTTTAATGGAAAATAGCATCATCTACAGCCTCTATGGTTCTTTAACTCATATTGTCATACAACAAAACTTTGCTACGTATGGGAAGAGTTAGAGAAATGTAACTTCAAGTAAACAGAAAAAAAAGAAGACAATTCAGATATTAATCACAATAAACAAAAACTTAAAATATACTTTTATGAGGCAATCGACAACCTGTAAAGGCAACCTACAGAATGGGAGAAAATATTTGCAAGCCACATTTCTGATAAGAGATTAATATGCAAAACACTTAAAGAACTCACACAACTTAGTAACAAAAAATCAACCCAATTAAAAAATGGGCTTAGGACTAAATGGGTATTTTTCCCAAAGAAAACATAAATGGCCAACAGATACATGAGATGTTCATCATCACCGATCATCAGAGAAATGAAAATCAAAACCACAATGAGACGTCACCTCACAGCTGTTAAAATTGATGTCATCAAGAAGACAGGAGGTAACAAGTATTGATGAGGATGAGGAGAAAAAAGGATCCTAGCACAATGCTGAAGGAAATGTAAATTGATGGGAATGTAAACCAGTTTGGAAGCTCCTCAAAAACTTTAAAATACAACTACCTTATGATCCAGCAAGCCCACCTTTGGGTATATATCCAATGGAAATGAAAGTGGAACCTCAAAGAGGTATTTGCACTCCATGTTTTTGCAGCATTATTCACAGTAGTTAAGATATGGAAACAAGGTGTCTATCAGTGGATGAATGGATAAAGAAAATGTGAGACAAAAAGACAGACAGACACACACACACACACACATACACATACTGGAATATTATTCAGCAATGAGAAAAAAGATATCCTGCCATTTGTGACAATATGCATAAACAGTGAGGGTATTATGATAAGTGAAATAAGTCATACAAAGAAAGACAAATACTGTATTATCTCACTTATATGTGGAACCTAAAAATAATGAACTTATAGAAATAATAGAATGGTGGTTACCAGCAGCTGGGGGGAAAGGAAAGGATGCAGAGATGTTTGTCAAAGGGTATAAACTTCGGATTAGAAGATAAATGAGTTCTGAGAATCTAATGCATAGCATTGTGATTATAATTAACAATAATGTATTATATACTCTAAAGTTGTTAAGAGAATAAATCTTAAATGTTCTTACTACAAAAAAATAATGATAATTATATGATGTGATAGAGGTATATAGCTAATGTTATAGTGCTAATCATTTTGCAACATATAAATGTATCAAATCACCATGTTGTACATCTTAAACTTAGAAAATGTTATGTGTCAATTACATCCCAATAAAGCTGGGAAAAAAATATTTAATCTTTTATGGAAATGTGAAAGAATATAAAGAAGAGATAGATAAAAATATAACAAAAGTATGAAGAATTTGAATCTATAAAAAAGAAACAAGTAGACACATTTTTCTAGAACTAAAAAATACAATATCTGATATTTAAATTTCATTGTTTGTGCTAAATGGCACATGAGAAAGATACTAACGAATTACAAGACAAATCAATAGAAAAAATCCAAACTGAAAAAGAGAGAAAGAAAATAGTAGAAAGAAAGGTGGGGAGGGGAAACTTAAGAATAAAGTATGGGAATCAGGTAAAATAAGAGAGAGAGAGAGAAAGCCCCAAAAAGAGAGGAGAACAAGAATGAAGCAGAAAAAAAAAAAGCTGTAAAAACTGAAAACTGATGAAAAATATCACAACAGATTTAAAAAAACACACACAGTAAATCCAAATCAAGGTAAATGCTTTAAAAAATCCATAACTGTGGGGCACCTGGGTGGCTTAGTTGGTTAAGCAGCCAACGTCAACTCAGGTCATGGTCTCACAATTCATCAGTTTGAGCTCTGCATCAGCCTCTGGGCTGACAGTGCAGAGTCTGCTTGGGATTCTCTCTCTCCCTCTCTCTCTCTCTGCCCCTCCCTCTCTTGCATTCTGTGTCTCTCTCAAAATAAATAATAAATAAATAAATAAATAAATAAATAAGCTTAAATTAAAAAAAAATTCTACTAAGCTTGTTCTTTGTATATTGCAGTGGTCTATGGACTTTTTGAATTGGGGTCAGGTGATAAATGATTTTGGCTTTGTGAGCCGTATGGACTCAGTTGCAACTACTCAACTGTACTATAAACCAGCCACAAAGACCATAAACAAACCAATGGGTGTAACTGTGTTCCAATAAAACTTTATTGGCAAAAATTAGCTAGATTTGGCCAGTCCATGGGCTATATCATTTGTTAATCCCGGTATGTAAGGCATCTTTGAGTTTTGGTTCATTAAAGTTATACTATTTTTCAGTCAAAATAGAAAGAAAGAAGTAATGCTAGAGAAAAAGCAATACTTTTGTGACACAACAGAAATTAAAAAGGAAAGCACAATCTGAATTTGTACACAGTTAATAACACAGTTTAAATATACATGAATTTAGGGGTACCTGGTTGGCTCAGTTAGTTAAGTGGCTGACTCAGGTCACAGCCTCACAGTCAGGTGAGTTTGAGCCCCACATGGCCTCTGCTGACAGCTGAAAAGCTTGGAGCCTGCTTCCAATTCTCTCTGCCCCTCCCCTGCTTATGCTGTCTCTCTCTTCCTCTCTCTCAAAAATAAATAAACATTAAAAAAAAGAAACAATATATACATGAATTTAGCTCCAAAATACATAAATACAAAAATTCAGCAAGAACATAAAAGATTTCAACAATATAATTAGCCAATTTGACCTAAGATAATAGATAATCTAACAATTAAAGAATGAATACTTTTCAAGTAACATTACCAAGGTGGTAGAGACCCCAGCCCTGACACCCCACAAAGAACAACAATTAAACAGCTAATCATGAGCAGAACCAGAGTTCTGGGCTCCACTCAAGAAATTTAGGACACACAATAGAATGAAAAATCTGAGAATAGTCACACAAAAAGAGGAGGAGGACAGTTTCACTTTGCCTGCATCATCCCCTCCCCCAAGCCAGCACTGCTTAGCATCAAAAAGGAACTCCCCAGCTAGAAAGAGATTCCCTAACAGGGAGAGGAAGATCAGACTGAGCAATCAGCTTCCCCAGGCTTGTGGGGCACCATGCTTCATTTTTTTTTTAAATTTTTTTTAACGTTTATTTATTTTTGAGACAGAGAGAGACAGAGCATGCACAGGGGAGGAGCAGAGAGAGAGGGAGACACAGAATCTGAAACAGGCTCCAGGCTCTGAGCTGTCAGCACAGAGCCCGACGCGGGGCTCGAACTCACGGACCGTGAGATCATGACCTGAGCCAAAGTCAGACACTTAACTGACTGAGCCACCCAGGCGCCCCACCATGCTTCAATTTCAACCACCCAGATCAGAAAACCTGAGGTGTATAGAAATGTCTAAGAATAAGGAAGAAAAGCAGGGACTACCAGTAGCAGCCATGCAGCAGGAAAAATCACCTTGCTCTATAAACACATACAGCAACTTTTGCCACTGAAGAGAACAAGAGCCAGCACTGACGCCATGGACCCCAGCAGATTTCACCAGCCTTGGCCATACAGGTATTCTCTTTTTCTGATGCCAGCCTTCCTTATTCTCTCCCTACTCCCTCCTTCTAGTCCCTGCTGCAACCCCAGAAATGGCCCAGCAGCCAGTCCCAGCCCCTGTACCTGTACAAGTTGACATCATCCTAGACCCCCATCAATGTGCAAGCACTCAGCACAGAGGGATGTGTGTTTCCGTATCACTGGCCTGATGCTCTTCACAATGTTCATGCCCAGGGGTGACTGCCCCCAACAGCTCTCAGTGCCCATAGTTGGCCCCGCTCTCGCTGCCTGCCCTGGCCCCCATCATAACATGTGTCTATAACTGGCCCCTGCCTCTACACAGGTACCTGCTGGTGTCCACAGCAAAGTATGTGCTTACCACAGGATCTGGCCACTATTACTACCTGTTCTGGTCCCTACCTACTGGACCTGAAGGCCCCACTGAGGAGACCACAGCACTTACAGCCATGGCAAACACCACAAGGTACTCACAAAGGACTACAGAGTTATTGATGCCATAGACCTCAGTGGCCTGACCCAAAGAGATGTCACACCAAGGGCAATTGGGTGGCTCAGTTGATTGAGCATCTGACTCTTGATATCAACTCAAGTTGTGATCTCACGGTCATGAGATCGAGCCCCGTGTTGGACTCCACACTGAGCATGGAGCCTGCTTGGGATTCTCTTTCTCCCTCTCTCTCTGCCCCTCCCCAGTCACTCACTCATGCATGCACTCTCTTTCTTTCCCTCAAAATAAATAAATATTTTTAAAAAGAGAGACATCTCACCTCTCAGATCCAGTGCCACCACACACTGAGTGCCCTGTACCACTAGACCCAATATCTTAGCATGATCCCACATGCTTCCACCCACAAGTAAAAATCTTCCCTTTCCTAAGTGAGTCCTTGAGGTTTGGAAGACGTGACTGCTTCTTCAAATGTGTAAAACACCTAAGAAAGGCTATATGGATTATTAAGAATCAGAGAAGCATGACTCCATGAAAGGAATAGAGTTAACTTGCAGTAGCTGAGCCCAAAGAAATGAAGCTGCAGGAAATTGCCTGACAATTCAAAATAATTGTTCTACTGATGCTCAATGAACTGTAAGAAAACATAGATACAATTTAATGATTTGAGGAAAATAATACAAAAACAAAATGAGAAGTTTAACAACAAAGATATAGAAAACACTGGGGAAAAAATACAGAAATCTTGGAGCTGAAGAATACAATGACTAAACAAAAGAATGACTAAGAATACAATGACTAAACAACAGAGAGTTTCAACAGCATACTGACCAAGCAGAGGAAAAACAAGTGAGCTGGAAGAAAGATCAATTGGAAATATCAGAGCAACAAAAACAAAAAAGAATCAAAGAGTGAAGAAAGTCTACATGATCTATGGGATACCATCAAAACTAACATGTACAAATGATTGCACTCCCAGAAGGAGAACAGTGCAAAAGGGGGCAGAAATATATTTAAAGAAATATGACCGAGAACTGTCCCAAACTGGAAAAGACACTTGACTACACTAATCATTAGGAAAATGTAAATCAAAACCACAGTGAGAAATCACCTCACACCTGTTAGACTGGCCATCATCAGAAAGACAAGAAGGGGCACCTGGGTGGCTCAATGGGTTAAGCATCCGACTTCAGCTCAGGCCATGATCTTGTGATTTGTGAGTTCGAGCCCCGCATTGGACTCTGTGCTGACAGCTCAGAGCCTGGAGCCTGCTTCAGATTCTGTGTCTCCCCTTCTCTCTGCCCCTCCCATGCTCATGCTCTCTGTTTCTCAATAATAAATAAACGTTAAAAAAATTTTTTTAAGTAAAAAAAAAAAAAAGGAAAGACAAGAAATAACAAGTGCTTGAGAGGATGTGGAAAAAGAAAACCCCTGTGACCTGTTGATGGGAATGTAAATTGGTACAGCTACTATGGAAAACAGCATAGAGGTTCCTCAAAAATTTAAAAATAGAACTACCATACCCAGCAATTCCACCGCTAGGCATATATCCAAAGAAAATGAAAACACAATCTCAAAAAGATATCAGTATTCCCATGTTCACTGCAGCATTTTTCACTATAGCCAAAAAGGATATGAAAATAACCTGTATCTGTCAATAGATAAATGGCTAAAAAAGATGTTGTATACTCACAATGGAATATTAGCCATGAGAAAGAAGAAAATCCTGCTATTTGTGACAACAAGGATGGACCTTGAGGGCATTGTGCCAGGTGAAATAAATTAGACAAAGGAAAACAAAATGTGGAATCTAAAAAAGCCAAACTCAAAGAAACAGGTAGTTAATGGTGGTTACCAGGAGATGGGTCATGTTGGAAATGAGGAGGTCAAAGGATTGGTAAAAGAGTACAAACTTCCAGTTACATGATGAATAAGTTCTGTGGATGTAATGTATAGCATGGTGATGATAGCTAATAATACTATATTTTCTAAGAGACCAGATTTTAGATGTTCTCATTACAAAAAAAGAAGTGGTGATTATGTGAAGTGATAGAGGTGTTAGCGAACACTATGGTGGTAATCATTTTTGCAGTATATGAGTTTATCAAATCAGCAAGTTGTATACCCTAACTTACACAATGTTATGTGTCAGTTATATCTCAATAAATCTGGATAAGAAATGAATGCTTTTCAAATCCATATGAACATTTACCAAAATAGATACTAGGTCTTAAAGTAAGTCTCAACAAATTTCAAAGAACTGTAATCATACCAAATATATTCTCTGAGCACACTGGAATCAAACTGAATTAAAATGAAGTAGGGGCAATAATAGCATGTGCCATGCAGCTAAAGAAGTACTTATGGGAAACTTTTTATCTTTAAACAGACATTTGAGGGGAAAAACAGAATGAATGATTTAAGCATCTAACTCAAGAATGTAGCTAAAGATAGCAGTATTAAACCTATAGGAAGTAGAGGGAAGCAAGTAGCAAAAATAACAGCAAAAATCAGTAAGTAAAACGTAGACATACAATAGAGAAAAATCAACAAATCCAGAAGTTGCTTCTTTGCAAAGATTAATAAACATGACACAACCATAGTAAGATCAGTTAAGGAAAAAGAATACAAATAACCAACATTAGTAATAAAAGAAGGGACTTCATTACAAATGTTAGATATTAGAATTATAATAAGGAAATATTGGAAGCAACCTCATGCTAATAAATTTGACAACACAGATTAAATGGGTAAATTTTTGGGCACCTGGGTGGCTCAGTGGGTTAAGCATTGACTTCGGCTCAGGTCATGATCTTGTGGTTCGTGAGTTTGAGCCCTGCATTGGGCTCTGTGCTGATAGCTCAGAGCTTGGAGTCTGCTTCAGATTCTGTGTCTCCCTCTGTCTCTCTCTGCCCCTTCCCTGCTCAAGCTCTGTCTCTCTCTCTCTCTCTCTCTCTCTCTCAGGAATAAACATTAAAAAAAATGTTTAAAAAAGTGGGTAAATTCTTTGAACAGGAATATTTACCAAAACGCATATAAATAATAAATATATTAGTTTGTTTTCTATTAGCAAAATTGAGTTATTACTCAAAAGCATTCCCACAAAGAAAATTCCAGGCCCATGTGACTTCACTGATGAATTCCGTAATACATTTAAGGAAGAAATAATACCATTCCTCTGAACGCTTTCCAAAAACAGGAGGAAAACTTCCCAACTCATTTTATGAAACCAGCTTAACCTCATTCAAAATCTGACAAGCAAAGGAAATTACAAGCTAATGTCCCTCAGAAAAATCCATAAAATATCCTCTATAAATTATTAGCAAAGTGAATCCAGCAACATATAAAACAGATACTACATCAGGACCAAGTGGGTCCCTCCAAACTGCAGCCCTCTCCCTGCATGTTCTAGGCTCTGGCTTGCTTTACTCTCTTGTACCAACCTCACAGGTTGTGATTTCTAATTCTGAACCACCTCAATGTCACATTTTTTGCTCTTTTAGAACTCTAATACCTGTGAAACCAATTCTCTATGCCAAGTATCCTCTGTTTAAAATACTCATTTATAGTCAGCTTCCTAACTCAATCCTGACTGATAAACAGTTAAAGAATATATACTTTCCTTTGCCTTTGACACTTGGCATATAATTCTCCCCCTAGCCCAAAGACCATCTACTTCATGTCTTCTCCAGCCTTGTCGTACACAGAGATCATCAGCTAATACCTACATCTCCCTCTGAACTCCGCTTCAATGGCATGATCCCAGAGAACCTTCCTTCCTATACCCCTATACACCTGTGTGTGCCCCAATATAACACTCACCACTAAATTACTATTGCTTATTAACTTGTTAATATAGAGGTCTTTCTATAAATAGATGATAGATATCTATTACAACTAATAATGCATACCTATGTTACATATATTTACATATTATGCTATAAATACATTATATAGAGAGATATCAAGTATATAAAATTACATATAGGAGATACATGTATGTATCTATGTATATATACACACACACACACACACACATATATATATATATATATATATATATATATATATATATATATATATATATATATATATATCCTTCACATCCTTCAAGTACTCTGGCATTTCGCAGGGCACATGTGATGATTCCCAAGCTCTAATACTGAATACCTGGATTCATGAGTCATGTGCTTATATAGCTAATTCTAACAGATATCTGGCTTCTGGAGACACAGGATTATTAATTCATTAACAACTGTATGTTAGCATTTAAAATGTACCTGTTCATTTAATAGAGTTTGTGATAACATAAAAATACCTACAAATATAAATGTTTAAACAAAAAGTCCACAGTCACTGCCATGATTTCACAAGCAATAAAGTGAATGAGGTAAAAATTAATTTCTCCTCACCCAGCATAAATTGTTAATCAGTGTGGACAAGTGGAGGGACACTGGCTAGCTCCCAGGCTGAGCTAATCCTCTCCAGTGGCACATGCAATGACTTACCACAGAAAAATGTGATTAAGTGTATTACTTGCCATGCACCTGCCAGGGATCATCTGATGATTTCTCAGTCAGTGACCAGTAGCCAGGTTATCCTCAACACCACATTTGCCTTGCCACTCTCTAGAAGAAAGTTCAGGTAGAAGGGCTGTGGGCTTGGCAGCTGCTGGCTCAGAGCATGAAGCTGGGTGCAGAAGAAATTTCTTGGCCCAGCCCAAGTCCTTCTCTCATGAAGCCCTCCTTAGCCACCTCAACCCACTGACCTCACCTATCCTTGCCACCTGTGCTGTTTGTTTAATGTGCGGATGCCCTTGGATTGTTATTTTCTTGCTGGATGCCTGTATGTTGCTGCCAGACCCTCCCCACTGTCCTCACCTTCCTCAAAGAGGAATATATTAAGCAATTAATGACAAAAAGTGGTGAAAGAGCACTAAAGGGCCACCATAAAGATATCCAACAGAGGTGACAGCAAAGGCAGAAAGAGGTGAGACAAATTGGGGAAAGGCCATAAACCAGGATACATCATCTCCCTAATCTGTTCCACCCACACATTTCAGACTCAGTATTTGTATCTTGGTTGTAGGAAATAATTCCTATGAAACTCATGCCCATTATAAATCAGATCTCACGCCTGAAATCTCCTAATACACTGGGTCCCTCTATTGTGTAATGAGTTGTGTTGTCTGCTTCTGTAATAGCTTTTCCCCCACTAAATTCTAAACTTCATGAAGGCAGACTTCGTCTCTACCACACTCTTAGCACAGAGCCTGGCACATAGCAGGTCCTCACTATTTATTAATATCTAAATGGATGTGTGGGGGTTCTACATGAGAGTACTGTAAAATCTAAAGAGTCTTCGCAGTGCAAAGTGTTATTAGGCCTTTTGGTGAGGAGTTCTGAGAGGCTCTTTAGGGTCAAGATGTGTTTGAGGGGCATGCTGGGGGAGACAGCTTTCCTTCTTAGCAACAGGAGTGCCCGGGTAAGGCTTAGAGGAGAGAACTCAAAGTTCTAGCCACTCAAGGACTTTCCCAGACTTGAGACACTTAAGGACTTAAAGCAGAGATATTTACATTTGTTTCTATCTTATATATCCCCGTTCACAGTAGAATAAAGAGAGTTCAGAGCAGAAGCTCACATCAGGAATAAAGAAAGTGCATGTGGTTAGAACATTCCCTATATATTCTAAGACCCTACATTTTGAGCATGGAATATAGGAAACTTGACTATCTGATAAATTTTAAGTTTCTCAAGGGCAGGAGCTCTGTTTGCACTATTTGGCCTTCCTTAAATCATTTTTTTCCAAATAATTTTCCATAAAAATTACATATTTATATAACATATGTATCATATATCATATATTTTATATTTTATACTATTTATATTTTATATATACTATTTATATATATGCTATGTGTACTGTTTATATATATGCTATATATTTCAATATGACTCATATTTTATATATGCTATATGATTTCAAAATAACTCATTTCAACAGAACTTAAGTATTTTAACAACCTATATCTCAAGTTATTTCTATAGGCTCAGAGGTCACTTGTAACTAAATGACCAAAGATTCTAGAGGAAGAAGTTGGCCAGTACTCAGCACTCAGACAGGAGTTCCCCCAAGTTATTAGAAGTGCCTGACAACTCAGGGGCTGACTGCCACTGCTGTTCCCATAGAAACAGACACCACATCTCAGAAACCCAGAGTGTGAGAGCTTAAACTAATCATTGTGGCAAAAAAAAAAAAAATTTAAAAATAATGCCCTATTTTCTTCTCACAGTCTGGAAATGGTGATTAGGTTAATAGACCCTGATCCTTTTTCCTGGGGGTATGTTTTTATAGAAATAAAGATAGAAGTCCTTCCTATTAAAACTTTTCTGCACCTATTCATTCCAAGCTGCATCAATACCATTTCTCCATCAACACTTCAAAATTCAATAGGACCCCAATCCAAGAGTTAAGAATTAGAATATTAAACCACACAGTCTGGATATGTATCCATTTATTTTGTATCACTTCACTATAAGCATTGTTCAAAACAGAAGGCTGGTATCTAATGAGCCAAGTCTTTATGCTGTTTGCATTCAGCAAATCAGAACTCTTTTGGAATGTTCATTTTTATAAGGCACATAGAATTTTTCAATATCTGTCTGTGCTTCAATGAAGCCATTAAGATAAAGATAAAACTCTGATCAGGCTAAAAATTGAAATCACCCTGGATTTAATGCATGTTAAGAGGTTAACTCTATTAGTTTCTCACTCTAAATAGAATATGCTGGAGTTTGTGGAAAAAATATGATTTATAGGCAAGCTTAACTAGCCAACATCTGTACTGCATAAACTGAAAGGCTAGGCATTCGTTTCTGTTAATGCTACTTGTATAACGAGTAAAATAAGTCATGATGACCACCTGGCTGACCATAATTTCACAGGCTGAACAAGGGAGAAATCAACAATGTGTACCTTGACCAGGGGAATACAACTCTCTAGAATAAAGATACTGCAAATGTAAACATTATTCTTCAGTGGATTTGGGAAAACAGACCAATTTCTGGTGTCTTGAGCACAAGAGAAAACCAAACACACAATTTCTTGAATGTAGATAAGAAAACTCATATATTTACTGTGTTACTCACCCCATGTCCAGTTTACTCACATGTCACATCCCTTAACCACCAACAACCAAGTCTTCATCGGCCGGCCTCAGGTCACTATGGTCTCCATCTGTCTTTACCACTCAAACTCATTCAGACAGCCATTCAACTGACAACTATATATTCTGTAAAAAAGTGCCTTGTTGGTTTATTTCATTTTACTAGGTATGTATCTCAACAACAACAAAAATAACCTATTGAATGGGAGAAAATATTTACAAATGATATATCCAATAAGGTGTTAGTCCAAAATATATAAATAACTTACACAACAGAAAACCCCACAACACAAATCATCTGATTAAAATGAACAAAAGACATGAACAGACATTTCTCCAAAGAAGACATCCAGATGGCCAACAGACACATGAAAAGATGCTCAATATCACTCATCATCAAGGAAATGCAAATCAAAACTACAATGATTAACTATAAGGAACAAGCTGATAGTCACCAGAGGAGAGGTGGTGAGGAAGTTGGGTGAAATAGATGAAGGAGATTAAGAGTACACTTATCATGATGAGCACTGAATAATATATAGAATTGCTGAATCACCACTATATTGTACACCTGACACTAATACAACATTGTACACTAATTATACTGGAATTAAAATTAAAACATACACATACACATGTGCGCACACACACACACAAAGTAAGGCTTAATGATTACAACTACTGTTCTGGAAGTTGAAAGCTAAGAGAACAATTGTTACATGGGACTGTTCATTGCTGAGGCAATATCAGAGTAAACCATTTAAAAGGAAGAGACACATTAGTCTGTTTTTTTCTCAGAAAGAGATCAGAGTCCCTATCACTGGCATATGGGTTTCTTTTGGTCAGACATTTCTATAGGTTTAATGCTGACCAGCTTTCTGTTAGTTACATTGATATTGCCAGACTCTTTATGCAGACATTGTTTACAGTGATAAATCATTATTGCAATTTGTCATTTTTGCTTATTGGCTTGAACTTGAGTCTCTCTCGTGTAGTGATGGTGGATAACTGGATTTTTGCATTCTACTTCCACAGAACGGCCCTTTGGGTTGCAGTTGAAGTCTCTAAGGTGGCACCAATAAATATCAACCTTCTTCCCAAACAGGGTTCTGAACAATTTGAAATATAAGAGACTGTAGATGGAAATGAAATATCAACCTTTATAGGGAAACAGCAGGGTTGGAAGACACATTCACTGAATTCCATCATCAGACACACATGGGGCCCTACCATATAGGGTAGGCATAGTCTGGTGGGAAGAGAGAGCAGAGAACATTTGCCAGATCAGGGCTTCCTCCTTCCCAAGAAGATGAGTTGAAAAGAACATACACAATTAACCTAGTTACTAATTACACTTAATCTAATTTGCTCATCAGGATAGAATGAGGGAAGGGCAAAGTTAACCTAATTGAACTCTACAGGAAAAACAAACAAACAAAACAAAAAATAACTTCAGAATCAGAGAAGAAGCAGTCTCCTCTCCCAGTTACTAATGGGAAGAATGAGGAAAATCCCCCATTACAAAAGCTATCTCTAAGTAAACACACACACACACACACAGCTTGATTTTTCTCTGCCTACTTACAAACATGACTCAATATATCTAATAAAATAGATCAAACATAGGATACCAAGCATAAATATGTTTTCTGTCTTATTAGTTGTCACTTGTTTTGACCCCAAATTGGGAGAAGAATCTTGCTTCTATCTAGGGCCTCCTCCCCACACCTGCATAGAACCTCCACTCCAGGACCTTCCATTTTTTCTCATGAGTTTTAAATGCTCAGTAATAAAGAGAAGGTGTCCTGCTGAATGCATTCAGCAAAAATCTGAAAGCAATGGGTTTTGGCAATCTCTACACAGCCAAATGAAGCACTGGAGGGGTTGCCATACATTTTCAAAAACACTCACAAGGGAATGTCCTATTTGCAGTTGAATTGTGACAAATAAATCCTTTTCTAAATGTCACAAGCCTAGACTTAATGGAGTGAAACACATGCAAAATGGGTAGCGAAAATGACCAATTCTACTGCCCTCCAAACCAATACTTTTCCCCTCAACAATTGAAACAAACATTTGGAAACTTTGCGGTATAAATAGATGCTTTGCAAAGATTATTTAGAAAGCTCAGATGCACATAGATAAAATGTGGTTTGTCATGCAAAGTGCTGTTTGGCAAACTTGCTGCTGGGGAACACAAAATAGCCAGAAGTTGTTGTATTGTTGAATGGTCAGTGATTCATCACAAAAGACAGACCAAAAATTGCCCAGCCATGAAATATTCCAAATTTAATTCTTGAGGGGATGGTCCAAGTTGGCAAGTTTAGGAAGATCCTAAATTTATCTCCTCCCATGGACATACCAAACTGACAGCTACATATGGAGCAGCTTTCTAACAACAAAGGACAAAAGGGCCATGGTGGGATGGGTAGCAAAGGCAGAGATGCAGTCTTGAGAGAATCCCATCTCCCCTCCCCCCCCAGCCCGTGCAGGGACCCATCGTCAGAAGGGATCTCCAAATGTGGGAGCCTCTTCCTGAGGAACAAGGGATTTGGCCACCAACCTGTCACCTCAACCCTTGAGATCTGCATCAGGGTGATGAGACCCCAAAACATCTGACTTTGAAAAACAATGGGGCTTACATCTAGGAAGCCCAAAATACTGTAGGGAAATAATATACCTCTCTTAAAGTGCTTACATGCAGACTCAATTGCCTTGGGGCACAGCACAAAGCAACCGTTTGAAAGATCCCTAGCCTATTTGTGAAGGAGATCCTTAAAGTGTCTGCCAGAGGGGCAAGAGCCTGTCAGGACCCCTGAGAATGGAGGTGCTGGCTGGCATAATTTCTGCACTTTCTGTACATTAGCGCCAGCAGGTGCACACAATTCATTCACTCTCCCGATGATCTGCTAAAGCCAAACAGTTCCTGCACTCCCCACCTACCTCACAGAAGCCTACAGGTGTGCACAAACCATAAAAGGGCCTCTCCTAAATTACCTGGCTCTGGTGATTAGGTGGTTTTTGTTCCAACGTCCCAGAGGACTGTAACAATCAGAGAGTTCTTGGCAGGCTCCCACCTCCAGGACACGACACAGATAGCAGACTGAACACACCCCAGCCTTCCTGGGAAAAAGGCCTACTCACATGTCCTGGAGTTTTATCCTGAGAAGCAGGCTTCAGGTTTGCCACAAATCTAGAACCTATGGAGGTTCTCTCAGGGAATGTAGGTAGGCCCAGGTACATCATCTTTGTGCTTTCCCTTGGCCTCACTACAGCTTGCTGGTGCCTCCCAGAAAGGAGCTTATACACTCCTCTGGAGCCCTGATTTTTGCAACTGTCACCTAGAAACACCTCCAGATAACGTGGAGGGGAGGCCAACAGGGTTTACGATTGCAGTCCAACAGGACTACATATTTTGGCATATTTTAAAAGCTGCAACCTGAGGGTATGGTTTCCGATCAGCCTGAAACTAGGTGCTAAGACCCTCCCTTTGAAACACAGAAAGGTCTCCGCCGACTCGCAACACCCAGGACAGATCAAAAATAAATCAGACTGCTTAGACCACCACAAAAGTTCAAGAAACAACCAAAAATGTTGAACAACAAGCTTCATCTCCTACACAAAACCACTCCTCCAAGACTGGGAGAGGTAGGTGTCCCACTTAAAACATAGAAACAAACACAGAGAGTCATGCAAAATGAGGAAACAGAGGAAGATGTTCCAAATGAAAGAGTAAGATTAAAAACTCAGGGTAAAAAACTTCATGAAACAGATAATTCATCTAAAAAAGAGTTCAAAGTAATGATTATAAAAATGCTCACCAAACTTAGGAGAAGAATGAACACAGTGAGAAGCTCAACAAAGAGAAAACATATGAAAGTATCAAACAGAGGTCACACAGACTGTAAGTGAAGGGACAGAAAAAGATGTTCCATGCAAATGGAAACCAAAAGAAAACTGAAGCAGCTACACTTAGACAAAACACACTTTAAAACCAAGACTGTAATAAAAGACAAGGAAGGGTATTGCATAATTACAAAGGGGTTAATCCAATAAAATAATACAAAATTTGTAAATATTTATGCACCCAACATAAGAGTACCTAAATACATAAAGCAAATATGAACAGAACAAAGGCGAGAAATTGACAGTAATACAATAACAAGAGAAGACTATAATGCCTGCTTACATCAATGGATAGATCATCCAGACAGAAAATCAACAAGAAAACACTGGTCTTAAAGGATACATTAAACCGTATGGACTTAGTAGATATACAGAGAATATTCCATCCAAAAGCAGAATACATATTCTTCTCAAATGCCTATGGAAAATTCCCCAGGATAGGTCAGATGTTAGGCCACAATATAAGTCTCAATGCATTTATGAAGACTGAAATCACATCAACCATCTTTCCCAACCACAATGATATGAAACTAGAAATCAACTATAAGAAGAAGCCACAATGAAATACCATGTTCCACTGTCAGAGTGGCTACAACCAAAATATAAAAAAATAACAAGTGTTGGCAAGAATGTGGATAAAAATGAACCCTCATGCACTGTTGGTGGGAATGCAAATTGGTACAATCACTGTGGAAAACAGTATAAAGTTTCCTCCAAAAATCAAAAATAGAATTACCATATGACCCAGTAATTTCCCTACTGGATATTTATACCCAAAAAATATGAAAACACTAATTCAAAAAGACATATACACCCCTATGTTTATTTCAGTATTATTTACAATAGCCAAGATGTGTAAACAACCTAAGGGGCCATCCATAGATGAATGAATAGAGAAGATGAGGGGTGTATATATGCAATAGAATATTAGTCAACCATAAAAAAGAATATCTCGCCATTTGCAAACATGGATGCACCTAGAGGGTATAATGCTAAGTGAGATAAGTCAGTCACACAAAGACAAATACCATATGATTTCACTCATATATGGAATTTAAGAAACAAAAAAAATGAAGAAAGAAAAAAGAAACAAACCAAAAAAACATATTTTTAAATACAGAGAATAAGCTGGTAGTTGCTAGAGGGCAGGCGTAGGAAGGGGGATGCTGAATTACATAAAGAAGACTGAGAGAAGAGTTACCGTGCTGAGCGCTGAGTAATGGAATTGTTGAATTGTTATTTTGTACACCTGAAACTAATATAGCACTGTATATGTACTTCAGTAAAAAAACTGGAAAAATCACAAATATGTCAAAATTAAACACCATGCTACCAGACAACCAATTGATCAATGATGGGATCAAAAAATATCTTGAGACAAACAAAAAATGGAAATGCAACATACCAAGAAGTTGGGTGGCTCAGTCAGTTGAGTATCTGACTCTTGATTTTGGCTCAGGTCATGATCTCATAGTCATGAGATCAAGCCCCACGTTGGGCTCTGTGCTGAGCATGAAGCCTGCTTAAGATTCCATCTCCTCCTGCCCCTCTCCCCCACTCAGGGGCGCTCTCTCTCTCCCTCTCTCTTTCGCTCTGTCTAAATACAATGGGGGGGGGGGGAGACAGTCTCTTCAATCAATGGTAGTGGAAAATTTGATAGCCACATGCAAAAGAATGAAATTAGACTACTATCTTGCACCACATACAAATATTAACTCAAAATGGATTAAAGACTTGAATGTAAGATGTGAAACCATAAAACTCCTAGAAGAAAACATAGATAGTAAGCTCCTTGACATCAGTCTTGGCAATGATTTTTTGGATCCGACTCCAAAAACAAAGGCAACAAAAGCAAAAATAAACAAAAGAAATGACATCAAAATAAAAAGCTTCTGCACAAACAGGAAAGGAAACCATTAACAAATGAAAAGGCACTCTACTGAGTGGGAAAAAATATTTGGAAATCATGTATCTGGTAAGGGATTAATCCAAGGGATTAATAATCCAAAATAAACTAATATAACACTGTATGTTTTACTTGAAATTAAAAATAAAGTTAAAAGGGGGGGCACTTGGGTGGCTCAGTCAGCTAAGTGTCCAACTTCAACTCAGGTCATGATCTCATGGTTCATGAGTTCGAGCCCTGCATCAGATTCTGTGTCTCCCTTTCTCTCTGCCCTTCCTCCACTTGCTCACTCTCTCTCTCTCTCTCTCTCTCTCTCTCTCAAAAATAAGTAAATATTAGAAATATTTTTTAAAAATTAAAAAATAAAGTTAAAAGGTAAAAAATAAATATAAAAACTCATAAACTCAAAAGGAAAAAACCCCAAACAACCCAATTTAAAACAAGGCAAAGGATTTCAATAGACATTTTCCAAAGAAGACAAATGGCTAACAGACACATGAAAAACTGTCAATATTGCTAATCATCAAGAAAATGTACATCAAACCCACAATGGATATCACCTTATACATGTTAGAATAACTATTATCAAAAAAGTGTTGGCAAGGTTGTGGAAAAGAAGGAACCTCATTCACGGTTTGAAGGAATGTAAATTGGTGCAACCACCATGGAAAACAGTTTGGAAGTTCCTCAAAAAATTAAAAATAGAAATACCATAAGACCTACCAATTCCACTACTAGATATTTATCTGAACAAAAACTTTAATTAGAACTGTAATTACCCCTATGCTCATTGCTGCATTATTTACAATAGCCAAGATATGGAAACAACCTCAGTGTCCACTGATTGACGAATGGAATAAAGAAGTTGTGGTATATATACACAATGGAATACTACTGAGCCACAAAAAAGAATGCATTCTTGCCATTTGCAATATGGATGAACCTTGAGAGAATTGTGCTAAGTGAAATAAATCAGAGAAAGACAAATATCGTATGATTTCATTTCTATATGGGATCTAAGAAACAAACAAACAAAACACACCTCACAGATAAAAAGAACAGAATGGTGGTTCCTAAGAGGCAGGACAGTTGGGGATAGGCAAAATGGGTGAAAGGGGTCAAGAGGCACAAATTTCCTATTTTAAAATAAATACGTCAAGGGGATGTAAGTCACAGCATGATGACTATACTTAATAACATTGTGGTGCACACCTGAAAGTTGCCAAAAGAAAAAGTCCTGAAAGTTCTCAACACAAGAAAATAAACTGATTAATTAATTGTAACTCTTGAAACAGGAAACAAAAGATCATAGTTTTGAAAGAAGATGGAGGGAAAGAAATAAAGAATTTAGTAGTTTTCATGGCCCTGGGTGAGCTTGAGCAAACCCACCATTTTCAAAGAGGGCAAGGTACTGTTATGGTTTTATGACTATGATATTTCACAGAAGATTCAGCAAAAGATTCAAGAAAACAAGACCCGTACGTGTTGTCTACAATGAGTATTTCTACAACTAAGTACTAAGTATGGTACAAAATAAGTGCTCAATAAATTTCTCCAGCCATTTCTTTTTCATTTAAAGCCTACATGATCTGCCCCCTGCCATTCTCTCCCCCCAGCACCTCCTCCTTTGCCTTTTCTGCTTCTGCCACATTACCAACCTGCTGCTACTCAAACACACAAAGCACAATCCCATCTCAAGGTCTCTATGTTCACTCTGCTTTCAGATACCCACATGGTTCATTCTCTCAAGCCATTGAGATCCCATTATCTCACACAGGTATCCCTGAACAGCCCATCTGAAAGGTGAGGGCCCTCCCACCCACCAAACTACACTATATCCCTTTATTCTGCTCTATGCTTCGTAGTACTGATCACTCCCTAACATATTATATGGTGTATTTGTTTATTATCAACACCCCCCACTATAATGTGAATTTCATGAGGGAAGAGACTTGGATTTGCTGAAAGTCTTTAGAAACCATCTTGCATAAACATTAGCTCAATTAATTGGTGGATAAACCTTTCCCTATCACTACGTTTCAGGGGAACTTTTTAAACTGCATGTAATTGGATTGCATTTTTTTTAATGTTTTATTTATTTTTGAGAGAGAGAGCGTGAGCAGGGGAAGGGTGGGGGGGTGGGGGGTGGGGTTGTGGACAGAGGATCTGAAGCAGGCTCTGTGCTGACAGCAGCGAGCCCAATGCGAGGCTTGAACTCACGAACCTTGAGATGATGACCTGAACCAAAATCAGATGCTCAACCTACTGAGCCACTCAGGTGCCCCTGGATTGCATTCTATTATCCAGTGAAAGAATCTCTTCCTACTCATAGCAGGTTTGATAATGAACACTGTGGTGTTATTGATAGATATGAATTTATTTCTACCATCTTATTTTGTTTCTTAACCATGCAATTTATTAGTTTCCTGTTTTCTCCTTTCCTAACTTTTTGGATACACTGAACTTTAAAATTTTCTTTCCTCTACAAATTTTGGATGCTTCAAGTCTCTGGCTTATTTTTACTTCCTAAATTTTTTTCTTTCAAAGTTGGTCTTCCAGCAACATGTGATTATTTAATTAAATAATACAATACAAAGATGAGAAAGTGAGAATTCTAAGATGACTCTCAGATTCCCATCTCCTGGTATATAAACCCTGAATAATCTCCACATCTTGAGTGTGGACAGGAACCATGAATATGATGGACAATTATTCATTTGATTAGGTTACATTAAATGACAAAGATAACTGGATAGTCACTATAGTAATTATGTGACATTATATAAAAAGTCCATCTTAACAGACTAGAAAATACCAGGCAGAAGAAGTAAACTGCCATCTTGTAAGAGCACCACATGGTTAGGACCTGAGAAAGGCCTCTAAGAGCTCAGAGTGAGTAAACTATGGCAAATATCCAACAAGAAAATGGCTTCAGTTCTATAACCACAAGTAACCAAATTCTGTCAACCACCTGAATGAATGAGCTTGGGAGAAAACTCCATTCTGTGGATGAAAATGTAGCTTGAGTTTGTTGGCCTTGTGAGACCCTGAGGAGACAGTCCATACATACCATGCCCAGATTTCTGATCTATAGAATTGTGGGTCTTGTTTTAATTCAGTAAGGCTATAGTGATTTGTTATGCAGCAATAGTAACTAAAGGTTTTTGGCCTGAGCAACTGGAAGGATGGAGCTGTGCTGAATCAAGATGGCTAAGACTGCAGGACACGGCGTGGTGTATGTCTTCTCATCTAATAGGAGAGATAAGCTCTGAGAGAGATGACATAAAATATTCGCAGAACCAGAAAAAACTGTGAGGAACAAACAGGTCTCTGTTGTAGAATTCTACCCATAAAAACTTTAGGAACACATTTGTCTATCTGATCCTTCACTGTTCACTCAAAAAGTTGATTCATAGCTAAATAATGGAGGTGTTTTCTCAAACAAATGGAAATGTGCTTAAGTGGAATATAAAACTGATATTACTTTTTTCTTAATTCTTAAGCAAATATGCTGCCCTATCCATAGAATTAATTTACTCTAATATGCTTTCAGAAAGGTTTCTTTTATTGTCTTATGAATACTGTAGGCATGCTGTAGGCTCTTGACACTTGATGGCAACCACCCTAGTATTGGCCAAAGGATAAATGCTTCTGTTGGTGGCCTCAAAACTACCTACAGGTCCAAACAGGATCTGACTCATCGTAACCTACACACAAACCACACCCCTGTCACCTTCCTGAAATGACACACACTATTCCTACCCCTAATATATGGGAAGCATCCTTCACTATCCATTCAAGTGTTTGAAAAGATAGCTGTTAAATTTGATGAGTGTGTAGTAAAAAAAATGTAACCTTGCCCAATGAGTGGTCTTGCCTCTGCCCTTGACTCCTGGGAAGCAAGCTCTAAGCCACTGGCATGTCCTCACTGATAAGAGTGTCCTTGTTTATCTGAACCCCAGCAACTACCAATAGTCCAGCCTTGTGACTTGCGGTGCAGGCTTTGGGTAATATGGTATCAGCTCAACCTCCAGAGGAGCTGAAGATTGAGGTTAGTCAACCATGTCTACATAACCAAGCCCCATTAAAAAACCCTAGACACCAAGGCTCAATGTTCCAGAGGAACACGTCACAACATACACACAGCTGACAATGCTCTGTGCCTAATGTTACTGATCATCCTAGGTGGAGCTAATGCTGCCATGACTCTGTTGGGAGAGGACAACCAGCAGAGCCTCGTTGTGAGCTCTCCTGTACTCTGTCCCATGTGTCTCTTTCCTTGACTGCATTTAGTAGGTTTCTTTTCGCTGTGATAAACTCTAAGCATGAGTCTAACAGTTTTCAGCAAGTCCTGGGAATCTTTCTAGCAAATTATCAACTCTGCAGATGTTCTTGAGTAGCCCCAAACTTACAGTTAATGTCAGAAGTAAGGGAAGATTTGGGGCAACTTCCCTAATCCTGCAGATATGACAACAGAAACCACAAATTATAAACAGAGAAAACTTTCAGTCTTTATAAGGAACAGTAAATGAATAAATTACCTAAGAATACTCCCTTGGGAAAGTTCAAAAACACAGACCTTTCGCTTTTTTAATTTAGAACTTAATTTGTAAAGATATCACACCTTGGCTAGTTTTGCATCAGTATTTATAAGTGTTATAAGAATATAACCAATAACACTTTCATTTCTAAAAACATGAAATATATACAATACGAATAATAGTAAAAATGACTGGAATATAAACAACACCTTCTGAAGCAAGATATTTGACTAGAGCATATCAAACTTTAAAGTTCATCAATTTTTTTTAATGTTTATTTATTTTTGAGAGACAGACAGAGAAAGAGACAGAGCATGAGTGGGGGAGGGGCAAAGAGAGGCACAGAATCCAAAGCAGGCTCCAGATTTTGAGCTGTCAGCACAGAGCCCCATGTGGGGCTTGAACTCACAAGCTGTGAGATCATGACCTGAGCCGAAGTCGGATGCATAACCAACTGAGCCACCCAGGTGCCCCTAAAGTTCATCAATTTGAGACACAGAGAGCTATTTTTTGACTAGCTTACTTCTTCACCTTAAGAAGTAAATAACCTTATATACAATCTAATAGCACAAAATCACAATGTGACTAGAGCTTTGTACTATTCATTTTGATTTTTCCCAGTATGATCTACATTCCTAGGCATCATATTTCCAGAAAAGTATGTTTGTTCAGAATGTTTTCAAAAAGTAGAATAAAATATCCCAAGAAAAGACACTATCTGGGATTTTCTGACTCCAACGATGAATCCAAAGTCTCTCATCAGTAGTTATCATCTGAGATTCAGGCAGGGATGAAATGTTACGATCAGTACAAATGAAGGGCACTGCTGAACTAAACTCACAAGCCTGGTGTGACATTGAGTCCTTCAATATTATCAGTGTACACTTAGATCTGAAATTCACACGATAAAAGGCTTTGATGTTCCCTTTTATGTCTCAAAACAGTGAGAAGCCTAGAGCAAGAGAGAGTGCCTTGCATAAGCAGGGACAAGAGATATGAGACATGCAAAGAAAACAATCTGAAAGACAGGTAGGGAAAAAGGCATAATCAATATTAACTTTGTAGTTACCTTCATTTACGCTGGTTCTACTTCACCCTAAAGCTTGCTTTCTAACAGCTGAAAATAAAGAAGAAAATATTGTCTTAGTAATCCATAAACAGTTTGGGGAAATTTGTTAGTTTAGGTAAGAATCAATTCTGTGATCACAGGTATTAGTTTTTAAAACTGTTAACTGAGCCAACTTCACCACCGGTATGAAAGATAAGTCCTTACGTGGCAATGTATCTGTGAAAACAGGATGAAATGTCAGTAAAAAAAAAAAAATCCCTTAACTTAAACAATGCTATTATTCTTAATAATAATATAAACTATTTGGACTTGTTCAGTTGCTTTTCTTTATGAACATGAGTTTAAATGTCACTATGATATCTAAACTTACGAAAAGTAAGAAAACAGAAAACTAGTAAATGAGATCTAAGTAAGTTGCCAAATTAAGTGATTCCAGCCCCAAAATATTTTTTTACTTTCTAATAGCATTTTCAACCACAATATCTAAGTAATGTCCCTATCAAGTGAAAATCTTAGTGAGGTCTCATGGTCTCAGGAAAAAAAAAAAAAAAACTTAAATACACGGCAAGTTCACAGAATAATCCTTTGAAATTTAAATTATATGGGGGCACCCGGGTAGCTCAGTTGGTTGAGGGTCTGACTCTTGATTTCAGCTCAGTCATGATCTCACAGTCCAGGAATTGAGCCCACCACTGAGCTCTGCACTGAGCGTGGAGCCTGCTTAAGATTCTCTCTCTGCCCCTCCCCTGCCACACACGCGCTTTGTCTCTTTCAAAAAACAGAACAAAACCTCAAATATATGTTAAAAATATACAATTCTCATAGGTACTATACAAGAGAGGGGGGGAAAGAAAAATCACCTTGAGAAATAAAGTAATTAGGAACAGAAAAATCCATATGAAAAACCGATTAAAGGTATTTCTAGTTTAAATGGCAATGCTTCCCAAACTTTGTGCTAAAATATCAAAGAAGATATACTCCTGGTAGAAATATAAATTGATAAATATTTTTTGGAGTCCAACTTTGTGATTTTCAACTTAAAATATACTGGCCATTAGTTCAAGATTTCCTGCTTCTAAAAATGTTTCTAAAGAAGTAATTACAGAGGGGCGCTTGGGTGGCTCAGTCGGTTGAGCGTCCGACTTCGCTCAGGTCGTGATCTCGCGGTTTGTGAATTGGAGCCCTGCGTTGGGCTCTGTACTGACAGCTCAGAGCCTGGAGCCTGCTTCAGATTCTGTGTCCCCTTCTTTCTCTGCCCCACCCCTGCTTGTGCTCTGTCTCTTTCAAAAATGAATAAACATTAAAAAAAATTTAAAAAGAAAAGAAATAATTACAGAGACTTTCTAAAATAATATATAATGATATACATGGCAGGTCACTAATTGAAAGAAAAAAATAGAAAAAAAAATGCACAAAAGGGGGGTGTAAATTAAATACAGCATACTATCCAAATGACTGAATGCACTGAAGCAATTGGTAATACTGTTGTGAGAGTATATCCACAATATAGTGAATCAACAAAAGCAAGCATTTCATAGAATAGCGTTGTGGTTAAAACCTCAGCCTTTGGAAACAGAGAGCCTACGTTCAAATCCTGACTCCACACCTACTGGCAATCAATGCAACTTTGGGAAAGCTCGCAGCTTCCTAAACCGTAAAAGGGGGATAATAGTAGCATTAACTTTTATTAGGTTATTTTGAGGACTGAATGATTCAATACACGTACAGTGGTTGGAAAAGTACTTGATACATAATAAAGGATCACTAAATTCTTATCCATCTAGTCAGATATTTTAAAAAGCAGCCAGGCAAGAATTTTATTAGAAGAGGAAGGGGGAATTAGCAGCGGTAAGCTGCAATAGGAGTGTTTAACCCAACTAAATATTCTGATTGTTAGGATGCCTTTTGTTTGCGCTTGTCCAACAGAACATCATGTCCCAGTCACCAATCCCAAGAGAGGATTCCAAATGCTTGTACACATTGTATCTGCTACCAGACTTCCCAAGGAAGACCCAGTGCAGTCAAGCATTGGATGAAACAATGCTTTACTTACATAGAGAAGAGACAAAGCAATACTAGGTTTAATCATGGGTCGCTCATGGTAGCTAATGCAGGGCAATTTACCTACATGTACCCTTCTCATACTGCAATGCAAGGACCTCACCCTTCCCATGTGGAGTCTGAAACACTGACAGAAGCTGAGGGCATGCCTGAAGGCCATTGACATACATGCTTAAACAGAACAAAGGAGTATATACTGAGCTAGGAACAGGGATATTCCCACACAAGGCAGTAAGCCTGGCACGGGCTGTATGGGCTCTTTATCTCTTGGTAAGGAAGTGTCTCAGGCTCAAGGCCCATGCTTATGTGCCTGGGTGTTGAAAGACCACATGCAGAAAACAGCCTTTCCCAACAGCAAGTAACAGAAAATTCAAAATGCTTTAAACAACAAATATAGGAAAATGACTACTGTAACTTCAAAAATATAAAGAGTGTATGCATTTCAGGGTTACTTTGATTCTTCAGTGCAATGGTGATTTGCCGTGATGCATCACTGATGAATCTCTCCTATCCTTCTACCTACTGTCATGAGGCCAAATTTGCTGAAGCAATATCAGATGTAACATCTTCAGACACATTATTCAGAAAGAGAGAAAGGGAAAGTCTTACTTCATAGCTCTGAAAGAAGAGCAATGAAAATTTCCCTCTGAATAAAAAGAGGAAGATCCCTGACATTCGGGACCCACAGAGCTTCACGCAAGATTTATTCATAATGCCAAAGCTCTGGATCTGTGGATTATATTTCATGTAGTCAAGCCCAGCAATATTCTCTGCAAGACAAGTAATCACTGAGACTTTCACTAAGGATGGTAAAATCAATTTGCTGTGTAACTATTTATATGAGAAGAGGTTTTAGCCATTCTTCAAAAGAACAAAGAGTGGTACCACAGCAAATCATTTACTTGGACTGCAAAAAAAAAATGGTGAAAATTAATAATTTCTTCTTGTTTTAAAATAATTAGATAAAATTTTTAATTTAAAAATACCTCCTGAAAATACTACAATAAGACTTTTGCTTTCAGACATGATGAAGTACTGGTACCAGACTAGGTTTCCTATCATAAACCTCTAGAAGTCTGGACACGATATATGTAACAACTGTTGTCAGACGTTGGATAACCAGCATCCCAGGACTGTGTTCTCCGGAGGAAGGGAAACACAAGAGGTGAGCCCTATGATTCTACAGCTTTCCACCTGGAGACGTTTGTTGGACTTTGGAAGAAGGAAAGGAAAACGAGGCAGAGATGAGCAGTCTCTGTGAGCTGAGGAAATGGAGATCAGAATTGAAGGAGGTTGGGGCAGCTCATTCATGTGGTATGAAGCACTGAAGAGGAATTCTGTAGACAGGGAACTGCAGAACGCTGCAGAAAAGCTTCCCTGAGTCTTTGCCTATATGGGGACCTACAATGTGCAAGGGGGAGATGAGGAAGCTGGGTGAAGAACAGTATCCAGGAGAAAACACCCACTGGAAATCAGAAAGCTGAACTACAGGAGCACTTGCAGAGACTGAAGAAAGTCCATACCTAGGGGTAAGGCTAAAACAGCCCCAGAGTAAAGGTGACCTTGCATATACTACAAAAACCCAGAAATAAATCTTAAGAGTATGAAGATGATCTAGAAAGTAAATTAACCTCATGACATAGAAAAATTCCAAAATCTTTAAAGGAAGGCAGAGGGTGGGGGTCCAGACACTCAGCAAAGTCCAACATCTAAATGAAAATTATGCCACCTGTAGAACAACAGAAAAATGTCACCCTATCCAAGAGAAAAGTCACTTAGCAAAAATGGACAAGGAAAAGACAGAAATGACTGGTTAAGCAGGCAGGGACTTTATAATAGTGATTATAAATACGTACAAGGACTTAAAAAGTTAACATGAACAAAAGGAGGCTGATATATGAATACTTGTAGCAATTTTATTCATAATGGCTGCAAACTGGAAACAACTCAAGCATCCATCACTAGGAGAAATGTCTTAGTCTGCTCAGGCTGCTATAACATAATAGTATAGACTAGGTTGCCTAAACAAATTTATTTCTTAGAGTTTTGGAGGTTGAGAAGTCCAAATGCAGATGGCCAGCATGGTCCAGTTTTTGGTGAGGGCCCTCTTCCTTACTTACAGATAGCCAGAGTCACTTTCTTGCTATATATCCTAACATGATAGAGAGAGAGTTCTGGTCTCTACCTCTTCTTACATTATAGGAACCCCATTCTAATGACGTCATCTAAACCTAATCACCCGCCACAGGCCCCATCTCCAAATACCACCACAATAGGATTAGGGTTTCAACACATCAATTTGGAGGGGGAATGTGAATATTCCGTTAATAGCAAGAACAGACAAACATATTGTATTACATGCACACAGTGGATATTCAGCGATAAAAAGAAGCAAACTACTGATATATGTAACATGAATGAATTTTTTAAATGATAGCCTGGGCAAAAGTAGCTAGGAAGAAAAGTACATACAAGATTATTCAATTTTTGTGAAATTCTTGAATAAATAAAACTAATCTATAATGATATAAATCAAATCAGTGATTCCATAAGATAGATGTCAAGGGTACTGACTACAAAAGAAAAATACAAAGAATTTTTAGGGAAGTGTAAGGATTCCATTTCTTAATTGTGGTGTTGGATATATGGACAGACATATACAGCAGACAAAGCCAATGAAGTGCTCATTTAAAATGAATATATTTTAACAAATGTAAACTATACCTTGATAAAGTTTATTTTTAAAATACTGCAGTGAAAGTAAAGATCACCCCAAAATTACACAAGTATAACAAATCTCTGAAAATGATTTGCTAAAGGAAAGAGAAAAAAATTTAAATATCAGTTTGTCATACTTAGTAGAATCCATGACTTCTATGAAACAATAGCATAAATCCAGATAAAGAAAAAAAAAACAAGAATAAAAAACTAATATAAATAGAAAAGAAGGAAAAAGACACAATGTAGTATAATATTATGGAAGATAAATCACAATATTAGGATTTAAATGCAAATTGATTCAACGAAGCATAAGACTAAACTTGGAAAACTCTAGTCAAATAGAAATAATAAATTTTTCAAAATACAACACAAAGATCCAAAATGAAAAAAAAAAAAAAAAAAAGGTTGATGGAGAAGATAAAAATAAGAATAAAGGAAATAGGGATTGAAGATAAAAGTTTCAGGAATTCTTAGGAAGACCCCACAACAATCACAGCAACTAGAAAAAAAGCCAAAACTAAAGCTCAACTGGAAAACACCTCACTCAACTGTCAAGGGAACTCAGTGTAAAGAGCTTATCACAAACTGTTCAAAGTTGAAAAGAAAAGTCTAACAAGAGACTCACATAAAGAGACATCTTAGAAAAGTATATATTATTTTCACTGAGATAAATAAATCTTTAAAAACAGATTTTTTTAAATGGGTTTATTCACAAAAAGGAATAAAAATCAGACTCTCATCAAACTCTAAATGCCAAAATGGTAACAAAACGAGATTATATTTGTAGCTTCAAAAATAGTATGTCCCCCAAATTCTGAAATCAGCTACACTGCAACTCAAGCATGAATAAACAGAAAGATATTCTAAAATACGTACTGGGGCACCTAACTGGCTCAGTCAGTTGAGCATGTGACTTCAGCTCAGGTCTTGATCTCACAGTTCCTGAGTTCAAGCCCCACGTCAGACTCTGAACTGCTCTACTGACAGCCCAGAGCCTACTTGGGATCCTCTCCCTCTTTCTCTGCTCCTCCTCCACTCATGCTCTCTCTCACTCTCTCTCTCAAAAATAAACATTAAAAAAAAATACGTACTATATAAAGATTCTCTCACCTCCAGGTAGGCAGCAACATTTGTCCAAAGACCCGTGCTACCATCTAGAGCTGGAAAATCCAGATGGAACACAAAAGCTGTATTTTGAAAGCAGAAGAGAGTTTCTGAGGCAACAAGAATTAAATGAACTAATATTCTAGAAAGAAAGGAACAGAGAAGTTTACTGGCTTCTGCAGTTGCTTTTACCCTGGGGGATTTGAATATAGGCAAGAGATGAGGCTCTTGAAGATCCCAGTGCAACACCTGGGGTAGTGCTACTGCAGAGGAAGGATAAATCAGAAGAGTTTTAGGGAAACTGGGGAAGTGTCAAGCATTGGCAGGTTTTTCCCCCCAAACGGGTAGTGAACGCTCAAGCATTATGTGGCAAGAGACAAAAACATAAGTAGAAAGCCTCTGAAGAGCAAAACAGAGCTCTTTTGTCGGTCTCATAACACAAAGATTAGAATTTGAGACCCACAAAAAAGAGTGCCCCCTAAAAAAATACCAGAATTCTAGATGAAAATATGCAGGGCCAGGCTTCAGCCAGAGATAACCTAGCTTTTACAAAGCCATGACTCATCACATTTCCTCGCTGAATTAAGGCAATTCATCACCACTCTGTCCAGAGGAGGAGTAAGCCTCCCAAAAATCTGAAGCCTCTACATTTCTTTTACCTAACAGTGTCTGCCATTCATTCAAATATCCCTTCATTTGTCAAAGAGTAAGAGAAAAGTGACTAATAGAAACAGACCTACAGGGTAATCCCAATTTTTTTTTAATTTTTTTTTTTTACATTTATTTTTGGGAGACAGAACGCAAGCAAGGGAGGGGTAGAAAGAGAAGGAGACACAGAATCTGAAGCAGCCTCCAGGCTCTGAGCAAGCAGTCAGCACAGAGCCCAACACAGGGCTCAAACCCAGGAACCATGAAATCATAACCTGAGTTGAAGTTGGACACTTAACCGACTGAGCCACCCAGGCACCCCAGGGTGATCCCAATTTTAGAGTCAGACAACAAGGATTTTAAAATGACTATGTTTACTTTTTAAAAATGTTTTTATTTATTTTTGAGAGAGAGCATGTGGGGGGGGGGGGGGACAGAGAAAGAGGAGAACAGAGGATCAGAAGTGGGCTCCATTCTGACAACATGAGCCCAACATGGGGCTTGAACTCATGAACCACGAGATCATGACCAGAGCTAAAGTCAGATGCTCAACCAACTGAGCCAATCAGTAGCCTCAAAAATGACAATGATTAATATGTCCAAGAAACTAGAGGAAAATGGAGAGGTTTAAAATAGGTAATTCATGAATACATTTAAACTATAAAGAAGGATCAGATGGAAATTCTAGAACTAAAAAAAACAAAAATTAAAACATAAAAAGGCTATCTAAAAGTAAGAACTTGTTAGCTAGGTTCAATAACACATTGTAACACAGCAGAATATAAGATCTGTCACATTTGGAAAACACATCAATAGAAAATAATCAAACTAAAGCAGAAATGGGGCAGGGGGTGGGAGGGTGGAAGAATGGAAAACACAGAAAAGAGAGCTAGACACAAATGGGACTCATGAAGACCTAATAAAATAAGTGAAGTCCCAGAAGAAAGAGAGAAAATGGGTTAAAAGCCATATTTAATCAGATATTGGAAAAAAAAATTCTCAAAACCGATGAAACACTTTTGATAACTATTGTACTTTCCTGATAGATTGAGCCTTTCATCCCTATAAAATCCCCCACTTTCTCTCTAGTAACATTTTAGTTTTTTTTTTAAAGTCTATTCTATCTGATGGGGTGCCTGCGTGGCTCAGTTGGGTAAGAGTCCAACCTCGGCTCAGGTCATGATCTCGCGGTTCATGAGTTCGAGCTCCATATTGGTTCATGAGTTCGAGCTCCACATCGGGCTATGTGCTGACAGCTCAGAGCCTGGAGCCTGCTTCGGACTCTGTGTCTCCCTCTCTGCCCCTCTCCCACTCACACTCTGTTTCTCTCTCTCTTAGAAATAACCAAACATTAAAAAGATAAAAATTAAAAAGTCTATTCTATCTGATACTTGTATGGCTACTCAACCTTTCTTAAGGCTGCTATTTGCATAATAGATCTTTTTCTACCCATTTAGTTTCAATCTCTTTATGTCTTTGAATCTAAAGCGTGTTTCCCTTAGATAGTACATAGTTGGACCTTGCTTTTTATCCAGTCTTATTTTTTGATTGGATTACCTATTCCATTCACATGTACTGTTATTATACAGTTAGATTTATATTCATCATTTTACTTTTTGTTTTCAACGAATCTCATGTCTTTTTCTTCCTCTAGTTTCCCTTTACTGGATTTCTTTTGCATTAAGCAGATATTTTCTAATGATGCATTTAAATGTTTTAAATTTTTTCACTATAATTATTTTAGTGGTTGCCATAGGTTTTCATATATACTTTATGAGAATCAACTTCAAATTTATACTAATTTCAGTATAATATAGAAATGTCACTCTTCTACAGCTCTTTGAATTTTCCTACTTTTGGTTGTGTTATTGCTATACATATTACATCTGTCAATATGACAAACTCAACAACTCAATATTGTAATTATTACTTTATATGATCTGGGGTCTTTTGAAAGAGCTGAGAGAAGAAAGGAAGGAAATCTATATTTTTAGTCTTATTATATTAGCCTTCCTATTTATCATTTCTGGTTTTCTCCATTGTATTTTGGGTTCAAATTACCATCTGGAATAATTTACCTAGCCCAAAAGGTCTCTGCTCCCACTCACTTCTTTTGCGCTATTACAGACAAATATATCACATTTCTACATGTTATAGGCCCAAGAATACATTACACACATATTTTGTACAATTGCTTCTTAAATCAGGTAATAAAAGAGAAGACATAGGCAGTTACACTATATTTTGTAATTACCTGCTCACCTTTACTGTTGCTCTTTGTTTTTTTGTGTGAATTCAAATTACTATCTAGAGTCACTTACTTTCAGCCTGAAGAAATCCCTTTAGTGTATCTTGTAGGGTGAGTGTGCTGCATTCAAATGTTCTCAGGTTTTGTTAATCTAGGAATGTATTTATTTCACAGGCTGTATCATCATGGAATTTACCACTCTCTTCCCAACTGTCTTTCAACCCAACCTCCACTGTTTTTGAGAGCTCCCTTATGCTCCAACTTCTCCATGCTCTACTTCAAATGAAATCAGTCCCTTGTGGAAGAGACCAGGAGGTGTCTCTTTTATGACCTGTTTCTCTCTTTGACACAGGGACCTCGAACTGGGGGTGGAGACAGTGATGTGTTTCTCTCTGAGTGACTCAACTTTAGGAACTAAGCATTTGGCAGGTACGCTATGCACAACTGTGCAGTAAACCCCAACTTCTCTGCTTACCCTCTGAGCATAGAACCACTCCCTTACACACTAGGACACAGGAAAATCAGGCCCCAGTGCTTTCAGGGGTGACTCACTTATGATAGAGCCTCTGTTCTATGAGTTAGGGCTGGCATAAGAAGGGAACCCCCATCTCTCTCCACACTCATTCAGAACTTAGCAACAGGTAAGGCCCTCTCACTGGATGCTTGGAGCAGGGGGGGGGGGGGGGGGAAGCCCTATGTTTTGGCTGCACTGGTCCAGAGTGGAGTTTCCCTCTCACTGAGCAGGGAGGGGGAGGAAGAAAAGGATCTGGGTCCAAATACCACAGACATTCACCTTTTTTTACTGAATTTTTATAGAACGTTACTGAATAGCTGTGTATTCATTAGTTGTATGTCCTTAGGATCATTTTCAGAAAATTTACAGTTGTTTTGTTGTTGCTGTTGTTGTTATTGTTTTAATAATTTTCACCAGTTTCACTTGGGAGCAGGTCCATGGCGTTTCTCATGGTATTTGTCAAAAGTTGGTCTCCCTGGTAAACCCTTTTTAACCCACATCAAAATCTATCAAACCACAACCAGAATCATGTCCAAGAGGTCAGAACATATACCACCCAATGTGACCATTTTATGGATGTAGGAGAACTGCATTTCTCACGAACTGGATGCATATGCTTAAGTATTTAGGAGTAAAGTATCATGATGACCCAATTTACTTCCAAATGGCTCAGGAAAAAAATCTATGTGCATATATGTACATACACATATAGAAAGAAAGAATGCAGGGATCGCCTGGGTGACTCAGTCGGTTAAGCATCTGACTTAGGCTCAGGTCATGATCTTGTGGTTTGCAAGTTCAAGCCCCAGGTCAAGCTCTGTGCTGACAGGTCAGAGCCTGGAGCCTCCTTTGGATTCTGTGTCTCCCTCTCTGTCTGCCCATCCCCACTCATGCTGTCCGTGTCTCTCATAAATAAACTTAAAAAAAAAGAAAGAATGCAAATATGGTAATTTGGTGAATCAAGGTGAAATTTATTTAGGTATTCACCTGGAGCATGCTTTCAGCATATCTATGGGATTGAAGTTTTCAAAAAATAAAAGTTGGAAAAAAAACCTTCTTGAAAATAATTGCTTACAAAGTTGCAGGATACAAAATCAATGTACAGAAATCAGTTGCATTCTTATACACTAACAATGAAGCAACAGAAAGACAAATAAAGAAACTGATCCCATTCACAATTGCACCAAGAAGCATAAAATACCTAGGAATAAATCTAACCAAAGATGTAAAAGATCTGTATGCTGAAAACTATAGAAAGCTTATGAAGGTAATTGAAGAAGATATAAAGAAATGGAAAGACATTCCCTGCTCATGGATTGGAAGAATAAATATTGTCAAAATGTCAATACTACCCAAAGCTATCTACACATTCAATGCAATCCCAATCAAAATTGCACCAGCATTCTTCTCGAAACTAGAACAAGCAATCCTAAAATTCCTATGGAACCACAAAAGGCCCCGAATAGCCAAAGTAATTTTGAAGAAGAAGACCAAAGCAGGAGGCATCACAATCCCAGACATTAGCCTCTACTACAAAGCTGTCATCATCAAGACAGCATGGTATTGGCATAAAAACAGACACACAGACCAATGGAATAGAATAGAAACCCCAGAACTAGACCCACAAATGTATGGCCAACTCATCTTTGACAAAGCAGGAAAGAACATCCAATGGAAAAAAGACAGTCTCTTTAACAAATGGTGCTGGGAGAACTGGACAGCAACATGCAGAAGGTTGAAACTAGACCACTTTCTCACACCATTCACAAAAATAAACTTAAAATGGATAAAGGACCTGAATGTGAGACAGGAAACCATCAAAACCGTAGAGGAGAAAGCAGGAAAAGACCTCTCTGACCTCAGCCGTAGCAATCTCTTACTCGACACATCCCCAAAGGCAAGGGAATTAAAAGCAAAAGTGAACTACTGGGAACTTATGAAGATAAAAAGCTTCTGCACAGCAAAGGAAACAACCAACAAAACTAAAAGGCAACCAACGGAATGGGAAAAGATATTTGCAAATGACATATCGGACAAAGGGCTAGTATCCAAAATCTATAAAGAGCTCACCAAACCCCACACCCGAAAAACAAACAACCCAGTGAAGAAATGGGCAGAAAACATGAATAGACACTTCTCTAAAGAAGACATCCGGATGGCCAACAGGCACATGAAAAGATGCTCAACGTCGCTCCTCATCAGGGAAATACAAATCAAAACCACACTCAGATATCACCTCACGCCAGTCAGAGTGGCCAAAATGAACAAATCAGGAGACTATAGATGCTGGCGAGGATGTGGAGAAACAGGAACCCTCTTGCACTGTTGGTGGGAATGCAAATTGGTGCAGCCACTCCGGAAAACAGTGTGGAGGTTCCTCAGAAAATTAAAAATAGACCTACCCTATGACCAGCAATAGCACTGCTAGGAATTTACCCAAGGGATACAGGAGTGCTGATGCATAGGGGCACTTGTACCCCAACACTCAACAATACCCCATAGGGGGCTATTGTACCCCAACAATAGCCAAATTATGGAAAGAGCCTAAATGTCCATCAACTGATGAATGGATAAAGAAATTGTGGTTTATATACACAATGGAGTACTACAGGGCAATGACAAAGAACGAAATATGGCCCTTTGTAGCAACGTGGATGGAACTGGAGAGTGTGATCCTAAGTGAAATAAGCCATACAGAGAAAGACAGACACCATATGGTTTCACTCTTATGTGGACCCTGAGAAACTTAACAGAAACCCATGAGGGAGGGGAAGGAAAAAAAAAAAAGAGGTTAGAGTGGGAGAGAGCCAAAGCATGAGACTGTTAAAAACTGAGAACAAACTGAGGGTTGATGGGGGGTGGGAGGGAGGGGAGGGTGGGTGATGGGTATTGAGGAGGGCACCTTTTGGGATGAGCACTGGGTGTTGTATGGAAACCAATTTGACAATAAATTTCATATATTGAAAAAATAATAGTAATTGCTTACAGATTTATTGGTACTGACTGAAATGTTAATTAAATGTACTGCTTGAAGAAGAGAAGTTGTGTAATAAAACAATCACCATATGCTTTGAAACCACTTACACACTCAAACTCTGAAATTTGTTTTTAAAATTAATAGAAATATCCAAATATATCCTTAAAGGAAATTAGTTTTTTAAAAACATAACAACTCAGTAGTAACAGTTTTGATTTTAAACGCAGATTTAGGAAAGGAGGAGACAAAGTAAAGAACAGTAATAATTAGTGTTCTTCATGGTTTACAGGGGAGATCAGAAATAGTGTTTTGTTCCTAACTTTCATAAATAAAAGTAGTTGAATTTTTTTTAGATTTCCAACAACTAAGCCATTTTCTCTGTGCTTAGGAAATGCATACGCGGGAAGAAATAGGAGTTTACCTCCCACGGCAGGAGATGTGAAGGCAAGTTGTTGGCTCTCTCTAGAATGTAACGGCTACCTTGTGGACTGAGGCAATCATTTGCACCCTCTCAGAACTTCAAATCTGCAGAAACTGACACAAAGAAGGGACAGTTTAAAATGGCTTCAGGTGGCACCTAATGGGGTCAAGAAAGAGAATGACAATCTAACTTTTTGGATTAAGACTCTTATGAAACTTAGAGATATTCTGTTACTGTGTTAAAAGAATCTCTTATTTCCTGTGGCTGTGATATAAAGGTCATAAAACACAAAACACAGTTTGCTCCCAAAAGCTGTAAATACAGATATTGGTTGAATTCTCAGTGTCACTATCTCTTTTATGTAAAATTAAAGCATAGGTCAAGAAATTCTGCAGTCTCAAGACCTGGAATGGTGACAGGTGGAACTATTTAGAGAACTCTTTACTCAGAATCGTTCACTTACGGCAACCCTTCTTTGCCAGACAGAAGAACCCTCAGTGTCTGGTTTGATACAGCTCTGCACACATTATTTAAAAAATGGTGTATTTTCCTTGCCTCAGGTTCCCCAGGCCTTTCATATGAATCATATCTAAGTATGTCCTAGGGATCTAATTACAAAGTCAAAATCAAGCTGAGGAGGAACTTGCTTGCTTCCAAACACAACCCACACACCGCAGGACTTTGCCTATTTAAATTGATTTTTTTTAATAAGGAATATATGTGGAAATGGATTTAGATAGTACTTGGACAAAGAAGGAAGACGACATTGGGTCAGGCTGTATTTATTAACATAGTTATCACTACTGGCATTCTGTAGTCTTGGTAATAATAGCTTAAGCATCTGAATGGTTCCATAGTTATTTGCCTATTTTGTCAACTAAACTCTAGGCTCACATGTGGATGCTCAACAAATGGATTTGAGAGACCTCAAAATTCCTTTGGTATGATGTAGGAGAAATTCAAGGAGCTTGAAAAGTGGAATGCTGAAAGCCTTTAGAATGGGTAACCTGCCTTTTCATTGCATCATTCCATCTTCTGATAGCTCCCAGAAGACACCCCCTTCACAAAGACCCCAAGATATTCATGAGCAAAGGGAATATAAGCATCTCAGAGAAGCATGCAAGACACATTTTTTATGCAGCAGGGAGACTGTTGGAAGATGACGCAAAAAAAAAAAAAAAGTTTCCTAATTTTAAAGAAAATTGGAAGATCTGAGGGTGACAGAGGCCACACTGGGCACTAAATTCCAGAGGCATGGTAGTAATATTAGGAAGCAAGAGAGAAAGAAGACCCTGCTGAAGATGTCTGGGGCTTAGAGAATTAAAGTAGATTATCAAAACTTAAGCAGATTTAACTCTAATTTCATTTGCTATTCTAGAGGGGTTTCAGGAAAGGCCCAGAAGGGGAGAGTATTTGTATTCAGCCTGAGTGCCCACTGTCAAGGATCCGTTCAATGATCACGTAGACAGCCAGCCCCCTCTTCCCACTTAAATGCACCTCCAGTTTATGGTAGCACATATGAAACTATGTGTGGGCCCATCAATATGGACTTCCCATTACAAAGGCTGACCAGCTATCCTTTGCTCAGCTATCCTGCTAGAAGACCAAGCCTGAGTCCCCATTATAATACTATACACATGGGCCATCCATTTGCCTCATACAAGGTAAACTATATTGGAAAACTTCCTTTCTGGTAAAGGTACCAATTTGATGTTACTTATTAAGATTTGGGTTGGTTTTCCCTCCTTCCTATACTTGTACAAGTACTACCCCTAATGAATGCCTTATAAAAAACATGGCGTCCCACACAACGTTGTTTCAGAGCAAGGAACTCTCTTTACAGTGAAGGAAAAAAGCAGTAAAACAACTACTGGTATCTCATCATCTGAAAACAGCTGAGCTTACAGAACACTGTAGTGAGCCGTGGAAGACTGAGTCACTCCAGCTGAGAGACAATACTTTGCCAGGTTAGAGCGTAGTCCTTAAGGATATCATGAATGCTGTTTGTTCTGGAGTCAGAACATGGATGATGTTCTAGATGTTCTAGAGTCATAATATCTAGCATGGATGGCAGGTATTGTTGTACCTCCAAGAATTATATCGAATAATGTACTTGCAAAAACTTGACACATTCTCATCTCATAACTCTGTTACCCACAGTATTGAATGTTTGTTTACAAGGAAAGAGATAACCATCTTGTTAAATTACTATCAGGCTATTTGTCCTCCCTATGCCACTGGATAAATAGGTAAAGTAAGTTGTTACAGTATTGCCTGGTAATTGACACTAATGATAAAAAGCAAGTAAGAATGGTCTTTCTCCATAAGTATAGAGAAGAATACAGTTGAACCCTTTCCTAACATGTTCCATGGTCAGTTTTAAGTGGATGACTACTAAACCCTACGCAGACAAGAGTAGCCAGCTTTCAGGGTTATCCTGAAATTAGACAAAGAGCTGGACTGGGAAAGAGCCCAAATAATTCACTCAGGTATGGATGAAGGGAAAGGGAACATAATTTTATTTATAGCTGTGCTGTACAATGTTATAGCCATCAGCCACATATGGCTATCTAAATCTAAATTAATTTGAATCAAATACATTGAAATATTAGTTTCTCAGCTCCACTAGCCACATTTTAAGTATTCCCTGACCACATGTGGCTAGTGGCTCCTGTATTCAACAATTAAGGTAAAAAGCATTTCTGCAGTTACAGAAACTCATAGTGGACAGTGCTGAGCTACAGTCGTAAGACCAACCAATGAAATAAAAATCATAATTTCTATCCTTATTTTAACCAGCTTCCTTTTCCTTTCCTCTCTCTTTTTTTGTAAGTTTATTTAGAGAGAGAGAGGGTATGAGAAGGGGAAGGGCAGAGAGAGAATCCCAAGCAGACTCTACTCTCAGCACAGATCCCAATGCAGAGCTCAATTTCACCACCAGAAGACTGCATCCACAAGATCACAACCAGAGCCAATATCAAGAGTCCAGTGCTTAACCAATTAAACTGGCTGAGCCACTCAGGCACCCCTCCTTTCCTCTCTCTTTACCCCTGTATTTCATGAAGTGTGTATAAGCAGTAATTAACTTTTTAGTTTGGTCATCATTTACAAAATACTGAGACATTGATAAAACTGAAGAGGGCCATCCCAGATTTCTGGGACATGGTGAATGGTGTAAGCAGGACCTTGCCTCTGCACAGAGCAAAAAAGGCCAGAACTTACCCTCTCAAACATCTTTCAGCTCTGTGATAGCCTGGAGAGCTAAGCTCAGCCCAGCGTGTGCTCCTCTTTAGGACAATAATGTGAAGCAAACAATGCCCAGAAGCAGAGGCCACCAGGAAGTTATCTGGCAGAGGCAGCTGGAGAGTCTAGTGTCCTGAAGGGTAGCAGTACAGGTAAGTGAGGAAGTGTGTGGCAGGAGCATTAAGGAAACACAGAGAACGTACCAGCAGCAGAGGCATTCAGAAGGCTACTGGTTCTGGGGTGTGGCCTGCCCTGTGGACTGGGTGCCAGTGGATCCTTCCTGCGTGCCTGTCCTCCTTCCCATCAATTTTGTGAACACCTCCAGGTGCCTGGGTGGCTCAGTTAGCCAAGCGTCCAACTTCAGCTCAGGTCATGATCTCCTGGTTCGTGGGTTCGAGCCCCGCGTCGGGCTCTGTGCTAACAGCTCAGAGCCTGGAACCTGCTTCGGATTCTATGTCTCCCTCTCTCCGCTCCTCCCTGGCTCATGCTCTGTCTCTCTCAAGAATAAACATTTAAAAAAAAATTCTGTGAACACCTCCTCTTCCTTCTGAAAAAATCCCTTTTCTGCCTAATTTAACCCAAGTCAGTTTCAGTTATTCACAAATAAGAACTGATTGAAAAAAATGATCAATAGATTAAGTATCATTTTCCAAAAGCCAAGAGACAAAAATTTTAAGAGAGATGTTTATCTCTCAGAACATTGGAAAAAGGTAAAATCAAACAAAGCATAATACTCAAAGTAGAAGACATAAATCCAGAAAAAAATAAGAATAAAATATAAACATATAAAACAAGATGACAGAGGCCAGACCAAGTGTACAAGTTATGATAATTTAAATTATTTCAATTCCTCATTAAAAAAAGATTTTTAAAATCTGGTCATATGCTGTTTAAGCTCAAAGAAGCATATTAAGTTGACAAGAAATGTTTTTAAAGGTTAAAAAAAGGCTTATAAGATAAATAAAAAGACAGCAGTGTGACCCTTTTTATTTCAAACAAAATTTAATATATGGCAAAAAGGTTCCCATGGAAAAGAGGGCCATTTTATATTCATAAAAGGCAAAATCTACATAAAATTTGTAATAACCATGAACCTTTATGCTTTGTATAAAAGGAGCAAATTATGTAAAACAAAAATAGAATTACTGTGCAAGATTGTAAAACATCTCTTTCCTCATTTTATAGATCTATTAGGGGGAAAAGACAAAGAGTGAAACTGGAAGACAGAATACATTTGATAGAATTTTCAACATGATCTATCCAGTCCTCTTCAAATCCACCAAAATAACAATAAAAATAATTTTTAAAACATTTACAACAGTGGTGAAAAACCCATAGTGTTAATCAGTTGACCAGAAATTTTGAAAAATCTTGAGAAATGAAGCATCACTGACAGCAGAGTAAAAGGACAGAGAAACTCTAGCTGAAAACAACTAAGAAAAAATAAAAACAACCATGGACATAAAGCAATTCTAAATACTTCAAGTTAGGTTAAAGTCAACAGAAGCCAAAAAAGAAGGGGCTGTGGGACTAACAAGATGATGAATTAAAGAGATGTGTCATAAAGTGCCATACAGACAGTCTCCTTCCTACCTGCTTCTCAATGAGCAACAGATAAGGTTTCTGCCCCAGGATAAACATTAAGAACCTTTTTCTACACTTACGTGGAAGATCTGCAGGACACCATTTCCCTGCACCATGGTTAGCAACCTTGGCTGTAAATTAGAATCAGCCGGGGAACTTTAAAAACATCCCCATGGCCAGGCTGCTCCCCAGACCAAATAAATCAAGATCTCTGGGGTAGGACAAAGTCTTCAGTGGTTTATAAAGCTACCCAGGTGATTCCAGTGTGCAAAGTTGAGAATCACAGTCTGAATAGAAATGTTGGAACTGAAAACAGAGGAGCAGAGAGCAAAGTAATGCTAAACTTCCACATAGACAACAATGGAATAAGAGAACGGAAAGGAAGCAAATGGCTCTGGTTTGAGTAAAAGTCATGAGCACAGCTCACGAGGAGATCCAGGACTCAAGTTTGGCTCAGTCAGCGAGTATGACCACACTCCACCATAACTCATAATCCCTGAGTGACAACACCTGAGATTATGGCCACACACAACCTACCTGGCTACACACCCCATCTTCCCCCAAACACCTGAGTACAGGTTTCTGTTTGCAAAGCCACAAATAGGCAAAAAAAAAAAAAAAAAAGAGAGAGAATCTCAAATAAAAATGAGCAACTAAATAAGAATCACTGAATATTTGAGGAAAATCAATACCCATAAAAGAAAAGAGCCAAACTCAACAAATAGCCCAAAACACAAAGGAAAAGAAACTTTTTAAATGAGGACTGTTAATATCCTCAGAGAAATAAGACAAGGGTTCTATGAAACTATCACAAATAGAGATCCAAGAAATTAAAAATATGAATTTTAAAACTCAACAGATAGGCAAAATAGTATAATAGATAAAATCAAACTGAACTAAAGAATTCTTCCATAAAGCATTAAAAAAAATAAACACAACCAAAAAGAGGTGAAAAATATGAGATAAGGCTTGAGTTGCATGGGAAATAGATCTATAAGCTCTACAATGGCAGGGAGGAAAGAAGTATATGTAATATACACAGAATTTTATAGGGATGTGGATGGGGATATACATTATATTCACATGGAGAGAAAATGATGCATGTATGTATTATATATGTGTGTGTATTGTATCGTATTTACACATAGAGAATGATATGTATGTGTATGTGCATGCTGTATTATTATGTGTATGTGTGTATACATACGGAAAACTTCCACAACTGAAAAAAGATGCAAGTCTTCAGAATGAAATTCTTACTAAGTACCAAGCAGGAAGAAAGAACAAAACTATCAAAAACGCCGTGCAATTCAGAACTCCGCTAGATAAAGAAAACAATCCAAACGCTACTGGGGGAGGGGCAGGGCACTTGGGTGGCTCAGCTCGTTAAGTGTCTGACTTCGGTTCAGGTCATGATCTCACAGTTTGTGGGTTCGAGCCCCATGTCAGGCTCTGTGCTGATAGCTCAGAGCCTGGAGCCTTCTTCTGATTCTGTGTCTCCTTCTCTCGCTGCCTCTCCCCCAGTTGTGCTCTGTCTCTTTCTTCTCTCTCAGAAATAAACAAACAAACATTAAAAAAAATTGTTTTAAAGCTATTAGGGGGCAAAACCGGGTTACCTAAAAGGGAATGAGAATCATCTTGTTCTGTCATCAGCAACACTAAAAGTGAAAAAGACAATGAAACAAATCTTCAAATTCTGAAGAAATAATATTCTAACAGAGTGTGCCATACAATAAACATTAAACACGAGTAAAGCATATTAGAAGGTGACAAGTACTAGAGAAATAATGAAATATAACAAAATAGGGAGATTGGGAAATGCAGAGAGATGAGGAAGGACAGCAGATTGCATTATCAGAAAATGAGGTCATGGAAGGACTCACGGAGGAGAGTTGGGGGCAGAAGGAAAGGAAGAACGAGAGGATTTGCCCAGTGGATATACAAAGAAGAGAACTGCAAAGAGTACACCTTTAAAAAGGAACACGAAAATAAAAATAATAGAGAAACGTGGTAAGTTTGAGGATCTGCGGGCTTATCAAGGCAAAAACAGAACCACAAGATACAGTGCTGCAGAGGAGGGAAAGTTTTTCACAGCAGGTGACCTTCCAAAGTCAGTGGAGTGGGGCCACTTCCCAGAAGGGGAACAGGACAAGGGAGGGGAGAATCGATGAGGGGGCAGATGTGACTAGGTGATACTGCCCGGCAGCAAAGTGGGAGGTCTCTGGGTCAGAGAGCTCAAAAGGGCAGCTGCAGTTTGGGGTCTTTTCTAACCACATGGTTGGCTTTATCTACAGCTAGCAGATGCTGGGTGCAGTTTTACAGGGCACGCAAAGTCGGCAGGCTATAAATGGCTGAAAATATGCTTATTCGAGCTCCACTTAAAGAAGTTAGATACACAAGAATTTGAGTTGGCTTTGAGTTAATAGTCGAAACTCATTGTGAAGGCTTTAACACTATAGGAGGCAATATACAGGGTCCATCATGGGCTCATTTCTAAAGAGCAAATATTCCCTCAAAATTTCACATCATCAAACCTAAAGCATAGTATACTACCCAATAATCTAAAACTGAAACAAATGTAATGTACTCAAATATGAGAAAAATACATTATCAGAAAACAGAAAAACTATACCACAAAAATAGCTCTTTTATGCTCCTAAATAATTTGGTATATTTCCATATACAGTATTAGTTTATATCCCTCTGCATTTTAACCACAGCATTTGCTTTTATACATCTGTAGCCCCTAGTGGACTGTAAGCCACTGAAAAGCAGCAATTATTTCTAGCTTATCTTAGTACTGTAAGTATCCAGAACAAATTTCTGGCATGTAATGTGGACCCTATTAATATTTTTGAATAGTGAATAAAGGAACATAAAGAATAGAATTGTAACATATCCCCAAGTCCACAAAAGAACCAAGAATAATTCTATTATAATCCATACTTCTTTTGAAGCTATATATTCATTTTTTGGCTTTACAGTGCTAAAATATAACATCAGTCTTTTCCTACATGTCAAATCTTTTAATCAGTAACTAAGCTATCAACTCAAAATTAGGAATTTATGATCCCACATAAATAAATGTCCCAGGTCCAGCTTATTTGCCCCACGATGTGTGTTGGTTGCAATTTGGCTTCTGTATAATTTTTTTTCTTTCAGAAATGCAAGATAGCAGCCATGATTCCAGGCACCATTATACAACAGCATCCAATGGCAGACAAGAAGAGTGGAACTTCTCCATGACTCTCTCTCTTTATCAGGGAGAAAGCACTCTCCCTGAAGCCTCAAGTAAATGCCCCCTTATGTCTCCATATATAGATCTCGGTGCTGGTTCACACTTCTTACCAATCACCAGCAAAAGGAAACTGACTTCTTAGGTTAAAAAAAAAAAAAAAAAAAAAAAAAAACAGAGGGCAGAATTAGTGGTTCCAGTTCCACGGAGATGAAATAAGAACATATCTACCTCAGAACATATCTACCTCAGAAATTATAAGTCTTTGGACAGGACACATAAAGCAAGCCTCTTGGAACTCTGACAAATAAATAATAAATAAGAGGCATACTTGTGAGGGAAATCAAATCCTGAAAACCAACCCAGACGGTGGCAAATTTCCTGGCTTTTTCCATTCCATATATCCCAGCTGAGGCCCCAGGGCAACCTGAGTCCTGTGACTGCACAGCAAGTGTGGAAAGAAAAAGCTCCAAGAGAAACCCTCTCTTTCTAATTACAAGACTGGGAAGAGGGCCCTCTCTGGGATGGAGAATGTGGGAATACCCAATTTTTTCCTCTTTTTATTCTCCCTGCTTGGTGCTAAGACAAGCCCCAGTCAGGAAGCTGCTAGGCTTGAGCTAGCCTGACCATCACAGCAATGGTGTATGAGAGAAAATACTTCCCTCTGAAAAGAACAACAGGGAAAAGGGGATCCTGTAGTCCTACATTTTCTTCTTTAAAAAAAATATTTACTTTTGAGAGAGAGAGAGCGAGCGTAAGGGGGAGAGGGGCAGAGAGAGAGAGGGAGACACAGAATCTGAAGGAGGTTCCAGGCTCTGAGCTGTCAGCACAGAGCCCAATGCAGGGCTCAAACTCAGGAACCGCAAGATCATGACCTGAGCCAAAGTCAGACATGTAACCAACTGAGTCTCCCAGGAGCCCCCTATATTTTCTTTTAAAAGTTTTATAGTTTTAAGTTTCACCTTTAGATCTATGATCCACTTGAATTAATTCTCCTGGTGTAAAATTTCCTTTTCTTGCATGTGAATGAAAAATGTTTCCAACACAATTTGCTGAAAAGACCATCCTTTCTCCACTGAATTGCTTTTACACTTTAACCAAAATCAAACGGCCATATTTGTGTAGCTCTATTTTTGTTTCATTGATTTACGTATCTAATACGTCACTATAATTATTGTCTTAAAATTTGGTCACAAGATTAGTCTAATTTTATTCTTCTTATTCAAAATCATTTTAGCTATTTTAGTTGCACGGTCTTTACATATAAATTTTAGAATCAGCTTGTCTATATCTGCAGAAAATATCCTGCTGGGATTGTGACTAGTATTTCATTAAATCTATAGATCATTTGAGGGAGAACTGACATCTTTACTATGTTGAATCTTCCAATCATGAGCACAATATGTCTCTCCATTTATTTAGGTTTTCTTTTATTTCTTTCATCAGTGTTTTACAGGCTTCAAGAATGGATTTTATACGTTTTCGTAGATTTATACCTAAGTATTTCATTTTATTGGAGCTTTAGTAAGAGATATCATTTTTATTTTTTCTTCCAAGATTTTATATTTAAATTCCAGCTAGTTAACATACAGTGAAATATTAGTTTCAAGTATAGAATTTAGTGACTTAGCACTTACATACAACACCCGGTGCTCATCACAAATGCCCTCCTTAATCCCCATCACCTGTTTAACCCATTCCCTCCCCACCAACACTACCTCAATACTTTCAGCTTGTTCTCTATAGTTGAGTCTGTTTCTTAATTGCCTCTCCCTCTTTTTCCCCCCTTTGATCATTTTTTTTCTTTCTTAAATTCCACATCAGTGAAATCATATGGTATTTGTCTTTCTCTGACTTGTTTCACTTAGCATGATACTCTCTAGCTCCATCCACATCATTGAAAATAGAAAGATTTCATACTTTATTGTGCTTAATATTCCATTGTATACATATAATACACACATACACACACACACACCATATCTTCTTTACTGATTTGTCAATCGCTGGACATCTGGACTCTTTCCAAAATTTGGCTATTATAGATAATAATGCTGCTATAAACATCAGGCTTCATGTGTCCCTTCGAATTAGTATTTTTGTATCCTTTGGGTAAATAGGTAGCAGTATAATTACTGGGTCATAGGGTAGTTCTACTTTTAATTTTTTGAGGAACCTCTATATTTTTTCCAGAGTGTCTTCACCAGTTTGCATTCCCACCAGCAGTGCAAGAGGATTCCCCTTTCTCTGCATCCTCACCAATTCCTGTTGTTTCCAGTGTTCTTAATTTTATCCATTAAAATTAACAAGGCCATAGGTTGCCTTCTAGTTTTGTTGACTGTTTCCTTCATTGTGCAGAACTTTTTTATTCTGATGAAGTCCCAATAGTTCATTTTTGTTTTTGTTTCCTTTGTCTCAGGAGACATATCTAGTAAGAAGTTGCTACAGCCAATGTCAGAGAGGTTACTGCCTGTGTTTCCCTCTAGGATTTTAATGACTTCCTATCTCACATTTAGGTCTTTCATCCATTTTGAATTTATTTTTGTGTATGGTGTAAGAAAGTGGTCCAGTTTCATTCTTTTGCATATTGCTGTCCAGTTCTCCCAACACCATTTGTTTTAGAGACTTTTTCCTATTGGATATACTTTCCTGCTTCGTTGAAAATTAATTGACTATATAGTTGCAGGTTCACTTCTGGGTCTTCTAATTCTGTTCCATTGTTCTATGTGTTCTTTTTTGTGCCAGTACATACTGTCTTGAAAGTGATATCATTTTTAAATTATGGTTCCTAATTGATTATTGCTAGCATATAGAAATACAGCTAATTTTTGTGTGTTGACTTTGTATCCTACAATTTTTATACACTTAGTTCTAGAAACCTTTTTGCAAGTTCCTTGAGATTTTATAAATAAGCATGTTATCCACATATAGGGACAAGTTTTCTTTCCTCCTTCAATCTGTATAACTTTTGTTTCTTGTTATTACTTTATTGTTCTGGCTGAGACATCTAGTACTAAATTAAAAAAGTGGTGAGAATGACATTCTTCCTTTGTTCTTGATTTTACAGGGTAAGAATTCAGTCTATCATCCTTAAGAATAATGTTAGCTGTGGGGTTTTTTATATATGCCCTTTTGCCTATTACTAGTTTGCTGAGACTTTTTATCAAGAACAGATGATGAATTTTGTCAAATATTTTTCTACATCTATTTATATAACCATGTGGTTTTTCTCCTTAAACTATTCACATGTTCAGTTACATAGATTAATTTTTTTTCAGTATTGAACAAGTATTGCATGTCCGGGATAAACCCCAGTTGATTATACACTATCATTTTCTTAAATACTGCTAGGTTCAATTTGATAATATTTTGTTGAGGATAATTGTGTCTATGTTCATGAGGGATTTAACATAAAGTTCTTCTCGTAATGTCTTTGTTTAGTTTTAATATGAAGGTAATGGAGGGCCTATAAAATGTGATTGGTGATGGTTGTGATATGTGATGGTTGAAATGGCTGGATTCAGGTCTACCATCGTGCAAACACGTCCCATCTGTTCTGTAATTTTTCTCTCCTTTTCAGCTTTATTCTTTATTAATTAAGTGTATTTTGTGATTCCACTTATCCCCATTATTTTTGAGGGGTTGTCATAGGTTTTAAAATATACATCTTTAAGGGCGCCTGAGTCGTTGAGTCCGTTAAGCGTCCAACTTCAGCTCAGGTCACGATCTCATGGCTCATGAGTTCGAGCCCTGCATCAGGCTCTATGCCAACAGCTCAGAGCCTGGACTCTGCTTTGGATTCTGTGTCTCCGTCTCTCTCTGCCCCTCCCCTATTTGTGCTCTCTCTCTCTTTCTCTCTCTCTCTCTTTCTCATTAAAACAATTTAAATATACATCTTTAATTAACAAAGTCTACCTTGAATATTATTTCCTGTGTGGTATAAGGACATTACAATACTGTAGTCTCATTCCCTCTCTCCCATAATTTGTACTACTGCTGTTGTACCTTCTACACTTACATATGCTATAAACACACAGTGCATTGTTACTATTTTTTTTTTTTTTGCCTTAGACAGTTATCTTTCAAAACAAGGATTCTTCGCCTCAGCCACATTAACATTTTGGACTGGAGAGTTGTTGTGTGAGGCTTTCCTGTGCACTGTAGAGTGTTTAAAAGTATTCCTAACCTCTGCCCACTAGATATCAGTAACACCACCCCAATGGTAAAACCAAAAATGTCTCCAGATAATGCCAGAGTCCCTGAGGGATGAGAAAAGAAGGATATAACCCCTGGTTGAAAAACACTGCTTTAGAGCAATTTTTTAAATTTTTTTGAAAAAATGTTTAATGTTTACTTTTGAGAAAGGGGAGTAGTGGGGGATGGCAAAGAGAGGGAGACACAGAATCCAAATCAGGCTCCAGGCCCTGAGCTGTTAGCATAGAGCCCAACGTGGGGCTCGAACTCACAAACTGTGAGATCACGACCTAAGCCTAAGTCAGACGCTTAACTGACTGAGACACCCAGGTGTCCCTAAATTTTTAAATAATAAATTTAAGTTTACCATCATTGCTTCCATTTTCCATGTTCATTTCTTTGTGTAAGTCCAAGTTGCCATCCTCTCTCATTGTCTCTCTGCATAAAGAATATATGTTACTACTTCTTATGGAGCAGGTCTTCTAGAGATGAATTTCCTCTTGTCTGAAAAAAAAAAAAGCAATGCTATTTTTCCTTTATTTTTTGAAATGCATTTTCAGGGGAACAGAATTAACAGAGATTTTTCTTTCAATACTTTAAAGATGTTCCTCCATTACTTTCTGGCTTGCATAGTTTCTGAGAAGTTCACTGTAATTGTTTGTTCTCTGTATCTTTGTTCCTCTATATGTGATGCTCCTTTTTGTTCTGCCTTTAAGAATTTTGTCTTTGTCTTCTGTTTTCAGTAGTGTCATTATGATGTGGATAGGTGTGTATATTTAGATAAGGGGGCAGTATTGTGTGTGTGTGTGTGTGTGTGTGTGTGTGTGTGTGTGTTCTCTGAGACTCTTGGACCTGTGGTTTGGTTTCTGTCATTTATTTCTTCAGCCATTTTTTCTGGACTATCTCTCTTTTCTCCTTCTTGGATTCCAATTCCACGTATGTTAGAATACTTGATATTGTCCAACAGCTCTCACATGCAAACAGGAAATTATGATGTTCAGGATACAATTTATACACCCCTCCCCCAACATACACACATATTTCCTTAGAGAAATATTTTTCCTACTTTAATAAGTATTAGTTATTTAGAGATACAAAGTTAAGAGAAGAGCATGATCTTTGAGGAAGGAAGGCCTTCTGTCTTTATGTCATTGGATTAGAGCCAGAAATACTAAAAGGAAAGAGTTCAGAAAAGGAGCCAGAATGTGGAAGCTTTAGGGTACTCAACTTTTTTACCCTAATCCTTTAGAGAGCAAAGCCTGAAAAAAGAATTGAAAGGCTGATCCTTTAGTTGGGAAATGAAAAACCAGAACAGTGAATGTAAGAGGAGAAAAAGTAGCACTGGCCAGGCAGCAGCAATGTTTGCCCAGCACACAGGACTTGTCAAGAAAAAATGCAAAAAGAAATGTCATCTTGGAGCAATCCTTGGAAGGAAGGAGGCAGGGAAGAGTCCCATCTCCCATTTCTCTTTGGTCAAGTTTACATGCAGGAAGCTTCTCTCTTCAAACACACTTCTGGGTTGTGTCATCCAGTCCCCTGAAATCTCAAAACCAAGTCCTAACATCCAGAATGTGTTCTTCCATTCACATCTAGAAGTAGACAGGCTAGTCAGCACATGTGTGACACCAACACATAAAGAGAAAAGGAGGATGGGAGGCAATCTGAAAGGTAGACAAGGTTTATGTCTAACAGTGTCTATCTGCTGGCTCCAGCCAAATGGAGCCCATCCTCTTGCTTGACTGACCTGTTTGGTTACTATTTCATTGTCCTTATCTATCATCAATACCAGCTGGCCCTTCCAAGTAATATCCCTCCCCTAGCCCTATCATGAGGTAGACTTGTACCAGCCTCCAGTTATAAGCAACATATCACCAGTTACTTTTTCCTTCAATGCATTTAAAGTTTTCTACTCTAGCCAATCAAATTTTCTAGAAGTAAAAGCTCCTGTGTTCAGGCAAAACAAAAGAACCCAAATTCTTATTCTGAAGATTTGGGATATATATTTAATGAGACAAACATTTATTGAGCATATATTCTATGCCAGGAACTGCTCTGCATTTTAAAGAATGCCAAAGAAACAGATTTCTTTTATCTCCTAATCCTTTTTTTTTTCTCACTTCTGCTGTTTCCATTTGGTCTATTTCACTATTCCTTAGCAGATCCAAAAGAAGAGGGAGAAATGAAAAAAAGATTTATTTCATAGCAATAAGACAGCTTTTAAGATAATTCTGAAAAAAAGGTTGCAACTTTTGTTTAAAATGGAGATCTATAGTGCTGTTTCAATGACTCTATTTCTCTTCACCAATGGGTAATTGAAAGTAGACTGCTATACATTAATAGGAATTTATTTGTGTTAATGATCTGAAGATACTTCATCTTCACTTTAGTGTAGAAGTGATGTCAGATCCCGGGCTGAAGAAGAAAGTAACCTCTTGAGAGGTTACCTTCAGAGAAAGTAGGGTTTAAAATACAGCTGGTTATTATTTGTTCATTCAGTTACTTGCCCTAATGGAGTTGTTCTCAAACTACCCGGAAGAATGAGCTATATAGTTGTTTCCCAGATTCCCTAGCTATGGAAAATATAACCCAATCCTTACAAGGGTTGTTTATTTGATTTTGACCGAGTAGCATGTACTAAGCATGCTTTGCTTGTTTTAAGCCAGGTTGTCTAAGTTTCTTCTAGTCAAAGACACAAATAACAACAGTGATTCACTTGTAAAAGTGCTTTGAAGTAGAGGAAGTTGAAAGCAGTGAGACCAGGTGTCAAATTAAGATAGCAGGTGGCTCACAGTTCCTGACTTTTCTGCTTACAAGTTGCTGAAGAAGGTTTAAAAAAAAAAAGACACTAAATCACGACAACATTGGAAACTAAGAATATCAAACAATAATCTTCCATACTCTTAGAATTATGTGTAGACTTCTAAGTGAGCAAAGAGACCAGCAAAACAAATAGTTACCTATCTAGGTGACTACTGATGTATAATGTGAATAGCTAAAAAATAAGAGATCACAAACCTTGCACTGGGTGAACGACATTTCTTTTACTATGAGCAGGGCAAAATTCTACCCAGACTCACTAGGGGCCAGGAATTATCACTGAGATTCTAAAACTAAAGAATTGAAAAGGATTTTTTTACTAGCTCTCTGACCAATGGAAATAATTGAGAAGCACAATCTGTGGCTCAATTGTCTTATGCCACTAGAAACCAAGGAGTCCAGTTACATGGCCTGTGGGCAACCTCTTCATGGGGTCAGTGATGACTGGTCTTATGGAACTAGTTAGGCTTGTATATCAGAATCCAGAGTTTGGGTGAGCATATTTTTTTTACCTGATAACATCTGGCACTTGTGGGTTGTCAATATTCTAAATCCTCTCTTCCTCTACAATCTGTTTCTCAGACACAGCTAAGAGAATGCCATGTTACTCAAAGTTAATGAGAAATAGACCCTTCTGGAAATAAGGGCCTGGGGACTTCAGGTAGAAGTATGGTAAAGTTTTGAAGAGGATGGGAGAAGACAGTGCTCTTTGAGACACACAAAGAGCAAAAGCAGTGATAAGAACTTCCAAGTCCGCTGGTCTGAAGACATACAGAAATGAGAAGAGTTTGGGGCTGGGAAATGCAAGGTCACAACAAATGTGGGGTACTGTGCCACCTACAAGAGAGTTAAAATCTATAATTGTGGAAAGAACCCAAAACTAATTGAAGATTGGAGATCTGAGAACACAGGAGTTAATAGAGTTGGAAAAAAATCCATTGGGAAGCTATAAATATATGAGATGACCAATAATAGAAGGAAAGGCTCCTCAGAAAAGTCTGTATGCTTGTAGTTCCCCATCATGAATTCCACAAGAGAAGGCAATTTGCATGGTAGGTGAATAAATGTTTTTCCAAAACATGGAAATTTTAGTATCACAGATAACCTATTGATGGGAGAGTTCTGTTTAAAGCAGTAGAATCAGAACAACTTAAGTGGATTTCCTGGTATGCTAGCAAAACTGAAATCTTAAATTTATTTTTCTCTCTTTTGGTTGGCTATTTTCTCTGACCATCCTTTTTCCCAGACAATGGAAGTCTTGGCTATGGTCTCTGGCAACAGTAAAAAGCTTCCACATCAGTAGTTCTCAACCTTGTTTTTTTGAATGCTGTAATTTTTGGCACTCCAAAAACACCAACGCTAAACAAGCCAGGAATAATTATAACACAAATACTATTAGAGAATAATATCTCATGCTCTTTGAAAGCATCTAGTTATTGCACTATTCACATGGTCACACTTCAATACTATGTTACTTTTTAAAATCCTCTTTACAGCCAGAACCACACTGTCAGAAGACAAAGTCCTCATGGGGCACCTGGCTCAGTCGGTTGAGCATCTGACTCTTGATTTCAGCTCAGGTCATGATCCCAGGATTGTGGGATCAAGCCCCATCTCAGGCTCCACGCTTAGTGTGGAACCTGCTTAGGATTCTCTCTACCTCTGCCCCTCTCCCCAGCTTGTTTGCATGTGCTCACTCTCTCTCTCTCAAAAAAAAAAAAAAAGAAAAGAAAAAGAAGAAGGAGGAGGAGGAGGAGGAGGAGGAGGAGGAGGAGGAGGCGGCGGCGGCGGCGGCAAAGTGGCAAAGTCCTCACACGCTCCACTAAATGCCTAATCCTTTTCTGGCACCAGTTTGATAAGGTGCTAACATTCATGCCCATTATATGTCCTGCTTAGCTTAGTGATTCACTCAATGAACAGCAACCTTTCAAATGTATCTGAAGTTGTAGCCAAAATAAATCAAAGGCTCATAATGCAACAGTTAATGTAGCACATGAGTTGAGAATCTCTGTCCTAAATTCATGTATCTTGCCCAAGCAGAAACAAGTAAGGAACCAAGCAGAAAAGAGGCCTGAAATGGTTGACAGAGATCAAGAGCCCTAGGCATTAGGGACAAATGTTCATTCACTTGATGCACTTCCTCAAGGATTTATCTTCCTGTGGCGTTGGCCTGGAATCGGAACGAGGGAGGTCTGTTCCGGACATGGCCAAAAGACAGGGGACATAATAGGGCCCCAGCTCCATGTGGGCTAGACTGGGGCCAAGATTCTCTACAGGTATTAGAATCTAAAGCTTTAGACTAATAATGGGAAGAGTTTCCCATGAGAACCTGCAAGAACATTGGGGGCTGATTGAGGATGATGCAATCCAGGACCCAGGCCAATCCTCTGTATTTCCACCTTGTGGAAACAATTAGTATGATGTGGAAAAATTGCCAATTTAAATTTTCTGTGACAAAATGAATGGTTTACATGCTTAATAATTTCCTATGTCCATATATCCATTTTTTAACAATAATCACAGCATCATAAAGCCCTCAAAACCAAGATTTTCTCATAAAGCTGTACTGAAAGGAAAGATGTACTAAATTCATCTAATGTAGGTAGAACTAAAAATACAGTATTTCTTTCTTGGCTTGGTAACTAGAAAAATAAAAATGCATTTAAAAATTTGAAGTTACAAACTGAAAAGATTAAAAGTAAACACCTATCTTCCAAATAATACAATACATAAATGCAAATAATGATGCAGATAGTCAAAAACATTAAAAAGAGAGAAAGCAAAAAATACACTTTAGGGGAATGGGAAAGACTTTTTAAAGTAAAAAAGTAGGATTTTAAAAACTACATTATGAAAAAAAATTTTTTTTAAAACTACATTACAAATCTAAGTTTGCTCTTAAAAATGTTATGGATGTATATATGTATACATACATATGTGTTTGGAAGAAAATAAACCAATTATTAATCTCTAGTTGGTGATACTGTTTTATTTTCATTTTTTTCCTATTATCTACTACAAGTTTGCATCGCATTTGTAATTCAAAAAATTATTGTGATAAAATGATAAAGGCTATGGTTAGAAGTTAATATTCAAAGGCTTGAGTCAGGGTGTATTCAGCCACATGGTAGACTAGAATCAAGACTGCCTTGGTGTTCCAGACTGAATGTTGAGGCTCTAGTCCCAGTGTGATAGCATCTGCAGGTGGAGCCTTTGGGAGGCAATTAGATTTTGATGAGGTCATGAGGGTGTAGCCCCACCGATGGGATCGGTGTGCTTATATGAGGAGGAAGAGACCAGAGCCCTCTCTCTCTTGCTATTGGAGGGCACAACGAGGAGACTGTAAGCCAGGAGAGGGCCTGCACCAGAACCTGACTGTGCTGGCATCCTGATCTCAGGCTTCCCAGCCTTCAGAACTGTGAGAAATCAATATCTGTTGCTTAAGCCACACGTTCTGTGGAATTTTAGTCTAGCAGCCTGAGCTAAGACACTTAGCAACAGACAATCTGACAGAGGGTTCGAATTGCTGCTAACTAGCTGCGTGACCTTCAGACTTCATTCACTTCCTCTGATAAATACAGCGGTGGACCCCATGGTCTCTAAGATCAGCCTATCTGAACAGCTGAACTTTAAATTATCCTGAAGTAAAGGTGGTGAATGGTGTCCAGGGCCATGCTGTGCAGATGGAATTGGCCTGCCAGAATGACAACTGCCAGAACTGGGGTTAGGCTACAAGCCCCTCCTTTCAGGAGTGCTGGTCCTCTCTTCTCTGCTACTCTGCCTACAGTTCGGCTGAGCTACAGACAGGTAGCAATCAGAGGTGCCCTGGCTGATGTCTAGAACGTAGCTTAGTAGGGAGCAGGATCTTCATTCTCAAATGAAGACAGGGCACCATTTTAACAAGAATAAAACTGTGTATTTACTACAAAATGACAAGTCACAGATAGACTAAAGTGTCCTGCAATATATTTTAATGCAATGAAACAGCTTTTGAGCAATTCAGCCCTTGGACCAAAGAGAGCTGAAGTGGTCCTTCCCTCAGGTGCCACATAATACAAACTCTGAAATACCAGATGATTGTTACATCCTTTCTTTGGTTTGGTTTGGCCTTATAAGAAATTTTTTGCAAGTTCAGTATTTAGTGAGCAAAAGAATTTATGGGAGAGGGACAGAGGATAAGGAGGTCCGGCAGGCCAGAGGGTGGTAGACCGACAGCTGATGAATGTGTGTTGGGGTAAGGACACATAAGGGAGCAAAGAAAAGGCAGCTCCTGTCCCAGGGAAATGAGAAAAAGTGACTGCTCCGAATCACCCTGAAGTGGATGTCTGGACAGCTGTATTTCCAACTTAAGAAGTTTGTTCCCTTCATTTGCTCCAGAAGTTTTGTTTGAAAACTGCCTAGAACTTTTTGGAAACCCTTAATCAGAAAAGCAACTTGTGGAGGCAAGGAACTGCACCTGGGTCCTTGAGGCACTTGACTAAGTCAGTCTGTCCCAGATGGAGGAGTGTCTGGTCACCCCCAAGGATCACCTCCAAGGCCTAGCTGAGCTAGACCCAGCTCACTCCCCCCAGCCCCCTCCACTCTCTGACCCAGCAGATCTGGGACCACTTAGATTCTTAGGTAGCAGGGATGGTCTGGAGGGCGAGGCTCCTTTCACTGTAGACCTTCAAGAAATTATGAAAGAAGCCACCCACCTGAGCCAAGTGGGACCATGGTTCAGGCCTTGGGCCATTCTTGATTTGTAACTTTGAAACATTTAGACATAAGGGGAATGAAATCACACTCAGAGTCTTGCCCCAGGTCCCACAACTCAGAGGGCCTGAACTTATGTACAGCTTATAGAAACAAGTCTAATGTCTTTATAATTGCATTATAAGGGCTCTGCAGTGTGTTGATAAGAGCTTAAGCTTTATAAGCCTACAAGTTCCATCTTAAATCACACCCCTGGGAAAGTGTCTACTCCCAACAATTACAAGACCCAAGGGCCCGGGGCGACACAACTCAGTGCATGCTCTGGGACAGCGTACTTCCAGGATCCATGTCACTGTAGGAAGGCAGCCTGGGGGGATTTCTTTCCCCCATTTTTCTCCAGTCTGTGATAAAGTATTTCCTGTCAATCCATCCTCATATTTATGTTATGGGTATATAGTTCCCTTTAGTTCAGGAGACTTTAAAAGCCCCCCATAAAAGATAACTTGCTAGAGCTGCATGTTATTTCTTTGATGGGGAAATTTACAATGACTCAAACTGTGACAACAAAAATGACTGTTCCTGTGTTCTAATAGCTTGAGAAGTGACTTTACACCAAATTATGCAGTATCTGAGCTTCTACATTAGGATCACTATGAGGGTCCCTGTGCTGGGAGACAGGTGGCCCTAGTGCCACTATTGGCTATGTGACCTTGTACTGGCTGGGTGATCTTTACTGCTAGTCGCTCAACCTTTCCTGCCTCAGTTTTCTCTTGAAATGATATTATACTCTCTATCCACATCAAAAGGCAGAAACGGGAGTTAAATAATGCAATGAAAGTGAGAGTGTATTGAAAATTACTATAAAGTACTTAAAGATTAATGCAGGTTTATTACCATCACTATATACACCAGGGCTGTCCAAAAGCGCTATGTCTATAGAAATGTTCTATATATGTGCTACCCAACAGAAGCCACTGGCCACATGGGACTGGAACATTTGAAATGTGTCTACTACAACAGAGGAATCGAATTTTTAATTTTCTTGACTTTTACTTAATTTTAACTTAAATTTAAATAACCACACATAGCTAGTGGGTGCTCCATACATAGACTCTAGTGGACATCTGTTGTCTGGGCCTGCTCAGCATCTATTTCATATCTCTCTAGTGACAGTACTAGGATGGTGTACCATGTGTCAACCTGACTGGACTAAGGGATGACCAGAGCCGATAAAACAGTATTTCTGGGGGTATCTGTGGAAGAGGTTTCTGGAAGACATTAGCATTTGAACTGGTGAGCTGAGTAAGCAGAGGGCATATCCAGTGGCAGTGGGCACTATCCGAACCGTTGAGGGCCCAAAAAGAACAAAAAGGCAAAGGAAGATTGAATTTGTTCTCTCTGCTTGAGCTGAGACATCCATCTTCTCCCACCTTCAGACATCATGGTTCCTAGTTCTCAGGCTGTCAGACTCAGACCAGGACTCATACCATCAATTCCCTTATTCTCCTAAGTACATCACTACCTGTCCTTATTCTTTAGATTGCAGACTTCTTGACCTCTATAACCACATGAGCCAATTCCTATAGTAAATCTCCTCATACAGATCTACATACCTATATCTATATCTATTGTACCGGTTCTATTTCTCTAGAGAAGCCTGGCTAAGTATCCAGGTATCCTTTGGAGGGATTGCCTTTCATTCACTGTGTGTGGTCAATCATGCTGTCTTCCTCTAGCCAACTGCACATGGTCCCAATAAAGCCAGAGATCATTGGTCAGGACTTGGAATTTTCAGGGAACTTTTTGCAAGGATGGGTAGAAAAACAAGTGATTAGAGTTGATTCAACCCAGCAGCAGTGGTGTCTCTGACACTCTTCATTTATTCCTGCTACCTGGTTCTCCTGGACCTCCCACTACCTTCAAAGGCCATTTTTCAACTACTACTTCTCTGTGGGCTGTGGGCCACCGCACATTGTGTCAATTAAGTCAGATCCTATTGCTTACAACCTAACCAATACGTATGACAACAAAATTTCAAAGTATCGATTTCTCAGCAAAGATCAGGTGAATTCAGAGAACATGTTTCACAGTTCTTCCAAGATTCTCTGAAGGTGAGAAATCTCTATAGATTTATTTGACTACATCCAAATAATGATCGAAGATGTTTGTTATGTCTTTTAATCTGAAAAACGCCTCTTAAAGTAAAAATGTTCATAGAAGCTGGTAGGAGAAATCCACACCCAGGTATCTTTGGGTCTTCCATCCAGGCAGGAAGCGGGTGTGCAGTAAACCCCTGTATAAAATCTTCCCTCATGGGGGTGCCTGGGTGGCTCAGTCGGTTAAGCGTCTGACTTCGGCTCAGGCCATGATCTCACAGTCCATGAGTTCGAGCCCCATGTCGGGCTCTGTGCTGACAGCTCAGAGCCTGGAGGTTCTGTGTCTCCCTCTCTCCCTGCCCCTCCCCTGCTCATGCTCTGTCTCTGTCTCAAAAATAAAAACATTTTTAAAAATTAAAAAAAAAAATCTTCCCTCATGGAGAGTAATGTAAAGAAGCCGAGATGGGAGGTTTTAATAAAATGCTATCATGTCCACCTAATCATTTGTCATTTCCCTGAGAGGTCCAGTGATTTCTACACTCCCACCTTCTTTTCTTTAGTCTCATCACATTCTTTAGTCTCTTTAGTTCAAAACCTTCCAGTGGCTTCCTATTATATTCAGTGTAAAAATGTAAATTTTTAAAAAGGCATAGGAGGCCCTGTAAGTTTGACCCCAGCTTAGTGTAGGTAATCTGAGATTTCCTCTCTGACCCCACCCCCTTCTATTCTGACTTGCTCAGCTGCTTCAGCCACATGGACTTCCTTTGCTACTCCCCTAACTTGACAGGAGAAGGGTAGTAGAACTATGCCACTCCCAAAATATGACGGTAGGATCTCAGGACAGGCCACTGCATAATGTACCACACATTGGTGTACTGGTTACTGTAAGCTGTAGGCACCTGAAAAACAGCAAATGCAGGAAGAGGCTTTCTCTAAACTTCCCTTATGTGCCTAGAGACAGATCTTCCAAAAGGAACTCACTTATCATAAATCCCCTCCTGGGGAGTTTCATCACAGATAAGGAGACTACAGGTCAACACTTCACCCAGATAAGCTCTGTCACAAACTCTCATACCTCCCACCTATTTTCCTCCAAGAGCCCATTCATCTTTCCTAAAAATCACTGACTCTCTCCTAACAGATCTATACCCCTACTTCCCTATTAAGAGGGTATTTAAGCCTGAATTCTGAAGTCACCTCTTTGGGCTACTCATTTTTCCTGGGGTCTGCTTGTTTTTCTCTTGTTAATCTGTGTTTTATTACAGACATCTCAGCTTAGAACTCAGAAGGGTAGAGGGAAAATGATTTTTCCTCCCCAGAGACATGTTCCTGCTTCAGACACCAGTACCTGCTGCTCCTATGTCTGGAATGTTTCCCCATAGATACCTTCAAGGATCCCTCCCCTACTTCAGTCACCTTCTTAGTGAGCCCACCTTGCCCAGCCTATTTAAAATTGGAAATTTTCCTCAGCCCCATACCTCCTAGTCCCTTCCTCTGCCATATTGTCCTCGTTAGTACTCACATCATCAAGCACACTATAATGTATCTTATGTATCTTATGAATAATCTTTCTCTTCTACTAAAAAGGAAAATTCATGAAGGCATAAAAGTTTGTGATATTTATGCCCTTTTCTAACCCCTGCAACTTAGAGCAGTTCCTGGAACATAAGAGATGCTCAATAAATATATTCAGAACAAACAAATCTTTTCAACCTAAATAAATTCACTTTCTGTTCTTATTTTTTTCTTTCTCTGTGCCTTTTTCTGTGCTTCTTTTTTAAAAGTTTTATTTTGAGAGAGAGCGCGCGCACGCACAAGCAAGGGAGGGACAGAAAGAGAGAGAGAATCCCAAGCAGGCTCCATGCTCCATGCAGAGCCTGACATGGGGCTTGATCTCATGACCATGAGATCATGACCTGAGCTGAAATAAAGAGTCAGCTCTTGATTTAACCCACTGAGCCACCCAGGTGCCCCCTCTTCAATAACTTCTGTCCTATCAACTGATCACCTAGTTTTAAACTGCTTTGGTCTAGATCATAATAAAATATCTTCATGTTGCTTAATTTAATAAATATTTATTGATTCCCCCTATTATTTAGGGACTAGTCCCAGGCCCTTTTCTAGGTGCAAGGCTGTAGCAGCCACTGTTAGTACCTCAGCCCACAGCCTTTGACCTAGCTGAATTTAGCTGTAGGTGTGGGTAGATGATGCTTCACCTGTTGACAGCTTCCAATTTAGCTCCTGGGTCTCCTCAGCCAAAGGACTTGACTTGACACCAAGAGAACTTACTCTGGTCCACTCAGTTACAACCAGAAGTATGGGGTTATCGCTGCTGGAGTCAACTTTCACCGGAGAGGAGGCAGAAATTAGTGGATCAATGTTTCAGCTTCCAATTCATGGGACACACAATTTCTTGAGGGACCCAGAGATCGAGCCCTAACTGCCCACAGTAGTAACCCACCTCTGACTATGCCCTTAATGGACTTTCTGTCTTTTCTATCTCACACTGTCATTTCCTCACTTGTGAGTTTTGGGTTCATCTTTGAACTCAACTACCTGCAGATAAGACCTGGTCTCAGATTTTCAGGAATAGAGAAGGAAGGAGGTAAAACCTGGTCACTCACTGTCTCTGGTTAGATTGGTAGATCCACAGGTCCTAAGAAGTAACCAGACCCCTGTTGCTGAGCAAAGCACTCATATTTCCTGCAATGGAAAGCAGCCTGGGACCTGAGAAGCAGCTGAACATCAGTACTGGGGAGGTTTCCTGGGTAGTCCTGCAGCAAATTTGCCAGATACTTAGTGCATTTATCCTTTTAGCTGAATGGGAAATTCTGGGCCAGAGAGAAGATTTTGAAATGTGTATTTGTGACTGTCCTTAGCAAATGCTGTAGCCCCAGACATGCCTGATATCCCACCATGGCCTTCTCCCCCTCCTCCTTCACATTGTCAGGCTCTCCTTTGCTCTTTCGTACATTTTCATTCTTCCCCCTAAAAAAGTAGGGTCAGGAAGGATGAATAGATTGAGAATATCTCCTTAACCTCCCATGACCACAGAAAATGATGATCCCCAAAAGGGTCAGTAGCTTGATCATGATTCATGCCTGAGGTGGACCACACATCGGCTTAGCAAAGAGAAGAACAACAAAATCATTCAAAGCACATCCGAGTGGAGTTTGCCAGAAATGACATAACACTGGGTGACGTCAAGCCCAGCACCCATATAGGCAGTGGCTACCACCTACAAAATGCAGTTAAGAATGATCGATCATCCCATCACAGATGATAAATCCAAATTGTAATTAACATGCAAAAGAGAAGAAGCTATCTTGTAATCTTAACAGAAAATTGCTTTGACTTAGGGTTTATTCTTTTATCTTTTTTGGTCCACTGCCATTCTGAATAGATAAAAACACAGGTTTGAGTTTTGCTTTCTGACTTGTTTCGGGTTCTTTGACTTTGCTTTTTCTCTTTATTTTTTAGTTTCATCCAGCACAAATTGGGGGTACAAAGTGGGTGTGTGTTAAAAGGCTTGCATCAGAAATCCAAGATCTGATTCAAAAAAGTCATCCTAATGATTAGTTTTCAAACAATGGTCCAGGAGTCCTAGGGTTCTGACAAGGCATCTTACGGCCACTGGAAACCAGAAAGGGAAGATCTGGCCCCCCTGCTTTGCTTCACCAGACCATTTCTATTTGCTGCATTAGAGTTCTGGAAAGGATTCTGTTTGAGAAAAAAAATCCCACTGCTAACATAAAATCTGAAAAACAGTTATCTTATATTTTAATACCACGCTTACATATTCATTGAGTGATAATTAAGGAAGAATTGTTCCTCCATTTGCTATATTAGGGAATCTAAGCTTTTCACATGTATTCTAGTTGGCTAAGAAAAGTGGGCATTTGTTGGCAGTTTTAATTGTTTGCTGGTTAGTTAGCTCCCATTTTCAGGAAATTCTCCCACTCCATTGGGTGCAGAGTTGGTGGGGCACAGTGCCCCCATTTTCCTCTCTGAAAGATGAAGGATTTCTCCTTTTTCCCCATGCCTGGTGACCACATAATGACATGGGTTCACCTGATTAGGTGCAGAAATAGTTTCTGTTGCTCACAATCAAGAATCTAAATGAAGCACCACAGGTATAAAAATAAACACACTAATGTTTGGTTTACCCTATTATAAAGACTTGATTTAGATAACAATGCTAAATAGCATTTATGATGTATAATAGCTTTATATTTTATGCTGGTTAAATTTAAGTAAATGATAAATACTAAACCTGTAAGTCATGCTTCATGATCAATAGGCTTTGTTTCTGAAATGCAAGAGAGAGATAAGATTTTTCTTTTGTAGGATTCATAGGAAAAAACTTTGGATAGGAATTGGACAGCTCCTTAACATTTTCAGTACAATAACTTTCCATTTGGACTTTAGAACGTGTGTAACTCTCCTGAGGCCTCTAAATTTACTTATAAAATGTCTGCAAAATGTCTCCAAATACACCTATTTGATAAAAGCACAATGAATGACAAATGTTTTTGACAGTGACAACGTGGCCATGGCATCTCCAGTGATTAGCTTATGAGAAAAATTAACAGCAGAGGTAGGAGTGATATATATTAGTCAGGATAGCTTATATCACACTAACATAACAAACAAAACCCCAAATCTCAGTGGCCAAACACAATGCACATTTCTTTCTTCCTTTCTTTTTTTATGTTTGTGTATTTTTGAGAGAGAGGCAGAGTACAAGTGGGGGAAGGGCAGAGAGACAGAGGTAGACACAGAATCCGAAGCAGGCTCCAGGCTCTGAGCTGTCAGCACAGACCCTGACGCAGGGCTTGAACCCACAAATCATGGTCACCCATTAGATCATGACCTGAGCCAAAGTCAGATGCTCAACCAACTGAGCCACCCAGGCACCCCATGCAGATTTCTATCTTACTCATACAGTTCTGATGCAGGATGGGTAACTCTCCAAAGCAGCTGTCCCTGTCTTTGTGTCTGCCCTTCAAGAAACACCCCACTCATTACTGCTGTCAAGTCCTTGTGGCCAAGTGGCACCATGTGATCCAAAATCTTACACGTCTCCTCAGCTATTTTTTTTTAATTCTTTAAATAAGAGGCTGAGCAGCATGAATACCAGCTGCTGCCATGCTATTGTTTTATATTATTTATGACTGCTATTATTATTATCAAAATTTATAGCAATCATTAGGCAACAGCCTCTGTAACATGCTCAGCAAGCAATCTGTCACTCTTCTCCTTGGTTGAAGGGAATGGAAAGGACATGAGCAGTTACAGCCAAAGCTCTGGGTAGTCTTATGGTAAGGATGATGCAATCCTCGTCCCAGAGAGCTGATGAGACCTTGATAACGGAGAAAGAGAGAGAGGGCACATATGTGCACAAGGAGAGAAGAACAAGAACTAATGAAGGAGATCTGGCAGCCTGTCAGAACTCTAGAAGCCTAAACATCAAAGATGAAAGGAACCTGGGTACAGCAGCACCAGGGTCCACAGAGAGGTTGGCTGCACCATGAGGAGCCAGAAAGGGTGCCTTTGCTCATGATAAACAGCAAAAATAAATATGCCAGCAAGGTTTTTTTTTTTCAAGTCTAGAAGCAACTCCAGCTCCCTGATCCTGATTTAGTATTCACAGTACAACATCCATGCTTGCCCTGTGACTCATAAACTAATAAAAGGAAGACCTCATCTGGTCAAGAACATAACTGCAAAAGCTGAAAGCCATCCATGTCAGACACCGTAATTAACTTTGCAGGTTAATTTTAATGATTGTCAATTTATGGGAAACATTCTTTAGGAATACAAATTCTCCAATCTTACCTGAATCACTTACATCTTTCTCTTAGCCAAATTCCATTGAATAAAAAGCTACAGAAGATAATTGCCATCCCGGGGTTATGACAACAGCGATATCGATATTAGTACAACCCCTTACATTTGAAGAGTGATTTTTCATCTTTTTCAAAGTGCTTATAATCCATTATCTCATTTGATCTTTATGAGAACTCTCTACAATAGGACATTACATTTCATTTTCAGGACTATGCGCTAGCTCCCTGAGGAGAAGGATAATGTGTCACGTAGGCTACAAATCTCCAGTCCTAGCTCGATGGCTGGTGCAAAATAAGCACTCAAAAACTGTTGACAGAATTAATAAATAAATAAGTAAATGTGCGAAAGTTATTTCTATTTGAATAACAAGAAAACTGAAGTCCATAGGAAGTTTCTTTGCTTAGGATTATGATGCTATTTGGTGGCAGAACCCAGCTATTGTGTCTCCTAGCTTTGTGTTCTTTTCATGTATGCAAATTTCAGTGTAGAAATAGTGCATTTTATATATAAATTCAAGTAAGAAAACATGATCCAAAGAACATACAGCAGAGACAAACTAATCTCGTAATGCAAAACATCATTCTATTTTGTTAGCCCCATTTCCCATCAGCTGATATGAGATAAGCTAACTACAAGCCAACTCTACCTTTCATACTTGAAACCGTCATTTTGATATGTCCATAGGAAACTGATAGATAAATGGCCAGACTCACAGAAATGTTCTTAGTCTTCTGAAGAAACTGTCTTCGGTTAAAGGAGTACAAAGGAGTCAGGGCTAAGAGAGAAGAGAGATGGGGTGGGATGGGAGATGGATGGGAGGAAGGAAGGAAGGAAGGAAGGAAGGAAGGAAGGAAGGAACCAACAGGATCTTGTGGGCTTGCACCTGTCACATGAACATGGGGGACACCCAGTGGTGTTCACTCCCAGCAAGTTTCAGTGGGACCCTCTCCATGGACACCTCTCCCTAATAAAGTGGAATGCCACTAACCAGTGCACCACCCCCATTGACATCTTTCCAGCAGGTTCCAGGGTACAGAACCTCCCTGGCTGTCTTCACCATGTATGCCAGAGAGTGGTTTCTCAGCTAATGTTACCAGTACAGCATCGCCCAACAAAGGGCTTTTCCCAGTACCATATAGGACACCTTTCCAGGAAGTTCTGCTGACATGGCATCTGAGAAAGATTTTCCTGCCACTCAGTGGGCCACACTCACACCTTCTCCTGTCATCTCAGCCTGGGGAAGCGTGTATGTTTCAAACATTCTTCTTTCCTCAGATGATCTAACTCAGCCGTAGCGGTAGTAACTGTTCCCTAGATGTACTATTCCTATATTCCTTAGAGTATCTTTTGATTCCTTTGTAGGTAATCTCTTATTGTAATTAATAATCTTTTTTATTTAACTTTCCCTGTTCCAGTTACTGTGTTTCCTAATGGGACAATGACAGACGTAGTCCCAGGAGACAGACCTTTAAAGTTGAGATTTGGTCATTAGTTTGGGCATCTTTTTGAGCTTAAGCCCAGTGCTGAACAGCTTGCCAAGGGGTAACAAGATACTAGTAATCCGTGGCATGCAGTGGCATCACAGTTAATCGCATTACCACCTGTGGTTGATTGTGATGAAGAGCCAACTGAAGCAAGGGACATGGAAGCCCAAATGACTATTGCACTTGACTGCTATTGACTGCTGCAGTAATGGTGACTACCACACCTGCGGTGTGGGATGGATTGTGACTCCTGAGTGGACTTCAGTGATCATATAAATCACTTGACCAGAAAAATAGCCAGGAAGTCCCCATCCTTTAAAACTGTCACTATTATCTGCTGGCAAAGACACAGTATCACCTGCATCGCCTCTACAAGTCCCTTCACTTTCTCACACAGCTCCTCCCCATTTGGTGTAACTACAGAGTTCCAAAAAAATTAGCATATGAAAAAAACATTTTCCATAATTTTCACAAATGCACCCTATCTCTCTTTACCAAAGTAAATCAACGAAGGAATTATTTACTCCTGGATACTGATACATGCTTTATAAGAAAGGAAATAGCTATCACCATGCATTAAATACCTTAAAAAAAATTTTTTTTAATGTTTATTTTTGAGACAAAGAGAGACAGAGCATGAGCAGGGGAGGTGCAGAGAGAGAAGGAGACAGAGAATCCGAAACAGGCTCTGAGCTGTCAGCACAGAGCCCGACGCGGGGCTCAAACCCACAAACCACAAGATCATGACCTAGAGCTGAAGTCAGATGCTTAACCGACTGAGCCACCCAGGCACCCCATACATTAAATACCTTTAAGTTCAAGTAATAACCTATCACATAAAATAACTCACAAGGCTGAAGGAAACAGAGATTATAAAGTCCACACTATCTCTACAGGCTAATGCTGCTCTTCTTATGACAATAGTTATTCCACAACTTTTAAAAGTCTCAGACTCTTGAAGAATAGTTCAACTTTATCCTTAACTTTGCCTCTTGGTTTTCTCCAGTGTAAAACACTGTTATCCTAATAGTTTATAATTATATAGTTGGGAAGAGTGAATATCCAAGTGGGTAAATGGTTTGCTAAAGGTCATCTAACTAGTGAGTGCTGTTCTAGATATTTCCATTGCCCTCCAAACACATTCTCCACCCTCCTCCACCTTGCTGTGCATCCGGGGCAAGTGATCTCCATGGACCATATAAACAAATTTTCTTTGTCCTCTGACTTCCAGCTACATTAAGAAAATGGGAGATAAAAAGGAAATTATAGGTCATCCCCTGGCTCTCTTATCTCAATACCACAGGTCGATGGTAGCTGTCTTCCTCTACTGAAGTTCAAAAGTGAAGGCAGGAAGTGCAGGTCCCAACTTCCTGTCTGTCATGAAGCACTTTCCTATGGTCACAGCTAGAACCACAGCTTCTTCTGGTTTCTCACAACCATTCCCTTTCCTTGCCCCTTCATATGCAGTGTGGCTCTATGCTATGGCTCACCTCAGGATTCTTTACCTTTTCTAACTAGTACACTTCAACCATCCCTAAAATTGCCAGGACCCTCATAGACATAGAGGTAGAATGGGATTTGAAGCCAGGAGGTTTAATGGTACTTAGGCCAGTGCTCTTTCTACTGAACTACACTGTATCCACTTGCATCCTATGTTCTAGCTGGGCTGTAAGTATGTGCCATATACTCTTTTTCCACTGCCTTTATTCAGGGTAATTCCCTTTTGCATTTCCTATTCACCACTTCTACCTATCAAATTATGTACAACCTCAAAGACTGTACTAAATTTCCATCTTCACCATGAGGTTTTCTTTAACCCTTCATCCGCTATGGGTCTATCTTTACTGATAATTATAATTTACCATACTTAGCTTGACATTTAGTTATATATTATCTTGAACTGTTTCTATTCATTCATATATGTCTCATACCCTAGCTACTTTATATGCTATACAAATGTATATTTTAAGTGAATTCTCTATCACCCTCAATTCGTCTAGCCAAATCAAGAACACATAGGATATAATTTAAAAAAAATAGTTATTGATGGGGCACCTAGGTGGCTCAGTTGGTTGAACGTCCAACTTTGGCTCAGGTCATGATATCACAGTTCGTGAGTTTGAGCCCCACGTCAGGCTTGACCCTGTCAACACAGAGTCGGCTTTGTATCCTCGGTCCCCACTACCCCCTGCTCCTTCCCCACTTGTTTGTTCTCTCTCTCTCTCTCTCTCTCTCTCTCTCTCTCTCTTTCAGAAACAAATAAAACATTAAAAAAATAGATATTGGGAGGTCACTTCTGGAATGGTGACATGAGGTGTCCATAGACCAACTTCCCAGTGAAACTATATCTGGTCTAAAAAAAAATCTTTGCAAAACAACATTTAAAGTCTTTGAACTTGCTCTAAGGTACACGGCAATATTTATTTTTGAAAATCTACTTCAGGGGCACCTGGGTGGCTCAGTTAAGCATCCAACTTTGGCTCAAATCATAATCTCATTGTCCATGAGTTCAAGCTTTGCATTGGGCTGTCCACTGTCAGCATGGGGCCCACTTTGGATCCTTTGCCCCCGCCCCCCGCACCTTCCCCACTCACACTACCTCTCCCTCAAAAATAAATAAACATTAAAATTTTTAAAAATAAATAAAAATCAACTTCAAAAATCTAATCCTTGGTAAGAACAATAAGAATCTGAGGCACTTGCACTGTTCCATCTCACCCTGTGTGCCAGTGAAACTTAATAGCTTAATGATGGAGGGACACCTGGGTGGCTCAGTTAGTTGAGGGTCCGACTTCAGCTCTGGTTATAATCTCACAGTTTGTGAGTTCGATCCCTGCGTCAGGCTCTGTGCTGACAACTAAAAGCCTAGAGGCTGCTTCGGATTCTGTGTCTCCCTATCTATTCTCCTCTCCCACTCTTATTCATTCTCTCTCTCTTTCAAAAACAAAACAAAACAAAAAAACAAAAAAACAATAGCTTAATGGCGGATAAATATGGCCAAAAAGACAAACTCTTTCTCCCTCAGTTTCCAATAAAGAGATATAGTATCTCATTAGGAGGAACATTTCTCATCACCTCAACTCCAAATCGCAGAGGCTAAATTCCTGGTCAGTGCAGGCAAGAGGCCAAGGGCATCCTTCCTCCATCCAGCCCCTACTCACACTCACAAACTTAACAGGTCCAAAATACTGTGTCCCCAATCACCCTTAGCCCAGCTCATTCATAAAGCAGAGGCAAGCAAAGAAGACTAGAAGCCACCGTCCCAATGAGCATCCTGGTCATAATATGTTACGCCACTGCCCCTACCCCCTGCTCTGGAGGAATGATTTAGAGATTCTTCCCAGTCAACAAGAATGCAGTCAACAAGAACAGAGAACTCTGAAGCTGTCTCCAAAGTAACTGATGTTATTTGAAGCAGAGTGGGGACTTCAAGGTCTCAAAATCTATGGATATTTTGGTATAAGCAATTAAGACAAGGTTTGCAGCACTATGTGAGCAACAAACTAAGCTATAGGTCCAGCTAGTCTACCAGAGAGCACCAGAAAAAGAAACAGCTAAGAAGAGCCACCATGGGAACACAACAAGCCTCAAATCTGGCCTCAAAAAATACTCCAAGCCATATTTAATTGGATCAGATCATAGAGCAATTTATGCCCCAGGGCACCAACGAACACAATAAAGACGTCAGCCATAACTCAGTGGAAACTAACAGCTGTTTGTGATACCAACAGAGACAGATAGATTAACAGAGAAATCAGGAAGAGAAAGTCAAAGAGAGTCCTAATAAAACCACTGTCATCCCAGGATGACTGTGCTCATGCCAAAACTACACATCTCTGAAGTGCAACATCAGAGGCTTTATACTACAAGGGAAATAGATGCCACTAAGAAAGTCCAGCCAAGTTACGAAACAAATGAGCAAACAACAAAAAGAAGCCCCACAAATGAAAAGGAAATCTGTGTCTAAATGTTACTTACATGTTACTTAAAATGTCCAATTTTCAACAAAAAAATTATGAGACCTGCAAAGAACCAGAAAAGCGTGACCCACATAACAGAGAAACAGATAACAGAAATTGCCTTACAGGGTCACAGATGTCAGATTTAACAGATTTCAGAGCAATCATTATAAATATGTTTAAAGAATTAAAGGAAACCATGCTTGGAGTAACTAGCTATGATGACAATGTATTATTAAATAGAGATTATCAATAAATAAATAAAAAATAACTTTAAATAAAAGAGCTAAATAGAAATTCTGGATTGAAAAACTACAATAATCGAGATAAGAAAAACCAATAGTGTGCAACAGTATATTTGAACTGGCAGAAGAAAGAATTGCATACTTGAAGTCAATAGAAACAATCAATCCCCCCAAAAAACAAAGGAAAAAAGAATCAGGACAAATGAACAGAGATGTAGAAAAATGTAAAGCAGCATTAAGCACACTAACATACACATAATGGGAATACTGGAGAAGACAAAGTAAGGAGGAGAAGAAATAATGGCTGAAAACATCCTAAATTGATGAGAAACATTAACCTATATATCCAAGAAGTTCAACAAACTTCAAGTAACATAATAACAAAGATAGCCACACCTGGACACATTATTAGAAAAATACTGATTCCATTATGTATACACTCACAATATCTTCTTTATCCATTCATCTATGGATGGATACTTGGGTTATTTCCATATCTTGGCTATTGTAAATAATGCTGCAATAAATACATAGGTGTATATACTTTTCAGATTAGTGCTTTTGTTTTCTTTGGGTAAACACCCAGTACTGGAATAATACATAAAGGGGATTAAGAGTACACTTATGATGAGCACAAAATAATGTATAGTATTACAGAGTCATTATAGTATACAACTGAAACTAATATAACACTGTATGTTAATTGTACTGCAAAAAACAAAAACAAAAAGAAAAAATACTGCAAGACAAGAAGAGAATGTTTTGAAAGCAGCAAGAGGAAAATGACTCATCACATAATCACATACAAGGAGCCCTCAAAATATTAACAGCTGATTTAACATCAAGAGCAATGTAGGCAAGAGGAAGTGGAATAACATATTCAAAGTACTCAAAGAAAAAGAAGAATCTCATATCCAAAGAAAGTATCTTTCAAAAATGAAAGTGACTTTTGAAAGTTTCTTGTTGGGGTAATAAAAATGTCCTAAAATTGATTATGGTGAGGGTTACACAACTGTATGCATACATTAAAACCATTAAATATACATTTGGGGGGTATATTATATGCTTGTGAAATTATATAACAATAGAACTATTATGAAAATACTTAATGATGCATTATGATGCAGTCTTTCAGATAAAGGCCTACTTAAAATCCAATTAAAAACTTTTGGCTCCATTGTAAGAGCAAAAGACCACAACCACCCATCCCTTATGATAATTACAATTAAAAATTCTTGAAAAAAAACAGTAATTTTTAAAAAGGATAGAAATCAATGAAATAAAAACCAAAGACAAATAGAGAAAACTAGAAAAACCCAAAGCTGGTTCTTTGGAAGGATCAACAAAATTGACAACCTCCTACCTAGACTAATAGGAAATTAAAGGGAGAAAAAAAAATCACAAATATCAGAAATATTTTACCATCACAGATCCTACAAATGTTAAAAGCATAACAGAATTCTATGAACAAAATACGCCAACAAATATGACAGGTTAATATGAAATGGACAAATGTTCTGAAATATACAACTAATAAATTGGCCTATGGAAAAAAAAAACAGAAAACCTGAATATATCTGTAACCATTAGAGAAATTGAATTTGCTATCAAAACATTACCAAAAATGAAAACTGTAAGGCCAGATGATTTCCCTGTTAAATGATATCGAACATTCAAGAAATAAATAATATCAATCTTAAAGTAACTTTTTCAGATATTACAAGAAGAGGGGCTGCTGTCCAGCAAATTTGGTGAAACCAGCATACTCTTAATACCAAAGCCAAACCAAAACATTACCAATACCGCTCATGAATATAGATGCAAACATCCTTACCAAAATATTAGCTATATATAGCTATCTATCTATATACATAAATCTATCACTATATGAAAATAATGCATGATTATCAAGTAGGTTTTATCCCAGAGTGGAAAGTTAACAGTCAAAAAATTAATGAATGTAATTAATATAATTTTACTAATGGCATAAAGGGGGGAAAAAAGCTACAAAATCATTTTAATAGATGTTAGCTACAATTAGGCAAACACAAGGTCAAGGGCACAGTCCTCCAAACTGGCAAGTCTGCCCAAGACTTCTAACACCAATTGCAGTAAGTCTCGCAAACTGAAAAGTCTGAGAGAGCAGTCCCTGCAAGATTGCCCTCATTTCAGATATTGGCCACAAGTTTCAGGCTCTCCAGTGTTGCTCGCACTTCAGACTCCCTGACTACAAATTTGAGGGTCCCCATGGACTCCCTCAGGTTTCATAATTCACTAGAATGACTCACAGAACTCAGGAAAGTTCTATATTTACTATTACAATTTCACTACTGCAAAAGGATACTAATTAGAACCAGCCAAATGAAGAGATGCATAGGACAAAGTCTGAAAGGACTCCATAGGCAGAACCTCTATCATCCTCAGGGATACATTACACTCCCAGCATTGATGTATAGTAATAAGCATGAAAATATCATCAACTCAGGGACTTCACCTGAACTTTGGTTTCCAGAGTTTTTATTGGGGCTTCATTACATAGATACAATTGATTAAATCATTCCCCATGTAGTTGATGTGCGATGCTCTACTTCCTTCCCCAGAGGTTGGGCTGATACCACATGGCTCCAAATCACAGTCCCCTACTCACATGGTTGGTCTTTCTGGCCAGCCCCTACCCTGAGTCACCTCATTAGCATAAAATATCAGTAACAAAGACACCATTAGTAACAAAGACATTCCAATCACTCAAAATACTTCAAGGACTTAAAGGCTACTTTCCAGGAGCTGGGACAAAGGACAATCTCTCTTTAGATAAAGCAAACCACCTTAATAAACAGATACAGAAAAATTGAGAAAATTCAATAGTCATTCATGATGAAATCTCTCTGGAAACTAGAATTACAGGACTTTTCAACTTGCTAAAGGACATCTACAAAAACCTATAGCCAACATCACACTTAGTAGTAAAATACTGAATAACATCCCTATGAGATTAAGAACAAGGCTACCATGCTTGCTTTCATCACATCTGGTCTACATTGTACTAGAGGTCTTAGCCATTGCAATTAAGCAGGAAAAAAAAATAATAAAAAGCATAAATCTCTGAAAGGAAGACCTAAAAATTTCCCTATTTGTAGATAATACAATTATTCGTGGAGAAAAAAACAACTGGGGAAATGAATTGAACAGGCATTTTATAAAACAAAATATACAAATGGCCAATAAATACATGAAAGGATGCTAAATATCATTCATCAGGAAAATGCAAATTAAAACCACATTAAGATACCACTACTGGGGAGGCCTGGGTGGCTGATTTGGTTGAGCATCCAACTTTGGCTCAGGTCATGATCTCACAGTTTGTAAGTTCAAGCCCCACATCAGTCTCTGGGCTGACAGCTCAGAGCCTGGAGCCTGCTTCAGATTCTGTGTCTCCCTCTCTCTTTGCCCCTCCCTTGCTTGTGCTCTCTCTCAAAATAAATAAATAAATAAATAAATAAATAAATAAATAAACAAACAAACGAACACTTTTTACAAAATTAAAAGATACCACTATCTACCCATTAGATTGGCTAAAATTAAGAAGCCAGATGATACCAAGTGTTAGTGAGGATGTGAAAAAACTGGAATTCTCATACACTACTAATGGTAAGCTAAACTTCTACAATACTTTGGAAAACAATTTATCAGTTTGTTAATATATTAAACATACACTTACCAAGATATTCACCCTAGAGAAGTTAAAATATATGTCCACAAAGGCAGCTTTATTTGTAATAGTCAAAGACTGGACACAATCCAAATGTCCACTGACAATATATAAGCAAACTATGATATATTCATTGAGTAGAATGTTATTAAGTAACAAAAAAAATGAAGTAACATTGATACAACAGTGTGGATGAATCTCAAAATCACTGTTCTCATTTAAAAAAAATCAGGCAAAAAAGTGTACATGCTATATGATTCCATTTATAAAAATTCTAACAACATAAACTTATCTATACTAAGAGAAAACAAATCTGTGTTTGATAATGTAGGTAGAGGGAGAGATTTATTACAAAGTGTCCCAAGGAAACTTGCAGAGATGATGTAAATATTTATTATTTTTATTATGTCGATGAATTCTCCAGTGTATACTGGAGAATGTCAAAACTGATCAGATTTACACTTGAAATATATACATTTCACTTACACACCAATAAATTTGGGAGAAAAAGGCAAAAGATACATAAAGCTTGTTTTGTCTGATTTGTCAGTATTTCTCTTTATATAATCTTTTGTTTCCAAACTACAGTATTTCTTTGCCATCCAGAAATGCAATGTTTATTTGTATTTTCTTGTTTTTTATGACTTTTTAAAAAATATTTAATTATAATCTTTACTCACTTTAGAATTCAAATGAGAACTTGGAAAAGAAACTAGTACAGGAGAAAAATACAGGAACTACTGGGTTGCACTCATTTTTTATCCAGCCTTTGGAAATAAAATTCCTAGTAAGCTAGGGGCTCCTGGGTGTCTTAGTTGGTTAAGCATCCAAATTCATCTCAGGTAATGATCTCACAGTTTGTGAGTCTGAGCTCCGCATCAGGCGCTGCCCTGAAGGCTCACAGCCTGGAGATTGTTATGGATTCTGTGTCTCCCTCCCTCTCTCACTCAGCCCCTCCCTCACTTGTGTCCTTTCTCTCTCAAAAATAAACCAACTTAAAAAAAAGTTGCTAGTAAGATAAAAATAGTCCGTGAAAGAATGCACCTCTGCTTAATTAGAAACAGTCAAAAACAAGACATCCAGATGGCCAACAGACACATGAAAAGATGCTCAATGTCACTTCTCATCAGGGAAATACAAATCAAAACCACACTCAGATACCACCTCACGCCGGTCAGAGTGGCTAAATGAACGAATCAGGAGACTATAGATGCTGGTGAGGATGTGGAGAAACGGGAACCCTCTTGCACTGTTGGTGGGAATGCAAACTGGTGCAGCCGCTCTGGAAAGCAGTGTGGAGGTTCCTCAAAAAATTAAAAATAGATCTAGCCTATGACCCAGCAATAGCACTGCTAGGAATTTAACTAAGGGATACAGGAGTCCTGATGCATAGGGGCACATGTACCCCAATGTTTATAGCAGCACTTTCAACGATAGCCAAATTATGCAAAGAACCTAAGTGGCCATCAACTGATGAATGGTTTATATATAAAATGGAATACTACTTTGCAGTAAGAAAGAATGAAATCTGGCCATTTGCAGCAATGTGGATGTAACTGGACAGTATTATGCTAAGTGAAATAAGTCAGGCAGATAAAGACAGATACCATATGTTTTTACTCATATGTGGATCCTGAGAAACTTAACAGAAGACCATGGGGGAGGGGAAGGGGAAAAAAATTAGAGAAGAAGAGGCAAACCATAAGAGACTCTTAAATACTGAGAACAAACTGAGGGTTGATGGGGGGGGGGGGGAGGGAGGGGAAAGTGGGTGATGGGCATTGAGGAGGGCACCTGTTGGGATGAGCACTGGGTGTTGTATAGAAACCAATTTGACAATAAATTATATATATATAATATATACATATATACATATATATTCACAAATATATATAAATGTATACATATATATATAATAATGTATATACATACATACATATAGAAGAAACACAGTCAACATGTTTCACCCTTAAAATGAGCAGAGTGTCTCAAGTGCCCTGCAAACGCCTTGAGTGTGCCACAATTAACTAATTATTGAGGACATTATTTCGGGGCTTGATTAGTCAGGCAGTCACTATGAAAGGGAATGCTAGCCTCAAAAATCCAAATCTAGAATTTCTAGAAGATAATTTAAGAAGTTCAGTTTTCATGTTTAAGTAAAGGAAAAAAATACTGATGTGGGAGAGGTATATATTTCCAGTCATCAGTCACACTTGGTTTAGGAAACATCTGTTTGAATTAAGAACAAAAATCATAGATCTTGCAATTATCTTTATTTCAGATATTCTGTTCTATATTATTCATAAACCATCAAAACTTTTCCTCATTTTAAAATCTATTCCCTACCTTTTTCTAGCACTAAAAATAGGACACAAAAATATAAGTAAAAAAAGATAACACTAAATATAATTCCTACATAAAAAAACAAACAATGATGAATAGAAAGCAAAATAGTTCTAAGCTCTGTTAGAATGTCCCTTAGCAACAACATATTAACTGACATTTTTTAGAGCTATGATATCCCTAATCTTATCACTGGTCATTACTCCTAGCAATAGTATTGGACCTTGAAATATTGAAATTAGAGGTAGTTTGTGAGCTTTCCATGGCAAATTCAGTCTCCCACTGAGTTGTACTATCAGAACAAATGGAACCTAAGAAGACCCCATACCTTACTGGGAACGTTTTAGGATTCGGCATTCGGCAAAACACATGCAAACACAGGCAAAGTTAAGCCCTTTCCCTTTCAAAATAAATGTAATTGTTCAACTCTTAGAACTACAATTTTCTCATCATGAAATGGATATAATAATGCCTGCTTTGCAGTGTAAACATTCAAACCATGATAGTTGTCCATCAATGAAGGTTTACTATATTGAATTTCATGGATAGGTACCATAGTTTTGTTTGTCTCACATTATCCAGCATTTGGGGATCATTAACAACTTTGTTACTTCTTAAAAAATTACTCAATATCCTATCCTATGTGAGTAGAGAAAGCTCTACTATCTATCAAGTATTTCTGATAGTTCACTAGTGGGCAGGGTTTCACTGTAGTGTTGCTGCCTACCATCCATTTTTTTGAATGCCTACCCCCCTCTCTCTCACTTCATACAGTTAATGTCCTCTCCTTCCAGCCTTTACCTTTCATCCAAGTATGGAAATATTCCTTCTCCTTCACTGCCATTAAGACCGCTAATACCATAGTATGTTAATAAACTTTTTCAGGTTTTAAGTTTTCAAGTATTAAGTTGTTATATTTGTGAATATATATCTCATTTGCAAACACCATTAAATGCTAATTTATAATCATTATCTGAAAAATACTCCTGGTTGTTATTAACCTTGACCTAGCATTTTTGCCCAAAGACTCAATTAGAATAGATTGATTAATTTTCACCCCATGCCTGCCTTCTGGTGTTATTTTGGTAGCATTACCCTCCTTCTCTTTTATAAAGACGAACAGAAAACTCAAAAGCATAAGCCCAAGTCATAAAAATCCACTTTGTAGTAAAAATAATAACCCAGTCCATGGTTCCCTTCATTAGATGGACTTTGACGCAACTATGCTATTCATTTATGCAACAAGTATTTATTGAGTCCTACAAAGTGCTGAGTACTATGCTAGGTCTTAGTAATAATAGTAAACAAAAGTCATGAGTCCTCCCCCCACAGAGAGGAGTCCAGTGAATACAGTCAGAGAAAAATAAAGCTGGAAAGACCTTGGAAATCACCAGCCCTTCATTCTGCCAATAAAGCTCACAGAAGTAAAATTGCTTACTAAATGCCAAATTGGTGGCTAAACCCAGATTTCATTATGAAGGGTTTAACTTCATCTTTGATGTTGTAAAACTAAGTTTATATGACTTCCAAGTTGCACAAAGTGATCTTTCTAGAACGCTTTCATGCACTTACATGGGACATGAGCCAAAAAGCCGACGGTGGTGGTGATGGTAGTAAAAACAACAGATACTGATTTGTACTGAGAGTTTGCTGAGTTCTGAGCACTTTTAATGCATTAACTCATTCAATCATCACAACTCTTTAAGGTAGATATTATCATCATCCCCACTTACAGATGAGGAAACTGAGGTTCAGAGAGATAAAGGAACTTGCTAAGATGCCTCAAAGATAGCAGTTCTAAGGTCCCACTCAAACCTACTCAGGTCCTCCTTATGACAGAATAAATGCTCCAACCTTTACACAAACATTATAAAAAAAATTAGTTTACGAAAGATTTCTCTGAACTTATCAGGGTATAGAAAATATGTAGCATAATTGAAAAGAAAAGAGACACCACAGATGAAACAGTAGAAAAAGCTTTCTAACAAGTTCCCAACCTCTTTGGAAGGTTGAAGACCATAACATTTATGTAGGTATTTGAGTAGCTCTGGACTTTGATAAGTACCTTTTGGCACTCATAACTTTTTTTGTACTTTGTCAGTATGGTGTCAGACCAGCTGAAAGCAGATTTCAGTGGTTTCTTTAGTTCTTCAGAATGAGCACAAAGGTCTACACTACTGCTTCATAAATGATTCACTCATTCTACACATTTTTATTGAGTGCATACTATATATTAAGCAGTGCCTGTAGTGCTTAGAATGTACTGGTGAACAAAATAAACATGACCCCTGTTCACATGATTACATTTGAGAAGGGAGTAATGATTGAGTCTCTTGTTCAGTGAGAGCCCTACTGGCTCCTTCTCTTCTGTCTACAAACACACTGTGGTCTTCTGCAGCATGAATTGGTTACCCTTCCTGCCTTATTCCATTCGACACCCCCCAACCCCTGCCAAAAAGGGTTTCCTTGAGATCTCCTCTTTCTCAACTTTAAACTTCTTCCCATTTTTGCCTCAAAACATTCTGCTGAGCAGTTCCCTCAGTGACCTTTTGTAAGAGTAAGCCAGGCAAAGGTGAAGATGGTAGGCTGAATGATGTCTCCCCAGAAATACCCAGGTCCTCATCCCTAGAAACTGTGATTGCCACTGTACATGGTAATAAGAACTTTACAGATATAATTAAAGGATCTTGAGATAGGGTAATTATTCTGGATTATCCAGGTGGACCCTAAACATAATTACAAGTATTGTTATAAGAGGGATGTAGATGGAGATCTCAAGATGGAAGGGAAGAAGGCAATGTGAAAGTGGTACAAAGAGAGAGATTTGAAGACACCACTCCACTGACCCTGAAGACAGAGACCAAGGAATGCAGCTCTAGAAGCTCGAAAAGGAAAAGAAACAGATTCCCTCCTACAGAATCTGGAGGTAACATGGCCCTGCTAACACCTTGTTTCAGCCCCATGAAACCCACTTCAGATTTCTGACTTCTAGAACAGTAAGAGAATAAATGTGTGTTCTATTAAGCTACGAAGTTTGTGATATTTTTAATTTTTGTAAGTGTTTATTTATTTTTGAGAGAGAGAGACCGAGCACACACAGGGGAGGGACAGAGAGACAGGGAAACACAGACTCTGAACCAGGCTCCAGGCTCTGAACCATCAGCACAGAGATGGACACGGGGCTCAAATCCATGAACCGTGAGATCATGACCTGAGCCGAAGTTGGGAGCTTAACTGACTGAGCCACCGAGGCACCCCTGTGGTCATTTTTTTTTTTTTTTTTTTTTTTTACAGTAACACAGGACGATGGGTCCAAGAGTCTTCACCCACATCTATGGTCTCTTGGTCTTCCTGATCACACAGCTAGATGATGTGTCTCCAGATCCCTTTCAATTTCTCTTCTTCTGCTTTCTCAAAGCTCTCTACAGACCTTAATAAAGATGCCATAGGTCTTGAAATTCCCTCTCTTATGGATTCCTTGATTCTTCACTACTCTGCTTATTCACTTACCTCTAGAACCACACAATCTCTGCCTCCTCTGACAAGGTTCTCATCCCTCCCTTTCTCCATGGCTTCTGCTCTCCTCTTTGTATACCTCCTCCTTGACAATCTCATCCTGACAGCTTTAACAATGATGCACATAATAACCAATTCTATGGACCCAGCTCTAGGCTTGTGCTTTTCCAACTAACCTATCTGAGCCTACACCTATCTGATTGACTGCACCAGAAATTCGCATTTATTGAAAAACTTCAACTTTCTCCTTCTCTCCTATGTTTGTACCTGGCACCACCATTCTCTCAGTCAGCTGGGGAATCAATACTTAGAGTCCTCTTTGTGGAAGGATGAGGCTTTGCATTAATTTTTGATATATATCTGTTATAGTCATTCAATATAGTCATTAAATCAATATCTGAATATTTACCATATTCCAGGCACTCTGCTAGGCTACAGATACATTAACTACCGAATAAAGTTATCTGCCCTTGTAGAAGTTACATTCTAGTAAAGAGGGCACACAATAAACAAATTAACAAGTAAATATGTGTGTTGAGTGGTGATAAGTACCACGGAGAAACATAAGCAAGGTAAGAGGATATGGCAGAGACTGCTAGCAGTTTTCTTGTATCAATATTCCAGAATAACATTTCCCAGCCTCTCTTGCAGTTAGATTTACCCATGTGACTAAACGCTAGTAAATGGAATATGAACAGAAGTGGAATGTGTCATTTTTAGGCCAAAACTTTTTAAAAACAGATGTATCCTTATATTTGCTGCAGGTTTTCTATATAGAGAGACTCTTGAAGGGATCCAGAACATACCACTGTGCATAAGGATTATTTTGAGCTGATGACATTTTAGAATCAACAGATGTAGGAAGAGTTTTTTTCTGAGCTCCTCTTAAAGCCTAAAAGCAGAGCCTCCCAAAAGAAGTCAATGGTCATAAAGCCCTTCCCCAGGAACTGCAACCAGGGAAGCTTAACTCCCATCACAGGAGATAAGGTATCAGCACTGAGATAAGAAATTGCCTAAATAGGCAATTATCACAAAACGATCATATCTCCTACCTCTTCTCCTAGAGGCCTATTTATCTTTCCTAAAAGTCCTTTGTTTTCCCTTAAGTGTACTTCCCCTTCCCCATCAAGATGGTATATAAGCCCCAAATTTTTACTGTCATTTTGAGCTACATTTTTTATGAGCTCCCATTTATGTGGATGCATGGATAGACTTTGTTTCTTCTCTTGCTTTGTCTTTTGTCAGTTTCATTTGCAGGCCCTCAATTACTTAAACTAAGGGGGTAGAAGAAAAGTTTTTATTCCTCAACACTATCAAGATTCTTGCTCCTGTTTGCTCATTGAATTATCATCTAAGTGTGTTAAATTTTATCAGGTACCTTTTCTACCATCTATTGAGATAACCACATGGAATTAATGACATCAATTTAATCTATAATTTTAATAGATTTTTCTATGTAGATCATTTATTTAGTGGATATTTATCTATCTTCGCATTTTTAGAATAAAACCTACTTGGTCATTGTGGCAGAAGCTAATTGTCAACCAAAATTTATTTATCTCCCCTATGTCCCCCATAATAGAGTTGAAATTAAATGTGGTGACTGAATTATAAACAGTAGAATGCTGGTAAATGTTTAACTGGCCTTTACACTGGGGAGAGCCCTGATATGTAGCATTTGCCAGTTTCTACGCCATATTTACGCTATGGTCAATTTCAAGCCAGGAGTGCGATACCACTAAATACAGAATCAGAAGAGATTTTTCCCAGCACCCCACTATCTACAGACCACATTTTCCAGACCAACTTGAGTTAGACATACCTGGGTGACTAGGCTATTACCAGTAAAATGAAAGGGAAATTGATGCATGCATGCAACTCCTTTTACCTTAAGATAGTAATTGGACATACCCATATTCTTTTTCACCTTTTCTGTGACCTGGAACTCTTGGTGACCCATTTGATAAACCATGCTACTGATAACAAGGTTTCAGTAAAAGTATGGTCCCATATTAGTAGCATCATTGATGAGGGAGCATGAGGCAAGCTGCTGAGGGCAATGGACAAGCTAGCACACACACACCCCACACAGGTGGGATCGGTGTGGTATTCCTCAGACACTCCTGCTGCCCAAGAACAAAGGAAAGAAAAATAAATAGTTGACTGATAGAGATCACAGTCATGCAGGACATGAGTCTCCAACAGTTTAGAAATATCTTAGTAAATGACAAGAAAAAGGCAATCTTATCAATAGCCTGATCTCCAGAAACCTATGGACTCAGTGTCCTGGAGCCCTAATATCACCTTCTCCTCCACAGTGATGTGGGGAACACAGGCAAGAACGAAATGGCAGGTAAAATTAAATTTCTTTATAACCTGCAGCCCATTGACAAATACAGAGTATACCATTTCTCCAGGAACCCCCTATTGTCCTAATGTTAATGCCTTACTAGAGGAAGAACAGACTTAGCTTGACAATAGCAAGGCCTTAGGTATCTTAGGAGTCTTCTTTAGCATATCAAAGTCCTTCTGGAGGCCTACCTTTTGTCTTTACCTCCCCAACTCCATAGCATACAACCAGTCACTCTTCACAAGCCCAGTGTGGCTCTTCCTGCCCACAGGTCCTGTCCCCATGCTCTAATAAAATCACCTTTTTGCACCAAAGATGTCTTCAAGAAATCTTTCTTGTCCATCAGCTCTGAACCCCCACCATTCCAAAACCTCATTGTCATCATCATCATCACGTGGGAATTTTTGACAAGGCAAATTCTCAGGCCCTACTCAAAACCTACTAAACCAGAAAATCTGAGGGGGGACCCAGCAGGCTGGATTTTTTAAAGCTCTCAAGGTGATTCCGATTGCCACTAAAGTTTGAAATACACTATCCTAACAGATAATGAAGCCACACCATTGATGAAACCTGGATCCCTGAAGGAACATGTGATGCGGCTGGCTAACCTGGGGCACCCACCCTGCAGCATTCACATAAAACAGGAGTACATCTCCCTGCTCTTTAAATCACTGAGGCCTTTTTTGTCTAACAATTTAACTTCACTTTAATCAATATAGTATAGCTCTGATTTTCTTACTAGCACTGGATTTTATTTAATAATAGCTTATTTAAGGATTTAATTTACTAAGATTTCATTTAGGATTTTTTTCATTTACATGAATAATTGAGCCTGTGTATTTTTCCTTTTTAGCCGCCCTAGTCCAGTGTGCATATTAAGGTTATACTGGCCTTGGTAGTTTCTTTCTTTCTTTCTTTCTTTCTTTCTTTCTTTCTTTCTTTCTGTCTAAGCATTCCACTTCATGGGCAGGACACCTCTTGTGATTGTTGCTACCTCCAAGTCTTACCACAGTAGGGTGGGGTCTTTGATTTATGAGTATATGGGAATTAGATCTTATCTGCCAGTGGCCAGCTTGGTTCAGTTGCTGGTGATGGGCCCAGACCACATCTGTGGATTTCTATCCCCTGGGGTCCCCTGCTCGCCCTAAGCTGACAGTAGCCAGTAGCACTTTGCTGGTGAAAAACAATTTAATAACTGTAAAGTGTACAATCATAATTTCCTATAGCAACCATGACTTAGCAATGTAAGTGATGGGGTTTTGGAATAGTGGCGGATTCCAGAGCCGATGGCCCAGAAAGAATTCTTGAGACTGTTCAGTGCAAAAAAGAAAGGTGATTTTATTAAAGCACGGGGACAGGACCCATGGGTAGGAAGCACTGCGCCAGGATGGTAAGGAGAGACTGTTTATATACTTGGCAGCTGGGGGAGGTAAAGTCCAGGGGAAGTTTCCAAAGGGATTTCCATATGCTAAAGAAGACTCCCAGGATTCTGGAGGCCTAGCTATTGTCAAGCTCATGTTGTTTTTCCCTCTGGCAAAGCATTTGCATTAAGACAGTAGGGAGTTCCTGGAGAAAAGTTATATACTGCCTGCCTCAAGTATTTGTCAATGGGCTGCAGGTTATAAGGAAATTTAATTTTATCTGCCACTTCCTTCTGCCTTTGTTTTCTACATTATAAGTAGTTAACTGTATGCGTGTATATATTATATGTAATATACATTACATATATATATTATATTACATATAATATGTACACACATGTCTGATTCTCCTTAACTATCATCTAACTTAGAGACTTTCAAACTAAGACAGCAAAATATACTTAGTTTAGTCTTGAGATGTCTGCCCTTCCTGGCTCCTTCTTTATAGTGCCTCTGTGTGCACCAGATTATATTTTTTTTAACACTTTATTCCTTACCGTCACTGAGAGAGGTTATGACCCATCAGCATTTTGGGTTTCACAAAATTCTTACCTTATAAAAGCCAGTGCATTCTTATCTTTGCATAAGTATGGACAGACAGAGAAATCAAGGCTTTCAAATTCTCCCTCCTACATCTTGAACCTATCCTCTCCTCTCTTATATTCAGACATTTTCTGAGCCAATCTCTCCTGTAATGCATATGTTAGTCCTTTGCCTTCTCATTGTCAAGATTACTGTGATGATCTCCAAACAGGTCTCCTCTCTCCATTTTATTCTTTCTGCAAATGATGTTACATTCTGCTACCATAGTTCTAACCATATGCCTAATATATATATATATATATATATATATATATATATATATATATATATAATATAACTGATAATATTGGAAAGTATCCGCTGATGGGGCTTTGTAGTGATGGCGGGGTTTGGAGCTGATGGCCAAGAAAGAGTATTTGAAGAGGTCTTTGGTGTAAAAAAGTGATTTTATTAAAGCACAGGGACAGGAAGAGCTGCACTGGGGTTGTAACTAGTTATATACTATGGAGTTGAGGGAGGTAAAGACGAAAGGGAGGCCTCCAGAATGACTTTGATATGCTAAAGGGACTCCTAAAATGCCAGGGGGCTTGCTATTGTCAAGCTAAGGTTGTTCTTCTCTAGTAAGGCATTAACATTAGGACAGTAGGGGGTTCCTGGAGAAATGGTATACTCTGTATTTGTCAAAGGGCTGCAGGTTATAAAGAAATTTAATTTTACCTGCCATTTCGTTCTTGCCTGTGTTCCCCACATCACTGTGGAGGAGAAGGTGATATTAGGGCTCCAGGACACTGAGTCCATAGGTTTCTGGAGATCAGGCTATTGATAAGATTGCCTTTTTCTTGTCATTTACTAAGATATTTCTAAACTGATGGAGACTCATGTCCTGCATGACTGTGATCTCTATCAGTCAACTATTTATTTTCCTTTTCCTTTGTCCTTGGGCAGTAGGAGTGTCTGAGGAATATCACACAGATCCCACCTTGCTGGGGGTGTAGGGGAGGTGTATACTAGCTTGTGCTTGGCCCTCAGCTTGCCTTATAGTCCCTCATCACCCACATTAACATATGCTTGAATACACTCTCAATGTCAAATCCTGGGTCCTCAAATGTCTAGCATATCTTTTAAATCTTCCCTAAATCCATCTCAGGCCAAGAGGACACTTTCACAGTTCAAGTCTTTCACCCTGCCTTGCTACTCACCTACAATGTCCTTGCCCACCACTGTTTGTATATATCAAAGTCCTACCTAGCCTTTGAAGCCCAGGTCAAATGCTCTGCCTGACATGAGTCTTTTATAAATATGTCAGCTGGCAGTTTTTTCAACTTCTTCTGAAATCCTATAACATTTGCTATCTCTCTTTTGGCAGTTTTTAATGTTTTTACTTTGTATTTTGGCTCTGTGTCATTTCTGCTGTTGGGCACCCAATTTGGGTCTCATTAGGATTACACCATCCTCATAGGAAGTGCTCAATAAATGAGGGTATAACTCATGTATTTCTTTTGGTTAAGTGAGGGAAAAAATCACCACCATCACCACTGCTAAGCAACCACCATGGTTTGCTTAGTCATATGGGGGGCTCTGCCTAAAAATTTGATCGAGGTTGTGTTTTTATGAAATTCAAATTTCATAGCTTCTGGCAGTTCTTTATACCACTACAGGTATCTCAAGGTTAATAATCAATTTAGTTAAATTTAGCATAGCACATTAGTGACTCTTCAGATATGCAAATGATGGCTATTATTGAAAGATTTTTTTTTTACCTAAGGCTGATTTTTAATGGATCTCTGTTACTCAAAACATTTCTTACTTTTACTGTTTTGGGGTCCAGCAGAGTCAAATTTTTGCAACCTTCTGAGAAGTGTTTGATTTCTGGGCTTTCTCTATTCCCTTCAATCTTTCCTTCCAAACAAGCCAATTCTTCCCTGAGCTCATCTCTTCCTTGCAAAGTCTTGCTAGTGGCAACCAATTACAACCCATACACACTCCTAACATATTGCTTTTTGGTCTTGTACCCTGGAGCTAGAGTCTCAGTAGTCACAGGACCTGATGTCAAGTTTCCTCAGGCTCATGATTTTACCAAAAACACTGTCACTGTATAAGATAAGACTCCAGTGTTTCTGTTTCTGATATTTTCTCACCACTTAACTGCTAACGTCACTTTAAGTTTTTATTACAACAGCACACTACTTGGTATAGGAATTAGTGGCATGAAATCAACATCGGCTATTCTAACCTACAAATTCCAAAATCTCACAATAAATGCTTATTTCTCACGCACATAAAATCCACTTGTTGCCAGGAGAGAACTCCACTCCCTGTAGTCACACAGGGACCCAGACAGACACAGGCTCTGCCACCTTCCAAACCTGTCTTATACAGCCTTCCAGATTGTCCTGGCTGTTGCCATCCCCTGGAACACTGGGGAAGAAAATGTAGAGTACCATACAGAATATGGTGTGGACCAGGCCTAGAAATCATACACGCTCTGTCCAAATTACTGACCCACAGAATCCACTAATATAACGTGTCACACCCGTAAGGGTGGTGCTGTTACAGCACTAGTAGCAAATACACTGTCCGTAATGTGTGACTCGAAAATGGCTCCCCAGCTTCATATCCCTGACATCAAATACATGGGCAAGTGAGTTGGATGAGACAGCGCTTACTGGAGACCCAACAAGCTTCTACCAGACACACAATGCTGCTTGATGACGTCAGCATATCTTCTTACTGCCCATAAGTCACGCTGTACATTATTTTAACCACTGTGATGGTTAAATTCTAGTCATCCCTCAGATGACCAATGACTGAAACCAAAATAAGCTTTGATCTTCCCCAGAGCTATAACCCAGAAACACTCCTCTTGAGCAAATGACCATGGGAGCATTTCTTCACACCTCAGGGACAAATGTTCTCACTCATTATTTGCCAAATAACTAATAAATTTTGAGAATCTGGGGGGAAAACATGGCCATGGACAATTTCAAATCTTCTTCCTATAAAAAGAGATTATACATGGAGAACATTAAAACATGTGTTAGATTGGGTTCTCTAGATACAGATCTGAGATGGAAACATGCATGCAGGGTTACCGGGAAATGATCTCAAGAGAGATGCGCCTGTAAGGAAATGAGGAAGGCAGGAATGGGCCAAGGGAGAAGCTGACTCATACTGAGAATGCAGCTCATGACTTAGCTTGTCTTAAACAAAGACGTGGAACTAGGATGGCCCTACACATGTGTCCCAGATAGAAGCAAGGGGTCTGGGCTTTTGTCGCCTTGTAACCACCAGTAATTGCTTGCTGGTCAACACTGATATGGAGCATAAACCTTGATGAGGAAGATAATTTGTGGCTGAGAACAACTCCCGGCAAGTGATAAGCTGTGAGCTGTATGTCAGCAGTTGTCACTTCCCACAACTGAAGGATAAACATCTCATTCCCCAAGAGGGGATCCACACAGAGCACTACAGTATCCATCACAGTGCACACTTTATACCCTCATCCCCCTCTTCTTGTGGAAGTCCACCCATCGGGAAATTCCATCTCCAGGGCTCTGGTTGGTCTTCCTTATCGAGGAAGATGACAAGAGAGGTTTAATGTGATAAACTCTGATGTTGCCGTTGATCTTAAAGCCACAACTAACAATCATCATTCCTCTTCTCTTTCAGCCAATCTTGGCTCGCCTCTCCTTCAGCCAGCAGAATTACTGGTCAAGCTAGTTTGCCTGCTCAGACTGCCCAGGGTCTCTTTCCTGAGGAGCTTGAGAACTTGGTTACCAGGCAGTTCTCTGGCTATGGGTACTCTACTTGTCCGCTTACTACTGCAACTGGACACAGGAGCTTCAAGAGAAGACCCAACAGATCATCTGAATGCTGAATGTATTCATTTCTGCCCCACTTGTGTAGCAGTAGCCTTCAGTTCTTTTATGGTAAGAGTCCAGTCAGAAAACAGAAAAAACACGAGCAGGTTGAATTTAAAAAGTTTTACATAATTACCAAATACTAGCATGGAATTGGAATAACATAATTGGCTTCCAAGGGCTAAAAACAACTTTAAAGAATGCAGAAATAGTAGATATGGTGCAAAGCCACCACCTCTAGGACTGAAGCAGAGCACCCAAAGAATGAAAAAAAGGGAAGTGACGCCCCAGCCCCCAAGGCAGAGAATGAGAGAGCAGTGGAGTGGGTGTGCCTCTAGCCCACTGGATGGGGTGGAGAAGTTCACTGAGGTGCTGCAGACCAGGACTGCCAAGCAGGAAGCCTCCCACCAATGTGACAACAATGATACTTGCTGGAAAGCTGCCTGCAAGGGGTGCTGAACTCAGCTGGGGAACTGGCAGAACTTACCAGTAAGTTACCTATGGGGAGAATATCAGGGTGGGATGCCCACAAAACTTTCCCAGGAACACAATGTGATATGGAACTCACTGGGGGTGAATGTCACTAGGTGCCCACCAGGAGAGCCTAGGCCATAGGTCAGGATTAAGAAGAAAGGGAAATCACATAGGAATTAGAAAAAGGAGCCCTTTCCTTCTACAGGTTTCCTCCAGCACCCTCTACTAACAAACTTGGCTGGCCAACAAAGGAGAAATATTTAATGTCTATCTAAAGTATAGTAAGTAAGGTGACCAAAGGTGGATTTGGATGTAAGAAGCAATATATTGATAACCAGCACATTCAATTATTCTGCTTTTATGGTGACTCCTATCCTTGCCCAATAATCTCCAGGCATAAGGAACCCAATGAACAAAACACAACTCAGAGACCAGTGGAAATCTTACTGGGTGCCCCTTGGTAGTAAGCATCCTTCTGAAAACCAAGATCTCTAGGAGCTCCTGACTCTTGATCTCAGGACTGTGAGTTGCAGCCCCACAATGAATGTAGAGATTACTTTAAAAAAAAAAAAATCTCTATACCTACAAAGCCTATACATGTGAAGGCAGGAAATGCAAATTTTCCAAGTGAATCGGGGTTGATAAGTGAAGCCATTCCTACATCTATCCCATGATTCCCTGACTCATGTATTATACCTATTGGGGGTATGATACCAGATAATTATTATTTAGGATGTACATACCATATCCTGGAAAATAGTGCCTTATCTTCTAAAGGAGTCATCTCCAAGTAGGCACCTCAACTGTGTCTCCAAGAGACCATTCTGTGACTCTATTCGGTAAAAAGCTTCTAGGTGACACAGTATATGATATGGCCAGTGTATTCCATGGTCGTAAGCCCACTTCCCTACCTCCTTTGCCCTAAAGTTGGTCTCTTGGTCTAAGGCAATATTATATGGATCTCATATCATTGGATTAAATATTCTGTAAGACCCTGGAGAGCAATGCTGTCTGGAGCTCTGCAGCAAGGAAAGTCAAACACATATCCAGAATGTGTGTTAATCCCAATCAAGATGAATCATTGCTCTTTCTTGGATAGAAGTCCAAAGTAGTGAACTTGCAACCTCATACTTGATTAGTTTTCTTGAAGGATGATGGTACAAAACAGCCATGTCTCTGTTGCTGGCAGGTTGGGGATTTGGCAACAGCAGTCAGCCCTGGTAGCCGATGTTGCTGGACACGTGCATAGCCTCCATCTCTTCCACAGTGTTAGACTCTAGTAATGTATTCAATTTGCCAGTGTCATTGGAGCCAATGAAAGAGGCTGAGTGACTTTAAATGATCAAAGCATCTTATCTACCTGGTTATCAGTGCCAGGTCTGTGGTTGATGCTCTGTGGTAGGAAAAAACAAGTTTTCACACTTCATTACTATTTCAATCAGCCCATTCACCTCCTTCCTCAGTTATCCTTGTCCCTTATTCTCCAATATTTTTTCCTTACAGGGCCGTGACAAACTAGCAGATTATTTGTTTCTGCTCATGAATGCATGTACAGTCTTACCTTGGAGTATGCCCTTCAACACAAAGTGGATGACCACCTGCACAACCTGGGGCTTTGCCCATTGGGAAGATTTTCCTCACTGATATGGATCAAAGTCACTCCTCAGTAGGGTTGTAGAGCATCATCAGTCTATTGTCACATCATACTGACGCATAAAGCTAACCTAATAGTAAATTTACATCAGTCTTCATCATCATCTATGATTGCTTCCAAAGGTACACACCAAGTAGCTATGGGTCTGAGCTGAAGAAGAGGCATCAGTGCAACAGTAGCAGAAGGTATTCAGTGGTCTAGGCTATCTACTTATGCAGCTAACTCATGTCCACTAGCCCTTCTCACACACAAACTGGGATGGACCACTTCCACCATTTTATAACAGAGTACTGCTGGGCCCAGCCAAATTTATGACTCAACAGGTGAGAGTATGCAGCTGCTGAAGATGAGTGCCAGCAACACAGTCACTTACTGCCCATGGTCAGATACTCTGTCTCTATCAGATCCCACCAGCATGCAGGAACTGCTTTCTGAATGGTATAAATCTGTGCTGCAGAGGAAATGGACTTGCTCTAGAACTGTATTGCCCAATATGATGGTCACTGACCACATGTGATGACTTAAGCTTAAATTAAATTAATTAAGATTAAGTAAAATGAGCCTACAACCTCAGTGCTGGTCTCACACGCGGGAAGCACAAGAAGACTGTGGATGAGATTGCCGCAGAGATGAGTGCCAGGAATAGCAGCGCGTGTCCCACATCCAGGCATCATGAAGAGCTCCCCACCAGGGCCCACCATCAACCAGGAGTTGCTGGTGCTCACCGCCAAGGCTACGGAACTCTGTTCTCTATCTAGCCACCCGTTCCTACAGACATGGCGGTGGAAAAGAAAAGGAAGCACTCAGTGATTTCTCAAACGCTACAGAGGAATGGGAAACTTTTTAGTTTCTTGCAGATTTATTACCATAGATGATTTCAGCTAGTAAATATCTGTAAAAGCTTAAAGGCAAGACAAAGAAGAGAATGACAACAATGATGCAAGTATGGAGATGAAGCAGAATCCTAAACAAAAACAGAAGTATTTTAAAAATCAGCCAGCTGAGGACCTCCCTGGATTGGCACCACAGCTTTGAAGTAAGCATAGCACTGTGCAACTTTAGACTCCTCACTTTTCAGAGACTTGAAGCACATCATATTCCTTCCAGGCTGAGAGCCAGCACCCGATGTGCCCACCCACACCATAAATACCCAGAAGGAAAGTAACCCAGACAGCAGCCTCTCTCTGACGAGCCCATGCTGCGGTGGGGTTACCAAGAGAGCTGCCTGTGCAGTCGGGCACTGTCAGATGTGCAGGTGCAGCTGTAAGCTGTAAAGACAAAGACAATGTTGTTTAACTTTTTAATTTACGGATACATTTTGAGGAGCCGCTAAATGTGCGTAAATTCATAGATGCCTGTTAGGAAATTAGTTCTTGTTAAACAACTAGTTTGAGCTTAGTATGTAGCTTATGGGTAGTATGTTACATTTGATTTTTTCTATTTCAAGAAAACTTGACTCTTGTCCAAATACAGCATTTTTTTTAACTATAAAGAAATGTTTTTCTTTATTAAAAACTATATGTATTTTTATTTTTTTTCTTTCTCAACGTTTTTTTTTTTTTTTTTGGGGGGGGACAGAGAGAGACAGAGCATGAACGGGGGAGGGGCAGAGAGAGAGGGAGACACAGAATCGGAAACAGGCTCCAGGCTCCGAGCCATCAGCCCAGAGCCTGACGCGGGGCTCGAACTCACGGACCGCGAGATCGTGACCTGGCTGAAGTCGGCCGCTTAACCGACTGCGCCACCCAGGCGCCCCTATATGTATTTTTATAGTAAATGCTTTATAGAACTAGCTTTGGAGCCATCTTTTGTTCTAATGCCTTGCTTATTACCTGAGATTTTTGTGAAATTTAAAAATAAGTATTTCTGGGGGCACTTGGGTGGCTGAGTCAGTTAAGCCTCTGCCTCTGACTCTTGTTTTAGGCTCAGGTCATGATCCCGTGGTTCATGAGATGGAGCTCCCCATTGGGCTCTGTGCTGACAGCATGGAGCCTGCTTGGGATTCTCTCTCCCTCTCTCTCTGCCCCGCCCCTCTCTTAAAATAAACAACAACAAAAAATCAGGGCGCCTGACTGGCTCAGTCAGTTAAGGGACCGGCTTCGGCTGGGGTCATCATCTCGCAGTTTGTGAGTTCACACCCTGCATCCAGCTCTGTGCTGACAGCTCGGAGCCTGGAGCCTGCTTCAGACTCTATCTCTCCCCCTCTCTCTGCCCCTTCCATGCTCATGCTCTGTGTCTCAATAATAAATAAACATTTAAAAATTTTTTTAACTTAAAAAAATTAGAAATAAGCGTTTCTAACATTTTTATTCCTAGAGAAAAATTACATGTTAATTAAATCAAATACAAAAAAAGTATTACCTCTGCCTAAGTGTATTTTTTCTTTAAAACATTTAAAAATGTTTATATACAGAAAATCTCATTTTATTGTTCCTTTGTTTATGCCCATAGTAATTGTTTTCAGTGTTCAAGAGAGAAAACTAAATACTATTTTTTTCCACATAGGGTAAGTTTTTGGCTCTTGTCTCTTTTTTTAAAAATTGAGTTATAATTTACATCTAGTAAAATCATCCTTTAATGTCTAATCTGTTGGTGGTGTAAACAATCAATATACAGGACAGTTCCATCACCCCAAATATTCCTCTATGCCCACCTGAGTCCCTTTCTCTTATCCCCAGGCAACTACTACTGTTGTCTGTTCCTCTTGTTTTGAAATTTTATTTTAAAATATTTTAAAATCCCAAAAAATTATTTAAAAATTAACTAAAAAGAGAGACAGACAGACAGAAAGATCAATGAAATAACACTAGCCACACTTCAAGTGCTTGGTAGTGTATGTGGCTAGTAGCCACCATATTGCATAGAACATCTCGATGTCACAGTAAGTTCTATTACACAGTACTGTTCTAGAGCCCTAGAATTCTACATGGCATCTCTTCTTTGGAGCTTGCTATAAACTATACAGTGTCTTTCCCACCACAGATAGTTTTGGTACTATAGGATTGGCCAGGCTGAACGGATGAGGGGCGGAACTGTTTACATCATAGCCTAGAGCCTGCTGCAGTTTCTCCTAGATTTACAACTGTCAGCTTATGATCTTCATTAAAAGGAATGTAGCAGTACTCTTAAATATGGTATGTACTGTCTCCAGAAGTCAGAGAGGTTTACCAAGCATTGTGCTTCTTTCTTTGTGGGAGCTGTGAGATAATATGTTTTATTTTGAATTAGATGTGATAGTATGCCCCCCACACTCCAGATCCCTAAAAACTTCCCTGAGAGCCCCTGGATTTTCATAGGTTCGTCACATACCCTCTGGAACACATGTGTCTTAAGTACTTGTCACTTCTTATCTGCTTCAGTTACCATGTCATCAGTATGTGGATGAATGTGATGTTCTACAGATGTCCAGATCATTCAGGTTCCTTCAAACTACATCATGACTGAAAGTCGAAGAGTGAACATTGACCTGTGGGAAGATCCCAACTAAATATATGCTATTCTCCGTCTCATGGGAATGCAAACTGCTTGTCAGCCTCCTTTTGAAGAGGGTTGGAAAATAATACATATGCTAGATAAATGGTTGCCTGTTACATGCCAGAGGATGTGTTATTCTGCAGAAAGAAAGGGATGGGGGGGAAGAAAAAGAAAAAGAGAAAAGAAAAAAGAAAGAGAAAAAGAGAAAGAGAAAAGGGAAGGAAGGAAAAGAAAAAGAAAGAAGGAGGGAAGGAGGAAGAGAGAGAGGCAGAGCAGCTGCAATTGAGACTACCGGTTGGTTGTTTGCAATAGGTGACTGTCATTTAGTATGAAAACTATAGCTTCTATAGTGGTCACACTAGTGAACTAAATGGGGCTTTGGGAGGGACCACCACCCTTGCACTAAGTATTTAAACAAATGGCATTAATCTTCCCCACAGGACACGGTATTTATTTTTATTTTCTAGCTGGGCCTAGGATAGAGAGTTTGGAGGAATGACAAGATTTAGAGACTTTGAACTGGCCTTCCCTTTCTATGAGATCTCTCACGTCACAGGTTCAGGAACCAATATGAGTGTTCTGCCAACTGCCAAGTCTGTCCCTTCTAATTATATATTGGGGAATCAAAGAAACAGCATCCACTGTAGGCCCATAGACCAGGTGGACTCACAGTAAGCCAGTCCTGAGCCAAGATTCCATTTACTGCCCACTAGGAATCATGGTGGCACTTTGGGTCCCCACATACCAATGAAATGGTACAACAATCCTCAAAAACCCAGGTATTCTCCTTTCTCCAATGCAAGATATCCTAGTAAATGTCTTTACGTCCATTTGAGGAAAAATGTAGAGAATTACTACTGATTAAATGTAGCATGGTGTTGCAGGGTCCTTCCTCATAGGGCCCTGGCCTGTCCTTCAATCAATGGATATGGAGTCTGAGAACTGGCTTAGATCCAAAAACTAAGCAGTGGATCATGACTTTTGTTTAGACTATTGCCCTTAGATTCCTGATCACCTGTCCTTGGTTTGATTGTTTACATTAAGTAGTATCCGTTTTGACTGCCCATCTTTCTTGCCTCTAGGAATACTGTATCCCATTCAGCATGTCCATAGCTCTCTGCAGATTGAGACCTCTGGCTGCCATTCTGATTTTGTCACTTATTGTGATAATTGTCTGTATCTTTCTACTTGTGGTTAAACTGCTTGCCACCTAGATTCTAATGTTTCAGATTTTCATCACCTTTCCTATCAGGAGCTCAGTTCTATAACAGCATCTTCTATTAGCCTGTTCTACAGAGCTCTGAAGCTTCTCAGTGATTCTGGTAGCCCTCCCATGAGCACATTCATTATCACCTAGGAAAACTAAGTGTCTTCCAGACTCTCATGCAAAATACTATCAGGTGTTGGGGTTTCTAGTCTACTATCACATTCCTACTTCTTTGAATCTTTTGACCTCTTCCTCTACCATCCACCAGTAAGTCTTATCTTTCATTATCATTAAGCAACTCAACATATCTTCTACCTAACCCTAACTTCCTTTAGGAATTCAGATAACAGAGAAATAAAGGCAAGTACATTGGGAGATAAGCTGATAGGAAATTTAATTGTGTCTACCTATACTAAGAGAATTTAGTTTCTATTTCAACTCACATTCCTTATCCCTCTATCTACAATTTGAGGAAGATGCCTACCCTCCTTGCAATCATACAAATCAGATTTAATATAAACAAACTGGTAATTTTCAGGTCTGCAGAGAGCAAGAATATAGCATTGATGGAAATTTTACCAAATGGATCCTTTTTATTGGGAAATTGTGTCATTATTTATTGATGTCACAATGATAACCTAATAGAACTCCATCTGCCATCTAGAGATTACATTCCAATAACCAGAGACTTTATAGCTAGGCAGCTAATGTTAGAAATTTGCTGTAAAAACTGGAAACACTGTGGAATACCACCTCTACTCTACAAAAATCAATGGAATAAATGTTTGTTTTTATCCTGGAGCAAAACTGGAATAATTTACTTCCCATCTCCATTGAACCTACATCTGAAACAGGATGTGATTTTACCCTCATGATTGACCTGCTCCATTCTGGCATTTAACTAGATATTGCCCGACGAATTTCATGTTTAATCTTCATGGGCTAGCAGTCTACAATGTATGCAGAGCAGTCTACCACCATCCCCTTAGCCTAAACAGAGAATATCCAAAATCATAAATGTTTCATTCTACTTTAACCAAGCAGAAAGACAGACTCTCATAGGAATACGCTGCGTAGGCATGTAAATCAAATTTTAAAATTCAGTTATTGTTAACTTTTCCTGAAAAGTAAGCTAGTCAAAGACAGATTGAGAGAGAAAGGCTGCATCCTCCATGACCAGATTTAAAATTTTTTAGAGACTTACATCCATTTTTTTAGCACAAATTTCATGGAAAAATAGGCCATTTACTGATGTGAACTTGTTTCCCTAGGGAAATAAACTAGGTATCTAGATTAAAGTACTTTTCCTGCCAAAAATGTAGAATTCTCTCTCTCCCTGTCCATCTATCCTCAGGTAAAATAAATATATATATATAAAATAAAAAGTTGACAAAAATCGGAGTTCTGTTTTTGCTATTTTGACTCTTCTGCTGACCAATCATCAAAGCCAGAATCCAGCTGTCTTATGTAAACGGAAAGACACTCTATCTATTCTCACAGATGGATTCTGGAATCATTTTGGCTTAATTTTGGCAGGGACAGGTAGAGGCAGAACCAGACTCAGGAAAAGCACTGATAATTTCCTGTGGGGTTCTCATGGTAGTAAGAGGTGGAGGGAACTCTTTAGAAAAAAACATAGGATAAAATAGATTTTTTGAAATTACCACCCTGTTAGAGTCAGTGGAGATATAAACCCCAGGAAGGCAAAAGAGAACATTTCAAAGGATTGTGTGTTTCCCAAATTACTTTGCTCTCCCTTTAAGCTTTAAGAAAATGACATTCTGATTTCTGGCAAGGTTCAAGTGAATTCTATTTGGGGTTAGTTTGCAACACTTAAATTGCTTCAGGGCTTGCTCTGATTGGAATTCTGTTCCCTCAGTTGCACTGCAATAAAATACCTAACCCATTAAAGTAGTTATTATCAGAGAACCAGGACCTTGCCATCCAGCCATCACTATGTGGGAGGGACTGTATAAGTATCTTAGCCCCCTTCTACCACCCTCATGAACACAAAGTGATCTGGGGTCTTTTGACTGCTAGGAAAAGATATCTTTAGATAGTCTGTTTATCTCCTATGCCAAGACATTCAAGTGGGTCTTCAGAGAGGACTTAATTAGTAACTGTGGCCCTCAGCTCCATATGTATCCTGATGACATTCAGATTTATCTTTTCCCTCCCTTAAGACATTAGTGGAGAAGATGAAAAATGAACAGTCCTTGCCAAATGCAGAGTCCTTAGAGTTCTCAGAAAATAAATGTTACATTTCCAAAGTAAGAGCTGCCTCTGATGAAAGAAGACCAACTTGTTGCCCACCCCACCTGCGCCCCAGTTCTTGCATCTTCACTCTAAACATTCTTGTTGTGTTTCGGCATTTGCATTTAGTACCCGTGAATGAGAGCAAGTCAAATGGTTGACTTGCCATCACCAAAGGGCAGTAAGATGCATGCCAAGAAGAGGATGATTCCCAGATTTAGCACAACTGACTCATCTAAAGTGAAAAAAAGAAAAGAAAGCACCATGCATAGTGGGAATGACTTTAGCTGCAAGTAACAAAATCCAACTAAAAGAAACTGAAACAAATAGAGCTCTAATTTGTTCTCAGATTAGCTGACTGCTGGTATAGGATCAGTGGGGCCAACACTGTTAGGGCTTGAGTCTCTGAGATATTCTTGGCCTTTCACTCAGTTTAAAGGTGACTCCAGATATTACGTCCACCCTCATAATATGAAGAGAAGAAGTCACTATCAATAGACTTTTGAACTTTCCCAGAAAGCTCTCTCATTGGCCAAAACTGTGTAACATGACCAATTCCAGCTGTAAGAAGGCTACAAAAGTCACTAGGCTTCTCTAATGGAAGATGATAAAAGAAAAGACAGTTGAAAATGACTGTTTTGCAAACCAATCAATAGTCTGCCACATCCAATATATTTTACCCAGAAGTTCAGCTATAAGAAGAATGCCAGGATTGATCTTTTAGGACACTTTCTAGAGTAAAAGAGAAAACTGTTAACAATTATGCCAAGAAAACAGGAGCTAACTACAACTGTCCTGAGAAAACTGGAATATATGATCACTGTAGTCATAGACAAAGTATTCTGAGAAATTAGCCCCACTTCCCTCCACAGTTTGACAGGGAACTGAAAATCTGTTTCTTGGGTGAATAAAATCTCCCAGGCTAGACCCAGGATCTTCCAATGCTTGAATTTTCTATTTATGCCTGACATGCCTCACTTTGGAGTAGACCAGACAACTTTTCTATGGGAAACTTTGTTATCATTTGGCAAATAATACTCAGAGGTGCTTTCTTCTCTAACTTCTGTGCAAAGTCTTTTCAGAGCACATATTATCCATGGCTTTCTCCCACACCCTGCCTGTGAGGAAGACATTGTTCAATAAGGCTGAGATTCTCAAATCAGGCAGTATTGACGATTTACAAATGGTCAGGGTAGTATCCCCCTGAATCAAGATAAAAAAGAAGTTTATCAGTAGTATAAATTGAAACCTCTCTGAGCATATGTCTTTTCTATCCTGACTTTATACCTTTATTCATTCATAAGGACAACAAAATAATCTTGGAGCAAAATTTGGGCCTGACACCATGATTATAAGGTGGTACAAGGTTATTTCTAACCTTATAGCTAGAACTGGTTTTAGATGCCAAACTATGTTACTTGAATACTAATTAATGTAGGGCTCTACCTTGAATTCTAGTTATTTTTATGTCTTATTTTTCTAACTTAAGATTTTGGTTTTCTTCCCTGTAACTTCCAGCTTTCCAAGCTTTCTACTATAAACAAAATGCAATATATTACTTTTGTTTTTTTATATTTTTTAATGTTTATCTATTGTTGAGAGAAAGAGAGACAGAGCATGAACAGGGGAGGGGTAGAGAGAGAAGGAGACACAGAATCTGAAGGAGGCTCCAGGCTCTGAGCTGTCAACAGAGAGCTCAACACGGGGCTCGAACTCACAAGCCATGAGATCCCCAGGTGCCCTATCTTTTGTTTTGAATAAGTGTGTCTTTTCCTCGAGTTTTGAGGGAATAGAGTTAATGGGAAAAAATATCACAGAAATAAGAGTAAAGAGTGCACCTGCGATTGTAAACCTCTGCCACCACCTTTGCAGCACTCAAGAGAAAGCCACTATTAACATTGTGATGTGTGTATATTTATATTTTTTTATCCTATGAATTGACATACATATAACTTAATTTTTTCATGTAAAAATCTATTAGTATATTCCACCATATCATTCTTTCCAGGCTGTATTGTGTCCCATAGCCTCTATTGGTGTGAGAAATACTTAAGAGATACAGAAGCCATTGTGGACTATGGCAGTTGTTTCGGATAGAAAAGAATAAATTATATAGAGCTATGTTGGAAAAAGGATTTAAAAATTAAACTTTACTGTTGTGCAAAGGATATACATATGCTGCAGTATTCTCACATAAAATATGAAATAAGATTTTTCTGGGGCACCTGAGTGGCTCAGTTTGTTGAGCAGGCCAACTCTTGATTTTGGCTCAGGTCATGATTTCATGGTCATGGGACTGAGCCCTGCATTGGGCTCTGCACTGACAGCATGGAGTGTGCCTGGGATGGTCTCTCCTTCTCTCTCTGCCCCTCCCCAACTCAAGCACAATCTCTCTCTCTCTCTCTTTCTCTCTCAAAATCAATAAAATAAACAAGATTTTTCTGAAAATATCTTCTATTTTCAGAGTGAGAGTAGAGAAAATTTTGTATGAATGTCACACATCACAGTTTGGGGAAGTTCTAAACATAAAGTCAATGTACTGTTTTCATAGGATGAATGTCACTTCAAGGATCTTATTTTAAAAACACAAAAATGACCATTTTTGAAGTCTAGACTCAATACAAACATTAAAGTCAGTCTTTTAAATAGAATTTCAACATTCTCCACATATTTGACATTTTTCTAATGAATACACTGCTCTATTGGCATATTCTCATAACACTTTATTAAAAAGCCTTCTTTTTTGCTAACATTATAGTTTAACCAGCATGCATTAATGAACTTAAGTTATTCTTCCTTTCCCTCCAAATCTTAACTACCATCCAGATTTTTATAGTTTATTCTCAGTATTTAAGACCTCACAGAATTTAGAGCACTTTTTTTTCTCTCACTGCACTGTTATCGTTTTTAAATTTATTTTTAATTGCAGTTAGTTAACATACAGTGTACTATGAGTATCAAGAGTATAGTGACTCAACACTTCCATACAACACCTGGTGCTCATCACAAGGGTACTCCTTAATCCCCCATCACCCCCCCCCACTTCCCTTTGGTAACCATCAATTTGTTCTCTATAGTTAAGAGTCTATTTCTTGGTTTGCTCCCTCTCTTTTTTTCTCCTTTGCTCATTTGCATTTTCTTAAATTCCACATGAGTGAAATTATATGACATTTTTCTTTAACTTATTTTACCTAGCATGATACTCTCTAGCTCCATTTCACACCACTGCAAATGGCAAGACTGCATTCTTCTATATGGCAGAGTAATATTCCATTGTGTATATATACACCACATATTCTTTATCCATTCATCAAGTGATAGACATTTGGGCTGTTTCCCTAATTTGGCTACTGTAGATAATGCTGTTATAAACACCAGAATGGACGTATTCCTTTGAATTAGTATTTTTATGTTCTTTGTAAATAAATAGTAGTGCCATTGCTGGATCATAGAGTAGTTCTATTTTTAACTTTCTGAGGAAACTCCATACAGTTTTCAACAGTGGCTCCACCAGTTAGCATTCCCACCAACAGTGCAAGAGGGTTCCCCTTAACCCACATCCTCGCCAAAACCTGTTGTATCTTAATTTTAGCCATTCTGACAGGGTGAGGAGATATCTCATTGTAGTTTTGATTTATATTTCCCCAATAAGTAATGTTGAGCATCTTTTCATGTGTTTGTTGGCCATCTGTATGTCTCCTTTGGGAAAAGTGTCTATTCATGCCTTCTGCCCATTTTTTAATTGGATTATTTGGTTTTTGGGTGTTGAGTTTGATAAATTCTTTACATATTTTGGATACTTACCATTTAGCAGATATGTCATTTGCAAATACCTTCTCCTATTCCATAGGTTTCCTTTTAGTTTTGTTGACTGTTTTCTTCACTGTGCTGAAGTTTTTATTTTGATGAAGTCCCAGGAGTTTATTTTGGCTTTTGTTTCCCTTGCCTCAGGAGACATATTTAGAAAGAAGTTGCTATGGCCAATGTAAAAGAAGTTACTGCCTGTGTTCTCTTCTAGGATTATTATGGTTTCAGGTCTCACATTTAGGTCTTTAAACCATTTTGAGGTTGTTTTGTGTGTATGGTCAAAGAAAGTGGTCCAGTTTTCCCAACACCATTTGTTGAAGAGACTATCTTTTTCCCACAGTATATTCCTTCCCATTTTGTTGAAGATTAATTGAGCATACAATTGTGGGCTCATTTCTGGGTTTTCTATTCTGTTCCATTGATCTATGTATCTATTCTTGTGCTGGTACCATATGGTCTTGGTCACTAAAGCTTTATAATATAATTTGAAGTCCAGAATTGTGAAGCCTCCAACTTTGCTTTTCTTTTTCAAGACTGTTTTGGCTCTTTGGGGTCTTTTGTGATTCCATACAAATTTTAGGAATGTTTTTTCTAACTCGGTAAAAATGCTGTATTTTGATAGGGACTGAATTAAATGTGTAAACTGGTTTGGGTACTATAGACGTTTTAATATCTATTCTTCCAATCCATGAGTCTAGAATGTCTTTCCATTTCTTTGAGTCATATGCAATTTTTCATTAGTGTTTCATAGTTTGTAGAGTACAGGTCTTTCACCTGTTTGGTTAGATTTATTCCTAAGTATCTTATGCTTTTTGGTGCAGTTGTAAATGGGACTAACTCCTTAGTTTCTCTTTCTATTCCTTCATTATTGGTGTATAGAAATAAAACCAATTTTTATACATTGATTTTGGGTCCTGTAACTTTACTGAACTTATCAGTTCTAGCAATTGTTTGGTGGAATCTTTGGGTTTTGTTTTTTTAATATTTATTTTTGAGAGAGACAGAGACAGAGTGTGAGCTGGGAAGGGGCAGAGAGAGTAAGAGATACAGAATCTGAAGCAAGCTCCAGGCTCTGAGCTCTCAGGACAGAGCCCAATGCAGGGCTTGAACTCACAAACTGCAAGAAGTTTGAGCAGAAGTTGAATGCTTAAGCGACTGAGCCACCCAGATGTCCCTGGGTTTTCCATATAGAGTATCATCTCACCTGCAAATAGTGAAAATTTGACTTCTTACTTGTATGCCTCATCTCTTTTCACTGTCTGATTGCTGTGGCCAGAACTTCCAATACTATATTGAATAAAAGTGGTGAGAGAGTACATTCCTGTCTTGTTTCTTACCATAGAGGAAAAAGCTCTCAGTTTTTCCCCATTTAGAATTACATTAGCTTTAGTGTTTCATATATGGCCTTTATTACATTGAGGTATGTTCCCTCTAAACCTACTTTGTTGAAGGTTTTTTATCATGAACAGATGTTTTACTTTGTCAAATGTTTTTTCTGCATCTGTTGAAACGATCATATGGTTCTTATTCTTTTATTAATGTGGTGTATCACACTGATTGGTGATTATTGAACCACCCTGGCAACCCAGGAATAAATTCTACATGATCATAGTGAATGAGTTTTTAAAAAATACTGTTGGATTTGGTTTGCTAGTATTTTGTGGGTTATTTTTATATTTTAATTTTTTATTTTGAAAAAGAGAGTGGAGAGGCAGAGGAAGTGGGAGAGAGAGAATCCCAAGCAGGCTCCAATGTGGAGCCTGATGCAGGACTAGAACTCATGTACTGTGAGATCATGACCTGAGCCAAATTCAAGAGTTGGATACTTAACTGACTGAGCCACCCAGGTGCCCCAGTTTGCTAATATTTTGTTGAGGATTTTTGCACCTATCTTCACGAGAGATATTGGCCTGTAGTTCTTTTTGTGGTGTCTTTATCTGGTTTGGTATCAGGGTAATGCTGGCCTCATCAAGTGAATTTGGAAGTTTTCCTTCCTTTTATACTTTCTGGAATAATTTGAGAAAAGTAAGTATTAACTCTTCTTTAAATGTTTGGTAGAATTCCCTTGTGAAGCCATCTGGCCATGGATTTTTGTTTGATGAGAGTTTTTTGATTACTGGTTCAATTTCTTTGCTGGTTATCAGTATCTTCAAGTATTCTATTTCTTCCTAAGCTTTGGTAATTTATATGTCTCTAGGAATTTATCCATTTCTAACAGATTGTCCAATTTTTAGGCTTATACTTTTTTGTAATATTCTCTTAAAACTGTTTGTATTTCTGTGGTGTTTTTACTTTTCCTCTCTCATTTGCAGTGTTATTTGTGTCTTTTCTCTTTTCCTTTTGATAGGTCAGGCTAGAGGTTTATCAATTTTATTACTTTTTTAAAAGAACCAGATTCTGGTGTCATTGATCTGTTCTATTGTGTTTTTAGTTTCTATATCATTTATTTCTACTTTAATCTTTATTATTTCCTTCCTTCTTCTGGCTTTAGACTTCATTTGTTCTTTTTCTAGCTCCTTTAAGGTATAAGGTTAGGTTAACTTGAGCTTTTTCTTGCTTCTTGAGAGAAGCTTGTACTGCTATTTACTTCCCTCTTAGGACCACTTTTGCTGCATACTAAAGGTTTTGGACTACTGTGTTTTCACTTTCAATTGTTTCCATGTAATTTTTTATAGCTTCTTTTGCTTCTTGGTTGATCCATTCATTATTTAACAGCATGTTGTTTAACCTCAATACATTGATGTCTTTCCATACTTTTCCTTGTGGTTGACTTCCAGTTTCATAGCACTGTGGTCAGAAAAGGTGCATGCTATGACTTCACTCTTCTTATATTTGTTAAGGCCTGTTATATGGCTTAATATGTGATCTATTCTGAAGAATGTTCTAAGTGCACTTGAAAAGAATGTGTATTCTGTTGTTTTAAGATGGAATATTCTGACTATATCTCTTAAATCCTTCTGGTCCAGTTTAACATTCAAAGCCACCGTTTCTGTATTTCCTGTGTGAAGGATGTGTCCATTGATGTAAATGGGGTGTTAAAGTCCCCTATTATTCCATTACTATTGATTAGTCCTTTTATGTTTGTTGTTTTATATATTTGAGTGCTTTCATATTGGGTGCATATTTACAATTGTTAGATCTTCTGGTTCGATTGTCCTTCCATTATTATATAGCATCCTCCTTTACCTGTTACAGTCTTTAAGTCTAGTCTGATGTAAGTATCGCTACTCTTTCTTTAGACATTCATTTGCATGACAAACATTTCTCTATCCAGTCCCTTTCATCCTGCAGGTGTCCTTAGGCCTAACGTGAGTGTCCTCTAAGCAACATATAAATGGGTCTTGTTTTATCATCTGTTCTGATGCCCTACATCTTTTATTCTGGCATTCAGTCCACTAACATTTAAGGTAATTATTGATACATATGTATTCATTGCCATTTTATTACTTGTTTTGTTGTTTCTGGAGATTTTCTCTGATCTTGTCTTTTACTTTTTGCTGATTTTCTTTAGTGATGTATTTGGATTTCTTTATATTATTTGCATGTTTATTACTGGCCCTTGATATATAGTTACCATTAGGTTTGTATATAACCTCTTCTGTAAAAGGCAGTCTATATTAAGTTGATGGTCATTTAATTTTGAACACATTCTTTTTTCCTCTATTCACATTTTAGGAATATGTTGCTATATCTTATATCCTTTTTTTGTGAGTACCTTGACTGATTTTCTACAGAAATATTCATTTTTGATGCTTTTGTGTTTCCTGCCTTTATACTCTGACTTTTGATCTCTTCTTTCCACACAATGTGTCCCCTTTAATAGTTCTTGCAGGACAGTTTAGTGGTCACAAGCTCCTTTAGTTTTTGTTTACCTATAGGAACTCCTCATCTCTTCTTTGATTCTGAGTGATAGCCTTACTGGATAGATTATTCTTGGCTGCAGATTCTTCCCATTCAGCACTTAGAATGTATCATCCCACTCCCTTCTCACTTGCAAAGTTTCTGTTGAAAAATCTCTTGCTAGCCTTATGGGTCTTCCCTTTTAAGTTAAAGACTACTTTGTCTCACTGATGTTAAGATATTTATCCCTATATTTTGCCAATCTAATTGCAATAGGTCTTGGTGTCACTCTGCTTTTGTTAATTTTGATGGTCTCTGTGCCTCCTCGATCTGGATATCAGTTTCCTTCCCCAGATTAGGGAAGTTTTCTGCTATTACTTATTCAAATAAATTTTCTGCCCCCTTTCCTCACTCTTTTTCTCCTGGGACTCCTACAATACAATGGCTATTGTTTGACAGAGTCACTGAGTTCCCTAAGTCTATTCTCATTCTGCAGAACTCTCTCTTTTGTTCAGCTTCATTGCCTTCTCTTACTGTCTTCTAGGTCATTAAGTCATTACTCTGCTTCTTTCAGCACACTGTTCATTGTATCAAGCATTTTTCTTTCTTTTTTTTTTAAATTACTTTTAATATTTTTTATTTTTGAGAGAGAGCGCATGATCAGGGGAGGGGCAGAGAGAGGGAGACACAGAATATGAAACAGGCTCCAGGCTTTGAGCTGTCAGCCCAGAGCCCAATGCAGGGCTCAAACTCGCTAATTGCAAGATCATGACCTCAGCCGAAGTTGGATGTTTGACTGAGCCAGACAGGCACCCCACAAGCATTTTTCTCATCTTGTTTATTGCACTTTTCATCTCTGATTCTTTTTTATCTCTTATCTCTGTGGTAAGGATCTCCCTGATAGGACTTCTGTTCTTTTCTAAGTGCCAGTGAGTATCCTAATGATCATTGCTTTAAATTCTCCATTAGGCATGTTACTTATATATGTCTCACTTAGATTTTTGCTTGTGGCTTTATCTTGTTCTTTCATTTGGAATAAACTCCTCTCTTGGCATTTTGTCTAAGTCTCTGTTTTCTTCTGTTTGTTAGAAAAGCCAGTCATTTCCTGTTCCTGAAAGTAATAGCCTTATGAAGAAGAGGCCATGTCGTGTTCATGGAGTGATACTTCAGGAAGTGTGTTTGGTGTATGCTGCATGCACTTCACTATTGTGTTCTTACTGCTTTATACTTTTTTTTTTTTAATGTTTATTCATTTTTGAGAGAAAGAGTGTGAGCAGGGGAAGGGCGGAGAGAGAGGGAGACACAGAATCTGAAGCAGGCTCCAGGCTCTGAGCTGTCAGCACAGAGCCCGACACGGGTCTCGAACTCATGAACCACGAGATCATGACCGGAGCTGAAACTGGACGTCTAACCAACTGAGCCACCCAGACGCCCCATGACTGCTTTATTCTTCTGACCAGTTGTCTGCAGAGGCTCTCCTTACCGACTGTGGGCAGTGTTTGGTCCTTGGCCTGAATGAGGCAAGCATTAACTAGGTGTGCTCTGGTCTGCTTGTGAAATGAGGCCTGTCATCACCTCCACCAGAACTGAGGCCCTGCAAAACTCTCTAGTCAAGAGATGCAGTGTGGGTGAAGGTTTGTGCTGGTCTTCTGGGGAAAGGATCCACCAGGTTGGGACTGAAGTAAACATAACTAGAAAAGGCAGTTACACCAGAGCACAGGGTGTAAGTGTAGTGTAAGTAAGTTAGGCAGCAAGTGTTTGCATTTCACTGCTTCCCACAGGGAGTTTTGTGTTTATTCAGAGGAGTAGGGAAGGAAAAGGATGCAACCTCATTTGTTCCCAGAGAGTCATCTCCATGAATGCTGTCTCCTGGGAACAGGCTCTCTGAGGAGCAAATACTTTCCACACTGTGTGCCCCAAGCATTCTTCAAATCACTATTCCCAGATTGTATTCCCCCAAGGTTGTTTGCCCACCTTCTCTCCAAAAGCAGCACGGTGTCCTCTAGGCTCTATCCCAGCCAAGCCCACTGGCCTTTAAAACTCCAGGCTTTAAGCCCCACTGGCAGCAAAAACTTAGGAAATTCAGCCAGCCAATGACTATGTAGAAATGTTCTTTTGCTTTCTCCTGTGTGCTCCACTCTCTTATGCTTCTCCATGACTACTGCTCCCTTCCCTCCATAGTAGCCAGGATCTGTTTCTCTCCTAAACTATGTCTCCACACTTTCTACCTTCTTCAATGTGGACTCTTCTGTTTAGTTCTGGAGGGTTCTGTTAGTCTTCAGGTCGATTTCCAGTGTTATTTAGAATGATTTGATAGTTATCTAGTTGTATATGTGGATCAAGGGGAGCCTGGGGTCCTCCTACTCCATCATCATCTCCTTCCCTCATAGACTCCCTATTTACCAATTTATTCTAATCATTTACTTTTTCTAGTAATACTTCTATAGCACAAAGTCACAGTTTTTGTAATCCTGTAGTTCTCTTCTTCTAATCCTCCAAAGCATAAATTGCATGAATCTGAAATACACATATTTGTTTGAAGCTGATTCTGTTTATCTCATTGGGAGATAATCTTTCTCCTAAGTACACAATGCCATATTCCTTAACTATGGGACACTTGACATGATACTGACTTAAAATTACACAATAAGAGTTTAGGGTAAAGACCAAAACAAAATCCTCAAGGAAGTGTATTTAGTCTCTTAGAATCTCTTTTAACTTTTCAATAATATGCTTTTAAAAAAAAAAGTGTTTGCTTTTTAATACCCTCACTTTTGCTATTCAATCCATGGTAATTGAACGTGTGATAAAACACAAAAGCTTAAGGACCAGTGTGCTAAAACCTATTCTTATCATCTAGGGTAGCTATGCTCAAACTATGGCCCACAGAGCCCAGAGGTCTGCATGAATTCTGGGAAATACTTACAGGGAATCCACAGAGTCCAAACTATTTTTACAATAATACTAAGGCATTATTTGCTTTTCTCATTGTGTTGATATTTGCATTGCATACACAAGTAGTGGTAGATAACAGTGCTGGTTTACAATGAAAGCAACGAGTACCACCAAACTGTATCAGTATCATTGTATTGTTCACCAACATGTATTTATAAGGAAAAAAAAAGCCAATTCCACATTCCACTTAAGAATGTCCTCAGGGAAGCTATTTTCTTAATATTATTATTTTTTATTTTTGTAATGTTTATTTTTGAGAGACAGAGAGACATAGAGAGAGCAGGGGCAGGGCAGAGAGAGAGGGAGACACAGAACCTAAAGCAGGCTCCAGGCTCTGAACTGTCAGCACAGAGCTCAACACGGGGCTCGAATCCATGAACCATGAGATCATGACCTGAGCCAAAGTCAGATGCCCTAACCAACAGAGGCACCCAGGCACCCCATAATCTTATTAAATTTCAACCTTTAAGTATGCCCTTTGAAACTCTGCTTTAACTGTATCAATGGATTTTTTGTACTGTTATATTAAAATCCATTACATTTGGGATATATCTTTCACCCAAAATAGGAGATTCCTATAAAGCTCTTCTGCAACATATCTAATTCACTGGTTGTCTTCAGGAAAAGCACATATGAAATTGAGTTCCAACCTAAACCAGCTACTTCTTTCTGGAATGTATTTACTGGGAAGAACTGACAGGCAAAAAATGATTGTTTGAACTTAAGTAGAGGATATAGAGAAAAGGGAACCCTCTTACACTGTTGGTGGGAATGCAACTGGTGTAGCCACTCTGGACAACACGATGGAGTTTCCTGAAAAAGTTAAAAATAGAACTACCTATGATCTAGCAATTGCACTACTACATATTTACCTGAAGAACACAAAAATACTGACCCAAAGGGATACATGCACTTTAATGTTTATAGCAGCATTATCTACAATAGCCAAATTATGGAAAGTGCCCAAATGTCCATCGACTGATGGATGGACAAAGAAGATGTTGTATATACACAATGGAATACTGTGTATATATAGAATGAAAAATCCATAAAAAAGAATGAAATCTTGCCATTTGCAATGATGTGGATGAAGCTAGAGATATTACGCTGAATGAAATAAGTCAGTCAAAGAAAGACAAAGTGGAATTTTAAAACTTGGAAGGAAAAGAAAGTATTTTGCAAAACATTTTCTCTCAAACATAAAGTAAGCCCATCCCTTTGAGGAAAACAGACTATATTTGTTGCTAATGATAAAATATTAGCTTTCCAGCAAAAACGGGAATTATGGAAAACATGTCCAACATAATAACCTTGACACTTTCCAATATTTAAAGACTTTTCTGTTAATATTAATAAATGTGACTTTTCATATTTTAAGATGAATCATGTCAACGTTTTGAAAATCTGAATAACTCAATGAACCAGCAGTTTCCAAATGACCAAGACATAAGTTTACAAAATTATATATGGGGAAAGATATATTTCAAATGTAATGGATTTTAATAAAACACTACAAAAAGTCCTTTGATAACAGTTTTACAGTTTATTTTCCAACTAATTTTTAAGAAACTACTACTTATCAAACTTTGGCATAGTATTAAACGAGAATATCTACAACTATCTGAAAAGATTCAAATTCTCCCTTTTTTTCCTACCTTCAAGGTATGTAAAGCTGGGTTTTCTTCACATACTTCAATCAAGGAACATATGATAACAGACTGAGTATGTATATGTGAGAATCTAGTCATCTCTTGTTATCAGACACTTTAAAAATGTGCAAAAATAAATGATGTTACTCTACTCACTAGAACTTTTCTGTTCTAGAGAGTATGGATTTTGCCCTAAAGAAAATGTTTTTTATATTAACATAATGGGTTTGTTGTTTAACAACAAAACAAATATTTGTCTATGATCATTTTCAATTGAATATGGTAAACACTGATAAAACCTATGTGAACAAAGTTTTTTGGGGACCTTTCATAACTGAAGAGTATAAAGAAATGCTGAGATTAAAAATGTTGAGAGGAGGCACCAAGATGGCAGAACAGCATGGAAGTTTTTTTTGCATCTTGCATCCATGAAATACAGCCAGATCAACACTAAACCATCCTGCACACTTAGAAAACGGATTTGAGGATTAACACAATAATCTGCACAACCTGAACCAGAGAACTCAGCTGATACGCAGTGTGGAGAGGGGAACTGGGGGAGAGAGAAGCCACAAGAGCAGGGAGCCGCTCATGCGTGTGGAAAAAATATGGAGATGGCACAGGGCGGGGGGAGTACGGGGGGGGGGGGGGAAAAGCACCCCCTCCCCAAAAGCAGCTGGAGAGAAGTGGTAAAGTGGAAACAGCTGCAGGGACTGAATGAAAAAGGGAGAAAGGAAAGGGTTTAAATTCCATTAAGACTCATAAACATGGGGAGCACAGAGTCAAACTCCACAGTTCAATACCTGGTGGTGGTCTGGTGAGAATGGTGAATCCCCAGGATCAGAGAGTGAAGTCCGGGGTCCACAGGGCACATGGGGAGAGGTAGTTCCCCTGCTGGGAAGACATTCGGTAGAGGCTGTGCAGCCACCCCCAAAGGCAAAGGTTCCAGCGGACCCTGGAGAACTACCACATTCATTGGTGCTGGAACAAGGACATTAAGGGGGAAGCCTGGTGCCAGATGTGTGTTGTGATTTACCATAATCCCTGAAAAGCTGCTGCTACTCAATCACATGAACTTTTTCTGGGGCAGGCTGGCACCCAGCTGCGATTTCTGGGCATCGGCAACAGCACAGTCCTGCGAACCTTCCTGGGTGTGACCAGCTCCTGGCCATTGCTCGGTGAAACCCTCTTCCAGAAGGTCTAGTGGGTCAAAGCCGCAGTCCCTGAAAAGTGAAGGGTTGGGAAACACTGCTGCATCTAAGATAAGGGAGATACTACCTGGCAACCTGATGGCTTGGTCACAGACAGTGTAAAGCAGGGAGTGGACAGAAGCCAGAGACAAAGGACAGGTACGACTGCTGATCAGGGAGAACAGAGTTCCAATACTAAAAACTGGGTAGCTGGGTTACACCATGTTCACCCCTCCCATGCATGTGCATACACACCTACAAGTGTAGTAACAATCCATTCCAGTAAGCTAACCAGCGCCATCAAGTGGAGAATGAAGCTGTTACACTAAGCCCCCCCACCTGGGCCAACCTCTCTCTTCAGAAACACAAGTCTCTCCACCTGCTTAGTTGATGGACTATACAGTGCTTCAAAGTTTGACTTCTAGGGGAAAACAATATAATTTCAATCATATTTCAGTCTGTTTGCTGGTCCATCTTCTCAATTTTTTTTTCATTTCTTTTTCTTGAATACAGAAAGAAAACATTTATTTTCTTTTTCAATTTTTATTAAAAATATTTTTAATTTTCTTCTATTGTTTTTTTACTTTCTTGAAAATTTTTCTAATTCTATTTTACTTCCATTTCATTTTATTCTATTTCATTGTATTCATTTTTTCAAATATTCAAACGTTTTCCTTTTTTCTCTCATCAATCTCCTTTCAACAACCAGACCAAAACACACCTAGGATCTAACATCATTTATTCGATTTTTACAGGGTTATTTTTAATTTTATAGTTGAATTTTTTTTACCTTATTAATTCCTTTTCTTCCTTCAAAATTACGAAATGGCAGAGTTCTCCGCAAAACAAAGAACAGGAAGAAATGACAACCAGAGACTTAGTCAACACAGATACAAGTAAGATGTTTGAACCAGAATTTAGAATCATGATAAGAATACTAGCTGGGGTTGAAAATAGATCACAATGCCTTTCTGCAGAGATAAAAGAAGTAAAATCTAGTCAGGATGAAATAAAAAATGCTTTAACTAAGCTGCAATCTTGAATAGATGCCATGTCAGCAAGGATGGATAAGGCAGAGCAGGAAATCAGCAATATAGAGGACAAATTTATGGAGAATAATGAAGCAGAAAAAAGAAGGAGACTAAGGCAAAATAGCATGATTTAAGACTTAGAGAAATCAGTGACTCATTAAAAAAGAACAACTTCAGAATCGTAGAAGATGAAGAGAGAAAAAGGGGTAGAATGGTTATGTGAGCAAATCATAGCAGAAAACTTTCCTAACCTGGGGAAAGACACAGACATCAAATTCCAGGAAGCACAGAGGATTCCCATTAGATTCAAAAAAAACTGACCATCAACAAGGCATATCGTTATCAAATTCACAAAATACTCAGGCAAGGAAAGAATCATGAAAGCAACAAGGGAAAAAAAAAAGTCCTTAACCTACAAGGAAAGACAGATCAGGTTTGCAACAGACCTATCCACAGAAACTTGACAGGCCAGAAACAAGTGGCAGGATACATTCAATGTGCTGAATCAGAAAACTATGCAGCCAAGAATTCTCTACTCAGCAAGGCTGTCATTCAAAATAAAAGGAGAGATAAAAAGTTTCCTAAACAAAAATTAAAGGAGTTTGTGACCACTAAACCAGCCCTGCAAGAAATTTTAAGAGGGACTCTCTAAGGGGACAAAAGATGGGGGAGGGGGAGACCAAAAGCAACAAAGATTAGAAAGGACCAGAGAACACCACTAGAAACTCCAACTCTACAAGCATCATAATGGCAATAAATTCTTATCTTTCAGTACTCACTCTAAACGTCGATGGACTAAATGCTCCAATCAAAAGACATAGGGTAACAGAATGGGTAAGAAAACAAGATCCATCTATATGCTGTTTACAAGAGACCCACTTTAGACCTAAAGACACCTTCATATTGAAAGTAAGGGGATGGAGAACCATCTATCATGCTAATGGCTGACAGAAGAAAGCCAGAGTAGCCATACTTATATCAGACAATCTGGATTTTAAAGACTATAACAGATGCAGAAGAGCATTATATAACTAAGGGGTCTATCTACCAAGACCTAACAATTGCAAACATTATGCTCCAAATGTGTTAGCACCCAAATATACAAAATCAATCACAAACATAAAGAAACTCATTGATAATACCACAACAGTAGGGTACTTCAACACCCCACTTACAGTATCATCTAAACAGAAAATCAACAAGGAAACAATGGTTTTGAATGACACACTGGACCACCAGGTGGACTTAACAGATATATTCACAACACTTCACCCTAAAGCAGCTGAATACACATTCTTCTCCAATGCACATGGATGTTCTCCAGAATAGATCACATACTGAGACAGAAATCAGCCCTCAACAAGTACAAAAAGATCAAGATCACACAGTGTATATTTTCAGACCACAACGCTATGATTCAAAATCAACCACAAGAAAAAATTTGGAAAGATAACAAATACTTGAATACTAAAGAACATCCTACTAAAGAATGAATGGGCTAACCAAGAAGTTGAAGAGGAAATTAAAAAGTACATGGAGCCAATGAAAATGATAAAACCAAAGCCCAAAACCTCTGGGATGCAGCAAAGGCAGTTATAAGAAGTATATAGCAATCCAGGCCTTCCCAAAGAAGCAAGAAAGGTCTCAGATACACAACCTAACCTTTCACCTTAAAAAGATGGGGAAAAAACAGCAAATAAAACCCAAAACCAGCAGAAAACAGGAAATAATAAAGACTATAGGAGAAATCAATGCTATTGAAACCAAAACCAAAACAAACAAACAAAAAACCAAACAGAACAGATCAATGAAACCAGAGCTGTTTCTTTGAAAGAATTAACAAAACTGATAAACCTCTAGCCAGTTTGATCAAAAATAAAAAGGAAAGGACCCAAATAAATAAAATCGAGAATGAAAGAGGAGAGATCACAACCAACACAGCAGAAATACAAACAATAATAAGAGAATATTATAAGCAATTATATACCAATAAAATAGGTAATATGGAAGAAATGGACAAATTCCTAGAAACATATAAACTACCAAAACTGAAACAGGAAGAAATAGAAAATTTGAACAGACCCATAACCAGTAAATAAGTTGAATTAGTAATCAAAAATATCCCCAAAAAACCAGAGTCCAGGGCCAGATGGCTTTCCAGGGGAATTCTACCAAACATTTAAAGAAGAGTTAACACCTATTCTCTTGAAACTATTCCAAAAAATAGAAATGGAAGGAAAACTTCCAAACTCTTTCTATGAAGCCAGCATTACCTTGATTCCAAAACCAGAAAAAGACTCCACTGAAAAGGAGAACTATAGACCAATTTCCCTGATGAACATTCATGCAAAATCCTCAACACGGTATTAGCAACCGGATCCAACAATACATTAAAAAAAATTATTCATCACAAACAAGTGGGATTTATACCTGGGAGGCAGGGCTGGTTTAATATCTGCAAAACTATCAGTGTGATTCATCACATCAATAAAAGAAAGGAAAAGAATCACATGATCCTCTCAATACATGCAGAGAAAGCATTTGACAAAATACAGCATCCTTTCTTGATAAAAACCCTCAAGAAAGTGGGGATAGAAGGATCATGCCTGAAGATCATAAAAGCCATATATGAAAGACCCAATGCTAATATCATCCTCAATGGGGAAAAACTGAGAGCTTTTCCCCCAAAGGTCAGGAACAAGACAGGGATGTTGTTCAACAGAGTACAGAAAGTCTTAGCCTCAGCAATCAGACAACACGAAGAAATAAAAGGCATCCAAATTGCCCAGGAGGAGGCCAAACTTTCACTCTTCACATACGACATGATACTCTAAAGAGTCCACCAAAAAACTGCTAGAACTGATCCATGAATTCAGCAAAGTTGCAGGATATAAAATCAATGCACAGCAATCAGTTGCATTCCTATACACCATTAATGAAGCAACAGAAAGAGAAATCAAGGAATTGATCCCATTTACACTTGCATCAAAAACCTTAAAATACCTAGGAATAAATCTAACCAAAGAGGTGAAAGGTGTATATAGTGAAAACTATAGAAAGCTTATGAAAGAAATGGAAGAAGACACAAAAAATTGGAAAAATATTCCATGCTCCTGGATATAAAGAATATTATTAAAATGTCAATACTGCCCAAAGCAATCTACATATTCAATGCAACACCTATCAAAATAATACCAAGCATTCTTCACAGAGCTAGAACAAACAATCCTAAAATTTGTATGGAACCAGAAATGACCCTGAATAGCCAAAGCAATCTTGAAAAAGAAAACCAAAGCTGAAGACATCACAATCCAGGACTTCAAGCTGTATTACAAAGCTGTAATCATCAAGACAGTATGGTACTGGCAGAAAAACAGACACTCAGATAAATGGAACAGAATAAAGAACCCAGAAATGGACCCACAAATGTATGGCCAACTAATCTTTGACAAAGCAGGAAAGAATATCCAATGGAATAAAGACAGTCTCTTTAGCAAGTGGTGCTGGGAAAACTGCACAGCGACATGAAGAATGAACCTGGACCACTTTCTTACCCCATACACAAAAATAAACTCAAAATGGATGAAAGACCTAAATGTGAGACAGGAAGCCATCAAAATCCTCGAGGAGAAAGCAGGCAAAAACCTCTTTAACCTTGGCCACAGCAACTCCTTACTCAACACATCTCCAGAGGCAAAGGAAACAAAAGCAAAAATGAACTACTGGGACCTCATCCAAAAAAAAAAAAAAAAAAGCTTCCACACAAAGGAAACAATCAGCAAAACTACAAGGCAACCAACAAAATGGAAGAAGATACTTGCAAACGATCAGATAAAGAATTAGTATCCAAAATCTATAAAGAACTTATCAAACTCCACACCCAAAAAACAAATAATCCAGTGAAGAAATGGGCAGAAGACATGAATAGACACTTCTCCAAAGAAGACATCCAGATGGCCAACCAACACGTGAAAACATGCTCCACATCACTCATCAGGGAAATACAAATCAAAAGCACAATAAGATACCACCTCACACCTGTCAGAATGGCTAACATGAATAATTCAGGCAACAACAGATGTTGGCAGGGATGCAGAGAAAGAGGATCTCTTTTGCACTTCTGGTGGGAATGTAAACTGGTGCAGCCACTCTGTAAAAAATTATGGAGATTCCTCAAAAATTAAAAATAGAACTACCCTACAACCCAGCAATTGCACTACTAGGTATTTATCCAAGGGATATAGGTGCGCTGTTTCGAAGGGACACATGTACCCCAATGTTTATGGCAGCACTATCAAGAATAGCCAAAGTATGGAAAGAGCCCAAATGTCCATCAACAGATGAATGGATAAAGAAGATGCGGTATATGTATATGATGGAGTATTACTCAGTAATCAAAAAGAATGAAATCTTCCCATTTGCAACTACATAGATGGAACTAGAGCGTATTATGCTAAGCGAAATGAGTCAGAGACAGACAAGTTATCATAGGACTTCACTCATGAGGACTTTAAGATACAAAATAGATGAACATAGGAGAACGAAGCAAAAATAAAATAAAAACAAGGAGGGGGATGAAACAGAAGAGACTCTTAAATATGGAGAACAGAGGGTTACTGGAGGGGTTGTGGGAGGGGGGATGGGCTAAACGCATAAGGGGCATTAAGGAATCAACCCCTGAAATCATTGTTGCACTATATGCTAAATAATTTGGAAGTAAATTTAAAAAATAAATGAAATAAAAAAACATATTGAGAAATGCTGCTCTAGGGAATACTGCATAAAGGAAAAAGATGTGAGCCAACAATTTCCTCAATCAATGCAAAAACCAAAGGATAAGAAATCAAATCAACTTTTGCTATATCTTTATGTTACTTAATCTAGATTAGATTCTTTTGGTTTTAAAAAAACACCTTAAAGGAAAGACCACATACCAGCATGATCACCAGCCATTTCAGCTTCAGCAACTATCATCAACTAATAACTTCCCTGTGGACTAATTGGTTCCAATTTTTGAGAGATCAAGCCTATTTGTGTCAGATAACAATTCTTATCTCTGAGAAGAAACCTCCAAATGAAAGCCTGCCCATAGGTCCCTGGTCAGCCTATGGATACCCCTAAGTAGTTCAATCAGGGCCACTCTAGTAGAGTGAACCTTTAACACTGCTTTGGAAAGCAGAGGATTTTGAGTGAGACCAGTTAAAGCCAGAAGAAAAAATCAAGTGTTAACAGGAAAATGGAGTAGCATGTCCAAAAACTCTATTTCACACCCTAATGCACCAGAGACGTGACAAGTTACTGTGACTTGGACCAGGCTCACAGAATTAATCCTAGGACTGAGAATAGGATCCAGCTGTCAACTTTCATCTCAGAACCTTTGCAATTAATTCATGTTATTACATTTTTTCCCAGTCTTTAATGCATGAAGGGTCGTCCCCCCTACTCCTGCCCACCACAGCATCTACCAACCCTGCCACATGTTCACCCTAAACCAATCACCTTAATCTATTTAGAGTTATACCATTCTTTATCTTTATGTAGAAGCAAGCCAGTGGATTGCATTCCTCTCTCCATCATAACTGGAAAAAGGAAATTAAAGAAATACAGGGAATCTCAAGTAACCAAAGCTAGCAGGTGCTGAGGTTGTACAGAATAAAACTCAGGACTTCACTGCAACTCCTTTCAGAGGCCATTTGATCTGTGCTCTTCTGCTCCGTACTTCTATTGTCTTATAAATAACCTAAACTCTCCCTCAAGGGTGCTCAAGAGTAAACACATGGATCCATGGACAAATCAACATTGGAAAAAAAAAAAAAAGTATTGGTTAGCAAGATTGTTTTTTCCAAGAAAAAAAAAATCTTACTGTATCCGAATGGTTTCCAAAGATCTTTAGAGATGCCATTGCCTGGCAGCCCAGAAAAAGCTACAGTCAAAGCAAAACTTTTCAAATGTTCCATCAACAGCCCATGTCATGGTGGTGGGGGAGGGGAGACTGGAGTGGTTGACTTTTTATGGTCTCCTTTCCTTTCACTCACTCTTTTCTTAAAACATAAAATTCCTTCAATCTGATGCTAAGGTTTACCAAGGCAAAAAGCAGAAAAAATAAAATGAAGGTCTTCCAAGGACTTAAAAATAATGCAAAAGCTTTCCACTTGCACTTCAGAGTAGTAGCACATTAGCTCTGTTGTGACTGAAAGCCCCCTCTGGATTCTGTCACACTTTATTCTATTTCTGCAGCAGAAATTACTTGTGTCAAGTGTAAACCCATTATGTTTTTGCAGTGTTGTCTAGGTGAAGGGCATTTCTGCCCCTGACCAGCACCTAGCCCAGTGCCTGGCATGTAGTAGATACAACACACATTATCATTCATTCTGATTTACCCTAGATCCTACTCTTATAAAGGAAATATTAAAGCTGTAAGATACAATCATAAAGAAGAGAAGGTGAAGGAGTACTGCAGAAGTTTTTGTGTCTTTGTAGAAAGTCTCAAAAATCAATTTTTAATTAAAAACAAATGACTGTAATATTGAGGCACCTGGGTGGCTCAGTCGGTCAAGCATCTGATTTCAGCTCAGGTCATGATCTCATGGTTTTTGAGTTCGAGCCCCATGTCAGGCTCTGTGCTGACAGCTCAGAGCCTGAAGACTGCTTTAGATTCTGTGTCTCCCTCTCTCTCTGCTCCCCTCTCGATTGTGCTCTGTTTCTCAAAAACAAACATTTAAAAAAAATTTTTTTTAATTACTGTAATCTGTTGGTGCTCAGTATTGCTCCTTGGGCAGGCTACCTACATTTTTGTAAATATCTTATTTCCTTAGCTAGAACATCACCTTCTCTAAGGTAAAAACTGTCAGTGCACATAAAAACCATGTCCCAGTTTTTCTAGGGCTTTCCAAATTTCATCTAATTACATTCTTTTCCACAAAGTAAATATACTTAATACATAAGCAAGTATTAATTTTTATCTTTCTTGGACCTTTATTTTAACTCAAAAATCCCTAAAAAGCATCCTCCACACTGTACATCCCATCACATTATCCTCGTTTTCTCTTGCAGAGTAGCACATAGACATACATAAAACAAAAACTCACCATGTTTATTGATTACTAAATTAATCGGTTAATCAATTACTGGCTTAATCTGTTACAGTCACTACCCTAAAAAATCATTCCTGACATGGAAAACACAGACATTCTAATTTTCTTTCATGTTAAAGCATCTTTAAGGAAGATACTACTGTAAAATGGCTAAGATAAGCTCTGACCTAAGAATTTGAAAGAACGTATTTCTTCTCTATGTGCCACCCCACCCGCCTGCCATAAACAGCTCAACACTCATTTTTGTATGAATAAAATATGGTTCCAAAGGGCCCCAAAGAGAAGGAAGTAGAAGAAAAAGTGATTTTTTTAAACCATGGCTTAAGGATTGTTACCATTGTTTACAAAGTGATGACAGGCACACAGGCAAGCAGGGGGAAAAAAGGGAGAAGAATATGGTACACTTATGCTCTAAAATGGTATTTCACATTATATATATTTCACACCTCCATGCAGTGCTTCCCAAATTTCCACCAAAGTATCTATGAAGACACCGAAAGTGATAGTACTTCCCAGTATCAAATAACAAGGCTTACAGTCAATCTATTGCCAACCCTGGGATGAACTTTCACTGTTTAGGAAGTTGATACTATTAGAGTTGACCCTGCAGCCTCCCATGGCTCCCTTCCTAGTCAGAAGAAGCTTCTCTGGAGCTGCATTGTTCAGTACTGTAGCCACTATTTGCATGAGGCTATTGAAATTAAATTAAATTTAAAATCCAGTTCTTCAGTACTCAATAGCCACAGTGAATAGTGGCTATCATATTAAATAGTGTAGATATAAAACATTTCCATCACCATATAGAGTTCTACTGGCCACACATACTTTTAATCCAGATAGTATGGGGTGGGTTCTGCCATTCTTATTAGTCCCTATTATCTGCTCTTTATGCCAAACTTTTTCTTGAGATCTCATTCTTGGCCTCCACTGATTCCTTTGAACTGGACCTTGGATCTTTCCCTGTCCCTGATCTGCCCCCATCTGGGAAACTAACTCTTATTCCCTGCTTTCATGCCCTGCCCACACCCACACAGAGACCAGTTTGTGTCTGCCCCCAGTGCCTGCCTCCTCCTTCCTGAGTGAAGGAAGATTAGACAATTCAGGATCTGAGACTTCCACTGGACTCTGCCTCAGTTTCCTGCTCTGTCCAAGTACCTGTCCCTGTCCTGTTGGGAAACATGTGCTTGAAAGCTTTGAGGTAAAGTTTCCTGCCCAAACAGGAAGCTACAACCAGATATCTACAATCCTGCAATAGAAGCTCCCAGAAACTTACTATTAAACATGAGAATTAGAGATATCATAAGAACTCTACATATCCCAGGGCATATCAACAGCTCTGAAAGAAAATATAATGGTAGGAAAAGTCTACCACATATTAAGAAAAATTAATGAGAAAATGAGCCACATCCAGATAGTACATGATTATTGGTTTATAGGGGGAACTATTTCAAGCATCCAGATTTTTTAGAAAAAAAGTAATCTGAAAACAAATAAAAATCAAGTTGGCCTTAGACTTCTCTGAAATAAATACTGGATTTCAACAGAGCAATGCAACATGATTTTGGCAGGCAAACATTTTAATCTATGAAATTCTTCCCGAGCCAAGTTATTCTTCATGGGTAAAGAAAATGAAAAGAGAAAATAAATGCCCATGTTCCTGTTTTAAAGTAAGTTTAAATAACGATTATAAAGCTGCTTTGGAAATGATCACTGTCAATAGCGTAAGTATTTGTATGGATATATATATAGTGTGTGTGCAAATATATACATTTTGGATTATGTAAACATCTACACAGTAATGTAGATTTTCTATATTATGTCTAAAATATAAGGAAAAGACTGATAAAAATAAAACTGAAAAAATCCTAAATTACAAAATGAATTCTACATACAGCTTAAGAAAACGAAAGTAATATAAACTTGCCTTGAGTGGAAAAGTCTCAAAAGTTAACATTTCATGGTTTATCAATAAAAAACACAAAGCAAAGTATGCTTTTGAAAGCTAAATTTAAACACTAATAAAAATGTAAACTATGTAGAACATCAAAAATACTAGAGAAAACACAAGCAAGGAAATAGAGTCCATACACAAAAGTGAAAACAGAAACAAGGATAATAGCAATAAGAAAAACATGTAAGTAAAACAAAGAACTAGATTGCCTAAAATATTTATTGACAAAAATTTCTTTACTGATCTGAAATGGTGACTTATCTTAGACTACATTTCTATACATAGTAACATTAATCACTAAAGTCTACTCCTGAAACCAATACTGCACTCTATGTTAACTAACTAGAATTTAAATCAAAATTTGAAAAGAAAAAAAAGATTTATGCATGTATTCTTAACAAGGCCACATTACATCTATTGTTTCTTTAATATCTGTTTAAAGAATTATTTCTTAAAAAATAACTGTTTTTTAAATTTTTGGAATTAAATAAAGACAAGTATTTAAGTGATAATGAGACACAGAAAGAAACATAAGCATGAGAAAATATCACAAAGGGAAAAAAGTTTGGACTATGTGAAAACTTAAAAAAAAACCCAAAACTGTATTGTGGTGCTTGTGTGGCTCAGTCAGTTAAGCATCCAACTTCAGTCAGGTCATGATCTCATGGTGGGTTCGAGCCCCGTGTCAGGTTCTGTGCTGACAGCTCAGAGCCTGGAGGCTGCTTCGTATTCTGTGCCTCCCTCTCTCTCCACCCCTCCCCCGCTCATATTCTCCCTCCCTCCCTCTCTCTCTCTCTCAAAAATAAACATTTTTTTAAAATGTTTTTAAATACTAATTATACTTTTGCATGAGGATGTTCGAGATGGGCTTGCTGATGAATTGTGCCTGATAGAAATGCACTGGTACAACTTTCCTGGAAAGGAATTTGGAAATTCATATTAAGAACCTTAAAATGTTCATACACTTTGACTTGATCGTTCAATTCCACCTCTAGGACTCTCGTCTTTTAAGTTTGTTTTGGTGAGAAAGAGAGACCACAAGTCAGGGAGAGGCATACAGAGAGGGAGAAAGAGAGAATCCCACGAGGGGCAGAGAGGGAGAGAAATACAGAGCCCAAAGCTGGGTTCAAGCTCACCAACCATGAGATCATGACCTCAGCCAAGGTCAGATGCTTAACCAGCTATGCCACCCAGGTGTCCCTCCAGGACTCTGTTCTAAGGAAATAATCTCAAATAACAGCGAAGATTGAACCTCAGAATTGCTAATTCCAAATAAAAAAAGGAGCTTTTCTAACAGATCAAGAGAATAATTAAAACAATGTAGTACATCCAGAAATGAATTACTGGGTTTTGTATCTATTAAGAACACAGTATTTCAAAAAAAAATTTTAAAGGAGAAATTTCTCACCACACAAAGTTAAACACAAGCATGATATAAAAAAGCATCTATGGATATATTCTTTAAATATTAATAAGGTTATCTCTAGAAATGAATTTTACAGTTGACTTGATTTTAAAACATTTCTATATCGCTCATATTTTCTACAATGTGTCTGTTGTTTTTAAAATCAGAAAAAACGTAAATACTTTCCATCTGATGTAAAATTACAGATTCGGCATCTAACCGGCTACAGCCTGTGACTGAGTCCATGTGAAATTCATTACCCCAATGTGACAGCTAATTTTTCATCAAGCCCACTTGTGAATAAGCCTCCATGACTTCCTCCATTGTGTTCCACACAATTTAGCACTTGATTATATGTTGTTTTGCGTGCTCTTTGGGGTTCTTCCCTATTAATGCATACGTGTTAGCACTGCTCAACTTGGTAAACATTTACAGAGCATCAGTACTGTTCCAGGCTCTGTGTTGTGCTCAGCGAGTTTACTTTTTATTCAATTACCACAACTCTAAAGTATCCTTAGTATTAGCCAATTTTTAAAAATGTTAAAAGGTTAAGTGACTAACCCAAACTCAGAGGGGCAGAACTGAAATTTAATCACAGATCTCCACTTCCCAGTACTGCACAGTTGTTCCACTAAATAGTTTTTGCACTCCAAGAGTGTTACATACTTTACTTTTTCTTTTCACCCAAGGTGACCAGAACACTTAGTGAATACTCTGTAAGGTTATTTAATTTCCTAATGGGGGTTACCACATGGAAGTAGGGCCACAACCTACTTTTCAGACTCTGTATGGCACTGAGCATTGCCTATCAAATTCTTGATTTGTACTGGTTTTGTTTTGCACCCATTCAGAGGTTTATCCTGAACATTTGCCCATGTGTTGAATGCATGGTGATGTGGAAAACAAAGGCAGACAGAAATGGCAGATAGAACCCAATTTCCTTATAACCTGCAGCCCACTGACAAATATTTGAGGTTGGCTTCTCCAGGTTGCTAGAGGGAAAAACAACCTTAGCTTGACAATAGTTAGGCCTCTACTATCCTGGGACTCTTCTTTAGCATATGAAAATCCCAGCAGAAACTTCCCCTGGACTTTACCTCCCCCAACTCCATAGTATATAACCAGTCTCTCCTCATGGTCCCCAGGGCAGCTCTTCCTGCCCACAGGTCCTGTCCCTGTGCTTTAATAAAATCACCTTTTTGCACCAAAGACATCTTCAAGAATTCTTTCTTGGCCATCAGCTCTGGATGCCACGAACCCCACAATCACCCCCAAAACCTCATCACATGGCAGATTCAAAAGAAAGCTTGGCAGGACAGATGAAAGCAAACAGCACATTATGCAGGGCAGGGGTGAAGCGACAGTCTCAGGGAAACTCCCAAGCAGGTGAGTCAGATGAGGCATACAGTCCTCTAAGTTGTCAGAATCCCACAGAGAGGTATGTGGAGGCCAGGACATGTAATGGGCTGTGCTCCAGGAGGGGTTGGTGGCCACCCTGGAATTCAACCATCTTGTACAGGGCAAACAAGACAGCAGCCTTGCAAATGGAGCAATAATCTGAACTTAATGCCAACCACTCATGGGAGTCGCATGCCTGTGTTTCCATCACCTGGAGTCTTGAGAGAAGGTGAGACCAAGTATGGTTTCACCATGTGGAGGAAGGATGTGGGGCCATTGGTCCTACAAGAACTCGGGCAAGGCTTTGCTTAACCAAGTACCTAGGATCACCTAGACGATAACAGTCTTGCCACAGAGGACATAAGCCTTGATGTTTTAAGTGACACAAAATAACTTACGTAATCTTTTCTCTCTCCCACTATAAAATGAGAAGGTTATACTAGCTGAAAGCCCTCCCAGCCTGGATTAATTGGATGCCCTCCAATGTGCTTCTACACCCTCTCTGACTCTCCTATTCCAGCTCCACAAATATCTGTGTAGTTTTCTGATTCCTCTTTCAAGAATCCAACTCTTCCTTTGACTTGGTCTCATTTTTTCACCACTGGATCCCCAGAATCCAATACAAGCAGTTAATAGAGAATCAATAAATGTTAAAAATGAACATGTAAATAAATGAATCCCTTCCTGCTCTTATAATCATACTTCAATTGAATACTCTGATGAAAGAAGGTTTTTGTTGGCAGTAGGCAACCTGTAAGGCAATTTAATAAAATAGCACTTGAGCAGGCAGCTATGTCCCTAATCTTATTTACCTGCCTGTATCTTCCCTGCTCCTCCAGGTTGTCCCAAGCTGAAGGCTCATCTGGTCCCAGGGGCCAAACTGCATTTGAACATAGGTAGTGTAATGTTCTGTTAGCTGCAGCACAACCACCCACTTGACTCCCTTGGTCTTTACAGCTTCTGATGACATCCAGTGTTAGCAGCTCCACTAAAGGTCACTGGGCTAAGTGGTCCCTTGGATGATCTCTTCTGCTTCCATACGCCCGCTCCAGGATCAAACTTCTGTTGAGGTAACTGACTTATTTCTGCTGGTCTTTCAACTCTGCCCTGTTACCCTAAGGTTAGCCCCCTGCTGCTCAACAGCTGTCCACCTAGCCCATCATCCTCCTCTGTCTCCATGTCCTCTCTCCTGGGCTTCCCCTAAACCTACTTATTGGAATATAGCTACTGCCCCCTTAGAAACTTCAAAGCTGTCATCTGAATCATCACTGGCTAGGGATGTGCCTTTAAGACATGGACAGGCCTGGTGTAGTGGTCCCTTTTTGCTGCTTCTTGGACCCTTCCAACACAGGCCCATCTCAGGCTGCCTGCCTCATGCTAACAAGAGCTATCATGCCCACACCCAGGTTAAGCTACCTGGCATTCCTTTGACAGCCTAAAATCAAGCATAGTTTTAGTAATCTGCTGATAGTTTCCAATCCTATCCTCATTTTTTAATTCAACTTCAAACATTATAATATAATCCGAATGGATATTGCTTTAACACAATGAAAATATCCACTTGCATGTCCAAGTTTGAAATTTATTTCAGGACTCAGATTAAAAGTTACATTGCAGTAAATATGCTCTGAAGTGACTCAAGTTGCTCAAAAATTTGAATATGATTAGCTTTCTGGACCAAAAACTTCTACAATGAGAAAGAGGTTTTTACAAATGTGGCAGCCACTTAACTTTCCACAAATTGGTTTCTGGCCAGTTTCTACTTCTGCCGGGACACCAGCTCCTTTTCAACAAATTAGTTGCTAGGTGTAATAGAAACAAACTTTCTACCATTATTTCTATAGTGAAGAAAAATATTTTGTAGTTCTATACTTTTGATGTGGCTTTTTTTCTGATAATTTATTTTTCCTTCCCCTAAAGCTTTTTGGCCACTAAAGCTTGGCCATGAAGTTAATTTGTCAAAGGCAGGGTAAGCAACCTTCAGTGTTTGCCCAGGATCAAGAGGTTTCCTAGGATACTGGACTTTCAGTTCTAAAACCATTTCAGTCCCAGGTGAACCAAGATAGTTTGTCACTCTAAGCCTACAAGGACAACAGTTTGCTGTGATGTTCAGGAGGACATAGGGCAGCCCCTTTGTAGGAGTCAGTGGGAGGAACAGAAATCTCAGTAGAAAGAGAGACTTCAGAGTGGACATGAGGATCCTTTATGCCAAGGACCCTCAAGGATCTCATATCTAGAGCCGTTGCTCTAAGACCTGAATCAAGGAGGCCTCTAAGAATGCAGCATCTCCAAAGAGGTTGGGAGAGGTCAAGGAGAGGGGCTTTTTCCCTAGTTCACATTTGGTTTCTTGGGAGGAGAGCACCTTTCAGGGTGCCTCTAGGCTGAATATCAACTTGGCATGCAAAGGCAAGGCCTATGGGAAATGGTTACTCCCATGTTGAAGCAAGGAGGGGAGGGCCTACACATCAGGAGCTAAAAATGGGGCCTGGTTAGGACTCAGAAGCTTTATACAAACAAGAACCAAGATAGGCTTATAGCAACAGTTGGATGGGGCAGAGTAGGTGATTTCTAACCACAAAGAGAATACAGACCTCAAGTAACAATTAGCCCCAAAGTCGCTTCAGTGGAGGATGAGGATGAAATAAAGACAGATGCCAAAACTGAGGGACCAGAGGTCAACCAAATATCAGGAGAATTCAGCAAAGAAGGACAGCACCTGTACCAAGGAGTCCTCTCTCTACAGACTCTAAGGATTCTCTGCTCCTTATGCTAAGTTGGAAAAGAAGACGAGGGGAGAATTTTTTGGAGAAGAGAAACAAAGCAAAGTTGATTTGAAACTGGCTGAAGACCAATAGGGATAGCTTTACAGTTTTTGTTCTACCAGCAGCAAAAGTAAGGGTGGCGTTTTCCCACCACCCCCAACTGTAGACATATAAAGGACAGTATCTTTGTGCGCATCTGAGTTATGATGTAAAAAATTGAATTCTGCCATATTTCCATGACATTTGATTCCCCCTACCTCCTTTTACTATGTACTGTTCTCTGTATTAGTTCCAAATATATCCTTCACTTCAAATGGGAAAGGATTTCTATTTCACAACTGTGAATTACTGAAACTGGAAAGATGAATCCATAAAAATAGGAACCAGTGTTCCTGATTCAACCACTTGAATCAGATTCATCGTGAAATTGGAAGTTGTCCCCCTTTCAAAAAGAACCTCAGCATCCTTCTTGTAACTGACATGCCTAATTCATATCCATATTATTATTTCCATTGTCTCTGCTAAAATTAAAAAAATTTTTCCTGGGGCACCTGGGTGGCTCAGTCAGTTGAGTATTCAACTTCTGCCCGGTTCACAAGTTCAAGCCCCATGTCAGGCTCTGTGCTGACAGCTCAGAGCCTGGAAACCTTGGATTCTGTGTCTCCCTCTCTTTCTGCCCCTCCCCCGTTTGTACTCTCTCTTTCTCAAAAATAAATAAAACATTAAAAAAAATTTTTTCTAATTTTTCCTAAAGCATCTTTCTTTTCCCTTTTACTCAATGCCTTTGTTTTGCATATTTGAGATACAGGGCTTTCAAGACTGACTATAAATTTAGAAAGCTCAAGCATTTAAGTAAATTTTAGAGGAATCATTTTTTCAATAGGTGAGCCTACATTGCTCAAGTCTTATAACATAGGACCTTACTGACTTGGCTTACACTTAGGCCAAAACGTACTATTATCTTGGCAGGAAACTAGAATTTCCTTTTGACTAGGAATGGATTAAAGCTTCCTTTCTAGAAAGTACACTCACAATGGCACTCTGTTCAGAGTCAGGCCTGTGCAGGTGTGACTTGGCAGGATCTGGGAGGCATAATAATAGAAGATATTGTAATTGGAGATATTTCATTCAGGTTGTACAGGATGAGTTTCTAATCTACTCAAGCAATAAAGATTGAATAAACTGCATAAAATATCATTCTCAGGAGGCACTGATCCTATGAAAAATATTGTACTTTTAAAGCTCGTAAGTTATCCCGCTGTTAATTTTCTTCATCCTGCTGTCTCAGTTTAGCCATACCTTGGGGCTTGCATTCCTTCTCAATAGACCTAATTTTATGCTCTGACAGTTCCCCCAGAAATTTGCTTCCAATGTAGCCAAGGTGAGCACATGCATTTCGAGTTGTGCTGCCGAAATACTTCTTTGACAAAGCATCAGAATTTACTGTAACACAGCTTTCTTCCCCTGCAGCATTTACCCTTGAGAAAGTGTGTTGCCAGACAATCTCAGTGGAAGCACAATAGATTCTACAGTGGGTGAAGCATTTACACAAAGATTAGAGTGTCTGGAGAAATACAATGGCATTAGCTGGGAGCTAGCCACTCTGACTCAGGTAGGTCTTGGTCAATAGTCTACTCAAGAGGCATCAGCAAACTACTGCTCATAGGCTAAATCTGGTCTGCTGCCTGTTTTTGTAAATAAAGTTTTATTGGAACACAATCACTCTCAATTGTTTTCATTTTTATATTGTCTATAGCTGCTTGCACAGTACAGTGGCAGTGCTGAGTGAATGACTGCACGCCCTACAAAGTCTACAATATTTACTATCTGGCCTTTTATAGAAAAAGGTTGCCAACCTCTTATCTAGCACTTGGATGGTGGACACACTACACTGCCATTACCCTTCCCTCCTGGCATCACTAATCAACCAAGGCCTTTCTTCCCTTGAAACTGATCTCAGAAACCTTCCCAGTAAAGGCAGACACCAATTTTCACTTCAAGTTGCCACCCTGAGCTTGGATAACTAAACTTTTAGGATCATGCAGGGCAACAAAAAGGAAATCTCAATCCTCATATACAACATGAAGATTAAACCCAGGCTGCTCTTTAATTATCCATTTTTTCTAGACTTCTGTAAAGTTAGTTATACTATCTTCCTATGTCTAGTTTTCTAAACTAGATCACTCGGCTAGTAGAAACCACAAGGAATCAGTTAGTTCTCCCTTTGTGTCTTTGAGATTCCCTAAAACTTGGTAACCATATCACCAATAACTGAACCATTTCTTAGAATTGCTAAGAATTTTTTTAATCACTAGGAAAGGAAAAAGTCACCTTCCATAGAAACCTCAGACTGTCTAATGAATCTATTTTTTTTCTTTTAACTTCAAACCAATTTCATCTTTCTCTGTCATTGTACAAAGGTCATCATCCTCCGTACTTTCCTTCTTAATCAATTGTGTTGCCACAAAGTTCTTTTGTTTTTAAGAATCAGGCTTACCAGAAAGTGTGCACACCTGTGCTTCCTAGCCAAAGAAAGAGAACATAATTATATTTTTCATTAACCATCACCTTTTCCCTAAGCATATGCCCAAAAAAACTACAGGAGAGCAATAACTTATAGCCAGGTTTTAAAATGAGGATTCTTCAGCAGCTACTTTGCTCTGTCTCTAACTAAATGAGAAAGCACTTAACAAAAGCACTTAAAAGTACCATGTAATACCCATGATACAGCAAGAATTATTTATCCTTCACTTAAGGACCACATAATGAGATATTATTAATAAATGAAAATTGATCTTCCTTGGAAACCATAAAGCTCAATCGCTTTCCCACCAATGATGAGGTCTCTTTCTGAGTGCAGCCCACAGAGGAAAAGCAATTTCACTCCAGATAGCCCCAAGATGTAAATCAAAGGTTTTATGGCTTTGCTGCTGGTTTCTCTAGTGATGCACTTCACTGGTATCAAATTATAAGCATCTGAATCAGTAAGCATTGAAGGTTATTAAAGGTCCTCAGACTTCCCAGCGTATGTGAACAGTAAAAAAAAATCACCAAGGAATAGATGTTGCTTCATTTAACTTATTTTCACAAACATAATGTTAACAACAGCTATCAGTACAAGTTATTGTCATTTCTTTATATTTTTTATGTCTTTGTTCTTCAATCAGAACTTCTAAGCTTCCTTTAGAATGCAAGGTGTTAGGGCACCTGGGTATCTCAACGCAGGTTGAGTTAAGCATATGACTCTTGATCTTGGCTCAGGTCATGATCGCACAGTTGGTAAGTTTGAACCCCACATTGGGCTCTGCACTGATGGCACAGACCCAGCTCGGAATTCTGTCTCTCTCTCTCTGCCCATCCCCCAAAGAAATAAACTTTAAAAAAATAAAAAGAATTTAAACTGTATTCCTAATAGGTACAAAATAGCACCAGGAAATGGTTAATGCTCTGAGACTTTGAGATGTTTAAACTGAAAGCAGTATGGAAATTAGGATTTTTTTTAAGCTCCAAAGTATGTATTTCTAGTCATCTCCTCTATACGTGGTCACTGGGTAGCCACTCTTCCATAGTCGAGATCTCATCTTGAAGTCATTTTTCATTTTCTTTAAGAGGAGGGGAACAAAAAAGACAAGAAATCCCCACACCCATGCAAAAATGTGTTAAAATAGCTGTGAGGCTTTTTACATTTTATCAAAAGGCTTAAACACTGCATATCCTATACCCAAAGCCCTGCCATAATTACAAGACAATGTCTTAAGGAAGGCAAACTTTCAAGCACTATTAGTATGTGAAATCAAACAGGAATGTGATAGCATAGAGAACTCAAATCTAGGAGTGAATTTGATGGATTGTTAAGAAGGTTAAATGACTTCTTGAAGGTCACAGAAGAGGCTACAAAGCAATGATGTATTCAAAGATTTCATGCGTTTTCTCCCTTCTCTGGCATCTTCTATAGAGGGTGAATTCCATCTCCAATTTCTGGTAACTAACAACCACAGAAACCACCAGCATTGAAGGTGACTTCTACACTATAGCCAATTATTGTTCTCCATTTGGCCAGATAAGGCAGACTCTTCCAGGCCCTTCTAAACCTCCTTAGAACATCAGAGAATACAACCTTGTTATTTTTTCATGCTTTCTTTCTAGAATTTTATTGTAAACTCCAAACTCTAAATCCTTAAAATGTACGCATTCATGTTTAATCAAAATTTGACTATTAAAATCTGGAGTGCTTCATTCATTACCCACTGTCAGTTTTTCATAGATTCTTTTTACAATTTAAATCATTTTTGCTCTATTATGAACAGAGGTGCTGATGGGTGACATTCCAAAGTCTGTGTTGGGCAGATATGCCAAGCAACAAATGCATTTTATGGAGAGATGAACTGAGGAGATGAGAGAGTAAAATTCATGGTAGAAAAAAACTGAAAAGGGCAATGAAAACCCTTCTCTTTTTCCTCTATCATCAACTTTTTCCTCTCTATTGGATTATTCTTTGGCTACTCTTATTTCTTTCTTCTTAATCACAAACAAAAACAGCCCCCAAATTTTCCCCTGCCAGCTGCATATTTCTTTGCCAACTCTTCAAAAGAGTTGTCTACACTTCTACCTATTTCACTATCTCCAACTCCTCTCCCATTTTTCTGCAACCCACCTCCATCAGGGTTTCAATGCCCATTGCACCAATGATACAGCCCTTATGTATCAGGTCACAAGAACCTCCGCTCTACTAAACCAAAGCCCCATTCCCAATCTTCTACACACTTGACTTCTCAGCAGTTTTAAAACAATGGAGTTAACCCTCTACCTTGATATACTTTCTTCACTTGGTTACCAGATTCGCACATTCTCTTAAATTCTGTCCTACTAGCTTTGCCTTCTGTCTCCATCTCTTCTGCTAGTTGCCCTTGGTCACCCTTACCTCCTAACCCTGGAATGCCCCAGGCACTTTATCACCTCTTTACTATTCTTACTCACTCCCTTGGGCCTCTCAGACTCCCAGCTTTAAATGTTATCAGTATACGGCAGGTCCTCCATATACATCTCTAGCCCACACCTATTTAACTCCACATAAATTTCTAATAGCACAAGTTTTAAATATTCAAAACCAAACTCTTGGTTTTCTCCCATCCCACAAAACGTGTTCTGCATGCAGTTATCATGATTTCTGTCCCTGACAACATTCTTACACTGCTCAGACCCAAAACCTTGATGTCATGCTTGACTTCTTTCTCTGAAATGCTGTCTACTTACATTCCTTCCACTGTTGCCCCTGGTCTCAGTCAGGAACATCTCTGCTTGGCAACACAACAGTGCCTTAACTGGGCTCTCTCCTTGCTCATTTGCTCCCTAGCAGTCTGTGCTCACCCATGTAGGGCACACAGAGGCATAACTTAGAGAAAAATGCTTGTTATGTTGATAGCTTTCAAAGCTCTAAGAACTTGCCTTCCTCCAACCCTTGACCATCCCTCCACTCCCTGCCATCGACTCTCAGAATTCATGTCCTATCACTTTCCCCTGTACTCACTCCACTCCAGCCACTCTGTCCTCTTTGTTGTCGCTCTGTATACCAAGCATGCTCCTGCCCTGGGCCTTTGCACTGATTATTCCTTCTGTCTAAAACACTCTTTTCAAATATCAGCCTGACATACTCCCTTGCTGCCTTTAATTTCTGCTCACATGTCCCTTCCTGTGAAAGCCTATCCTGAAAACCCTATTTAAGATTATAGTTACCCTCTAGAGGCACCTGGGTGGCTCATTCGGTTGAGTGCCCGACTTCAGCTCAGGTCATGATCTCCCAGTCTGAGTTCGAGCCCCGCATTGGGCTCTGCGCTGACAGCTCAGAGCCTAGAGACTGCTTCGGATTCTGTGTCTCCCTCTCTCTCTGTCCCTCCCCTGCTTGTGCTCTGTCTCACTCTCTCAAAAATAAATGTAAAAAATTAAAAAAAAAAAAAAAAGATTATAGTTACCCTCTAGTCAACAATCAAGTGTCCCTCATCCCAGCCTATTCCTTTCCTCTATGGTACACAGCAATTTCTAATATTCCATTTAATTCACTTATTTGTTATGTGTATTGTTTACTGCCAGTCTTCCACCATTGGAATTCAAGCTCCATGAAGACAAGGCTGTTTGTTAGTTTTGTTCACTCATGTACCACAAGCACCCAGAGACTTGGCATGTAATTGTGCTTTAAAAACGTGTTGAAACCTGAATGAATGATGAGTCAGAAAAAGAGCCAGAAAATAGAACTTGTGAATGGCAGAGATCACAGGATATAAAACACAAAGGAAAACGAACCTATGTCCAATTTTGACTATAAATCATGCACTACAGTGCTTTTCTCCTTTCACAAACTTCTTCATGACCTCACTACACTTTCCCCTTGAAAATAATTAAACATTAGCAGTATTCCTCTTGAGAATGTAGGTGGCAATATATACCTTTCCTCTCTGGAACTAATAAATCTCTCTGGGAGGCAGGGGATTTCCTCTATTCCAAGGTCCTCACGCAAAAAAGATGAGGTACTCCAGTGCATCTCAACTCTCTGAGTAAGCAAATATACAAACATTATTTCTTCTCATAGGTAAGTCTGAATTTTTGCCCTTAACAATAAAACCTAAGAGACTTCGATGGTGTTAGGCTTGTGTCAAAACTAAGTATTTGGGGGAAAGTGAACAGATTATTCACATATAGAAAATGATAAATAGTGCACAGAAAACTAGTTTCCAGGAATAATAATATAACTGAGTATATTAAAGGCCAGAGGCATGAATTAATAGACTAAACCAAATAATTCTCTTAACCTAAGTCTCCTTATTGTTAAAAATCAGATAGCTCAAGATATACAATTATAAACTTGATGATTTTTGAACAAAGGGATCAATTTCTTTTTTTGTCCATTGAACTGAACAGCATGACTCATTCAACTGACATAAAGGCAAAAATCAGGGAACTGACGCAAGTAGTGTCTGAAGCAGTACTATACCCCAAGAAAGGAAGCAAACCCACTTGAGACTTTTAAAATTACATTTTACTTAACCAGGCTGTCATGCTAAGCAGTAGATCAGAACAATGAAGATGGCTAGTAAAGAATAGAGGGATGATAGTCTCCAAGACTGAAAAACATATTTTTACAAAGAAAGCTAAAGCCTCACATTTCTACTTTCTCCTGAATTCTAACAATTGGTATAAACATACTAGGACATTAATTTTTTTCATATTGCCTGTATTTATTCTCCTGTGTAGTCCCTAGACTGGTCTTTTGCCCATTTTTCTGGCAGACCATCTTTTCTTACTAAATCATAGACGGCATCCATAAACTTTGGATCTGAGCAGATTGTGCAGCAAACATCTTCTTTCAATTTATTACTTATATTTGAATCTCCATTAGGCATCTTTTGATGAATAGAGCTTCTTTGTTTAAACTTGGTTAATTTGGCTAAGTTAGCCTTCATATTTAGCACTTTTGTCTATTTTAAAAAATCCTTTCCTACTCTGAGATCATAGAGATACTCTCCTCTATTTTCTTCTAAACACTTTAAAGATTTGTCTTTCCCAGTTGTGTCTTTGATCTAGTAAGAATAATCTTTGTGTATGCATGCCCGTATATACAAATCTCTATCCATGGTTCTCCTTCATGGGTAACTCTCCCAGCACTATTTATTGAATAGTTCATCTTTGCTAAATATTGTACATTATTTTTCTGTCATAAATCATGATTCCAAATACAGTTAGATCTGGTTTTGGACCTTCTGTTCTACTCCATCAATCTGTTGTATGCGCTGTGTCAATACCACACTATTTTAATCAGTGCAGCTATATGTCAATCTTAACGCTCTGCTGGATCAACGCCCCCCCCCCCAACCCCACACTCACCACCTCATTCATCTTAAGGAGCATCTTTGCTGTTTCATACAAACATGAGAACCAGTTTGTCAAATTCCACAAAAATCCCTACTGGGGATTTGAGTTAATTGCTTTGAATATCTAGATCAATTTGGGGAGATTGGACATCTTTATGATTACTAACTCTTCCTATCCATGAACATATTTCTTTCCATTTATTCAGGTCTTCTGTAAGACTTCTCACAATTTGTATATCTTTTATAGGAACTGTTCCTAATACTACACATTCCTGTTACTATTATGTTAAGATTTTCTAAATTTTTAATACTTTTCATAAAAATGCAACTTGTCTTTTAAAAGTATTGATCGTATACTTAGATGAACGTATATTTCTCAGCCTTTTATGCAGTTAGGGATAGCCATACATTTCAGCTCTGGCAAATGAAATAAGAATGGAAAAAAAAACAAGCCACTTTTAGGCTCTTTTATATAAATTTCCCATGTGCTCTTCCATGCTTTCTTTCTCTATCTACTGGCTAGAGTCTGATACTCAGGATGATCTTGGAGATGGTGAGTTAAGACTATCTACTGTCCAGGGTCCCTGAAGGACCATGTTACTTAGGACTCCCACAAACCACATAACACCTTCCTACCAATTAGGCTCACCTGTTAGACTACTTATTGAAACAAGAAATAAATGTGTATTGTTTTAAACCATTGAAATGTTAAAGTTTGTTGAATTGTTAAACCAGTGAATTGTTAAAGAACAATTATGCTGCTCAAATTGCCTGCTTAACAGTTACAAAGAGAGAGGTGTTAAAATCTCTCACTACGATGCAGGTTTTTCCAATCTCTATTTATACAGTGTAAATTTGGTTTATGTATTTCAAAACTATGTTATTAGAAGCAGTCAAGTTTATAATGTTGCATCTTCAGATGATTTGAAATTTTCATCAGTGGTGATCCTCTTTGTCTCCAAAAATGCTTTATACGATAAAAATCTACTTTGTCAGACGTTAATACAGTTATGTCAGTGTAACAAGGGGGCACTATTGGAGTGACACTATCTTTTCCTAACTCTGACCTTCAACCTGAGTCTTTACAGTTTTGTTATGTTTTCATAAATAGCATATACTTCAGTTTTCAATGTTTTCATGCCTAAAGCCTTTTGTCTTTTTTTTTTAATATTTATTTTTGAGACTGAGATAGAATATGAGTGGGTTAGGGATAGAGAGAGAGGGAGACACAGAATCTGAAGCAGGCTCCAGGCTCCAAGCTGTCAGCACAGAGCCCAATGCGGGGCTCGAACTCATTAGCTGTGAGATAATGACCTGAGCTGAAGTGGGAGGCTTAACCGAGCCACCCAGGTGCCCCAGGCCTTTTGTCTTTTAGGTGTAGATTTTCCACTTATGTGGTTGTGATTACAGATAACACATCTTATTTTGTATTTTCTATTTGCCATGCTTTCTTCTTTCCCCTTCTTGCCTTTATTTGGATAAAATAGGGCTTTTATTTTTTTTCATGCTTTTTGGAATTTCTTTTAAGTTTTTAAATTCCAGTTAGTTATACATACAGTGTAATATTAATTTCAGGTGTACAATTTAGTGATTCAACACTTACATAAAACACCCGGTGCTCATCACAAGTGCCCTCTTTAATCCCCATCACCTATTTAACCCATCTCTCTACACTCAGTTTTTTTCTCTATAGTGAAGAGTCTGTTTCTTGGTTTGCCGCTCTTTCTCTTCTATGATCATTTTGTTTTCTTAAATTCCATATGAGTGAAATTATATGGTGTTTGTCTTTCTCTGACTGACTGATTTCACTTAGCATTATACTCTTTAACTATTGCCATTTGCAATGACACGGATGGAGCTAATTCTTTTGCATGGCTGAGTGATATTCCATTATATATATACACCACATCTTCTTTACCCATTCATCAGTTGATGGATATTTGGGCTCTTTCCATCACTGGTTATTGTTGATAATGCTGCTATAAACATCAGGGTGCATCTATCCCTTTGAATTCATATTTTTGTACCCTTTGAGTAATTATCTAGCAGTTCAATTGCTGGATCATAGGGTATTTCTATTTTTAACTTTTTGAGGAAACTCCATCCTGATGATTTCCTACAGTGGTTGCACCAGTTCTCATTCCTACAAACAGTGCAAAAGGGTTCCCTTTTCTCCATATCCTCGCCAAAACTTGTTTCTTGTGTTGTTGATTTTAGCCATTCTGACAGATGTGATATCTCATTATAGTTTTGATTTCCATTTCCCCGATAAGTGATGTTGAGCATCTCTTCATGTCTGTTGGCCATCTATAGGTCTTCTTTGGAAAAATGTCTATTCATGTCTTCTGCCCATTTAATTATTTGTTTTTTTGAGTGTTGCGTTTTATTCTTCATAGACTTTGGATACTAACCTTTTATCAGATATGACACTTCAAAATATCTTCTCCCACTTGGTAGGTTGCCTTGTAGTTTTGCTGATTGTTTCCTTCACTGTGTAGAAGCTTTTTATCTTAATCAAGTCCCAATAGTTTATTTTTGTTTTTGTTTCCCTTGCCTCAGGAAACTATCTAGTAAGAAGTTGCTATAGTTGATGTCAAAGAGGTTACTGCCTGTGTTCTCCCCTCTAGGATTTTGATGGTTTCCTATCTTACATTCAGGTCTTTCATCCATTTTGAATTTGTGTTTATGCTGTAAAAGAAAGTGACCTAGTTGCATTCTTCTGAATGTGGCCATCCAGTTTTCCCAGCACCACTTGTTGAAGAGACTGTCTTTTTTCTATTGGATATTCTTTCCTGTTGTGTTGAAAATTAATTGACCATATAGTTATAGATTCATCTCTGGGTTTTATGTTCTGTTCCATTGATCTACGTGTCTGCTTCTGTGCCAGTACCATACTGTCTTGATCCCTACAAGCTTTGTAATATAAAGTGCAGAGTTGTGAAGCTTCCAGGTTTGCTTTCCTTTTTCAAGATTGCTTTTGCTATTTGAGGTCTTTTGTGGTTCCATTCAAATTTTAGGATTGTTTGTTCTAGCTCTGTGAAAAATGCTAGTGGTATTTTGATAGGGATTGCATTAACTGTGTAGATTGCTTTGAGTAATATAGACATTCTAGAAATATTTGCTCTTCCAATCCATGAGCATAGAATGTCTTTCCATTTCTTTATGTCATCTTCAATTTCTTTCATCAGTGCTTTATTGTTTTTGGAGTATAGGTCTTTTACCTCTTTGGTTAGGTTTATTCCTAGGTATCTTATGGTTTTTGGTACAATTGTAAAAGGTATTGATTCCTCAATTTCTCTTTCTGCTGCTTCATCATTCATGTACAGAAATGCAACAGATTTTGCTGGTGGGAATGCAAACTGGTCCAGCCACTCTGGAAGAGTGGCTAATGACAAGAGCCAAAGTATGGAAAGAGCCCAAATATCCACTGACAGATGAATAAAGACTGGTATATATATACAATGGAGTATTATTCAGCAATCAAAAAGAATGAAATCTTTCCATTTGCAACAACGTGGATGGAACTAGAATGTATTATGCTAAGCAAAATTAGAGAAAGAAATATCATGACTTCACTCATATGTGGAATTTAAGATACAAAAGAGATCAACATAAGGGAAGAGAAGCAAAAATAGTATAAAAACAGGGAGGGGGACAAAACATAAGAGACTCAAATACAGAGAACTGAGGGTTGCTGGAGGAGATGTGGGAGCAAGGTGGGCTAAAAGGGCATTAAGGAGGACACTTGTTGGGATGAACACTGGGTGCTATATGTAGGGGATAAATCATTGGATTCTACTCCTGAAATCATGATTGCACTCTATGCTAACTAACTTGGATGTAAATATTAAAGAGAGGAGAGAAAAGGGGGGGGGGAGGAAGAAAGGAAAGGGGAAAAAAAGAAAAGAATTAACATTACCAGGACATAGTTTCCTCTGGGAAACTTAAAATAATAATTTTAAAATATAGAATTAACTCCTGTTCACTGGAAGAAACATTTTGCATATCACTTGCATTTTTCCTAGAGGGTAGGAAAGTATAATAAAATCTTCATTATTCATAATTTATGATTATTTGCCTAGAAAATGTTCTAACATTCACCTTTGTCTTCACTGTCATTAAAGAATAATTTGAACACAAATGTTATGTGATGGAGTTGTCACCCAGAAATATTAAAATTGTTTGAGAAAATAAAAAAAATGCAACAGATTTCTATACGTTGATTTTTATATCCTATAGCTTTACTGAATTTGTGGATCGGTTCTAGCAATTTTTTAGTGGAGTCTTTTGGGTTTTCTATACAGATTATCATGTCATCTGCAAATAGTGAAAGTTTTTCTTCTTCCTTGCTGATTTGGAGGATTTCTATTTCTTATTGCTGTCTGATTGCTGTGGCTAGAACTTTCAGGATTATGTGAAATAACAGTGGTGAGAGTGGACATCCCTGTCTTGTTTCTGACTGTAGGTGAAAATTTTCCCCAGTGAGGATGATATTAGCTGTGGCTTTTAGACTAGGCGTTTTAATATTGCTTGTTTCCCCTTTTTTTTCCTCTACTTCTTTAAAATTATTCCACCATATCTGTTTATTGGTTACTCTGGAAATTTTAATATTCCTGATTAAATTTATAATGTCCAATGTTAACCAATATTAAACAAGACCAGAATCTTACAAGTTTGTTTTTCAATCACCACAATTTTGGCTGTTGTCTAAGATTTAATCTGATTTCCATTTTTAAACCCCATAAACTCTAATTTTTCTAATTATGTTTTCTAACTTATTTTGATAATTTTTATGATTTTGTACAACTTTCCAGGGTATAAAAAGGAACCATCCCTTGGAGCAGTACATGAAAGAAAAGGAGGAGAGAAAATTTAAATACTTGCCTGCCTTATACCTCCTGTTTAAAGTAGTTAAGTTTTAACATATAGGAAATTAATTCTTCCTACAATTCCAATATTCTCATTTGGTCCCCCAGTGGCACCTTAGGGGTGGAAATCCCACACTTTACCATGTGGAATCGCACTCAAGTCTGAAAGTGGCAAAATAGTTAAAGACACCAGGTACACAGTTGGTTAGCTTGGTGGCCCAACAGCAGACAAGGAGGCTAAGTCATTAGCTGTCCCCAAGCAGTGGAAATGCAAAAGCCAGAGAGAGACCCATAGGATGTGGTAGTTGTTGAAGCAGAGCACATGACTGAGGATCTGGGAAGGAGGTAGAGCCACAGGAATATAAAGAAATAAAAAAGACTTGTGTGATTCACACCCCATTCTTTACATCTCTGAACTTTCTTCCATATCATCTTTCTTCTTTCTGAAATGTATTTTTCAGAAGTTCCTCTACTAAAAGTCTGTTGTCTTTATTTCTCTTTCTTGAAAGATATTTTTGGTAGGCACAGAATCTAGGTTAACTGTTCCCTCAGTACTTTCAAGTTATAATTCTATTGTGTCAGTCTACTTGTTGTTCTCCTTTGGAAATAACTTCTATTTCTTCCTAGCCTTTTTTTTTTTTTTTTTTTTTTACCTTATCCTTGACTTTGATATTTCACTTCAGATTTACTATGATGTAACCAGATGCGAATTTTTTTGTATTTATCCTGCTTAAATATTTATGGCTCTGTGAATATAAGGATCTAACTTGTTCTTAGATTCTAGAAAATTCTATACCAGTATCTCTTTTTATATTATCCAGCCACCTATCCGCTCTATTCTCTTCTTCTATAACTAATTATATTCCATGTTGACCTTCCCATTCTATACTTCATTTCTCTTAATTAAGTCATATTTTCCACCTGTTTCTTAGAACTGAATCAATAGAATTTCTTCAGTTTTCTTTCAAGTTTAATTCTTTATGTCTAATCTGCTATATAGTCTAGCCAAATTAATTTCTAATTTCAATTATTACATTTTCCATGTTTTTTAAGTTTTACTTTTTTCCATCTACTTGGAAAGTTTGATGGTATTGTTCCTCATATTATATGTCCATACAATCCTTATTACTGTAAACATTAAACACAGTATTTTATAATTCTAAGATCCATAGTCATTTCAGGACTGGTTCAATGGTTTTCTGTTTCAACTGATAAAGGGGCTTTTTTCCTATTTGGTAAATTTTTTTTATCATGAGTATATGTTTCATGGAATCCTTTCTATGAAATTCTTTGAGGTCTCAGGTAATGTTATATTGTTTTATGTAGGATTTGTATTTACTGGGTTTTGGTTTTTTTTTTGAAAGTGTATTTCTTTTGAGAGAAGGGGCAGTAGGGGAGGGCAGAGAGAATTCCAAGCAGGCTCCACACTGTCAGTGCAGAGCCCCATGCAAGGCTTGATCTCATCAACTAGGAGATCATGACCTGAGCCAATATCAAAAGTCAGATGCTTAACTGACTGTATTTACTACTAACAAGGACATAAAATACTAGTAACACAGGACCAACTTTAAACTAGATTTCCACTTTAGAGCTTTGGGAACCATGCAAATAGTATGAATTCTAGTCCTGAGCTCCAATGAGATTTTTTTTCATTTTCTCACTTGCTTAGATCCAAAGCTCAGACAGACATGTATATCCACTATCTCCCTCTGTGGGATGAGTTTTGTTTTTCTGCTTTATCACTAAAACTGTCAATTCTAGAAACTCAGCTCTATTGTGTGTGTGTGTGTTACAGCACATAGGGGGAGAGGGAGAAGATCTCCAATCAGATGTCATAATCTAGTCCTATACTTTATCTTTTGTTTTCCACAAATACAACTATTAAAGGAGCATTCTAGACCACCAAGAATAAATAGATAATTAGGGCAAATGCAGGCTTAGCCTTTTGAATCTGTCTTTCTCCTAATTTCCTACCTCAGATTAATTCCTGTCCTTTCCTAACAGCACAGACACACAGTAATTTCTTTTTACTTTTACCTAATATAAATTTATATCAGTAAAGGGTACTATGAACACCATTTTCTGCCAAAAATAGTATTTTAACACACCAACCGAGATTCAAATTCCAAGACGACACTCTACAATTAATCAAGCTTGTATGGTGTACCCTATATATATCCTACAAAAAGCAATATTCCCCTTAGTGGAATGTGAGGTCCTTTAATTAACAAATCTACCATTTCTAATCACAGTTTTAAACAGAAATGTATTCTCCACAATCAAAATGAGAGCTTAGTCCAAATAAGCTCCCAATAACTAGCCATCTCCCTAAATGTAGATTCATGCTATACCTGTATTCCAGAAAGAGAAGTCAGTTTATCAACATTGTCATTTCAATACAGTTTTCTGGGTCACCATTCACATGGCATGACTTATCACTTGCCAAGTCATTTAGTTCTATGCATTCAAATATTCAGAACATTTTGGAGTACATTCTACAGGCCAGAATCCCTTAAGTATCTATTTAAGACAAGTCTTTGCCCTCAAAAACACTGACCATCTAGCTAAGTAACCAAGTATAATTTTTTCAATTAATAATATAAATCAGAATATAAAAAATCCTTAAGCAACATATTTTAAGATTCAAGAGAATTTGGTAATTTGTAACTAGTCTTTTATAATTTCTACCATAGTCATTCTGTAGTCTATCTCGAAGGAGCTAACATATTTTAGGAGTTTGAAGATAGATAGATAGATAGATAGATATCCATCCATCCAAATAGCCTGGAAGTTTCAAGATGTAGGTGTCAAACACATGGAAAGAGATCATATCTATAGCTATAGGCAAATAATAAATGTATGATTATGTTAAGCAATAAAGTTGGATTAATATAGTTATCTAGTAGAATTGCAAACAAAATTCTTAACTCTTTTTATTCAACTTAGTTATAGCTGGCATATATAAAATGATAGTTCTGTAATGTTTGATTGCCTGCTCCCTCATACACTCTCCCCATGGCCTCATAAAAAAGTGGTGACAATTCCAAAAAAATCAAATGTAGTCTGATATTCTGATTTTTTTTTCAACCTAGGTAAGGTAACAATAGCCTACTTTATTAGTCAGAATAGGCTATTTTACACTACTGTGACCAAAAAAAAGACCCACCCACAGTCCTGTGGCTCAATATGATAGAGTTTTAATCCTACATATCTCATCCTCACTAAGGGATGTAGATTGATGGAGCCTCCATCATCTGGAATATCACCAGTAGATGGAGAATGGATAAAGGCACTTGGAAAATCTGACTATGGTTCTAACAGGCTTCTGCCTAGAAAAGACCCTCATCAGTTCTACTCTCTTTCCATTGGCTGAATCAAATCATCTATCTATTTCTGAAGTAAGTGCCTAGATGTTGGGATGAGCACTGGTTGTTGTATGTAAGTTAATTTGACAATAAATTACATCAAATAAATCAAAAATAAATAAAATTTTTTAAAAAGTGCCTGGAATGTTCTTGGAAGGTGGGAAGGATTGTTGGTGAACGTCCTTAAGGATGAGGGTACAACAGTCATTTTCCAGTTAAAATTACCTTCCACATTGAGTAATATACACAATCTCTAATACTGCTTCTTTTTCACTTTCAAATGTCTACATCCTTCAGAATTTTAAGAATCTTGAGATGCTCCTCTCTGACAACACAGAAAGGATTTACTTTCTAAATTGTTAACCTCTAGAATGCTTCTGTATCTACTTAGACACCATAATTTATATATACAGTATAATATTCCATGCATAAATATGGACCTGCTGTTCAAATAAAATAAAATTCAAACAGTGTTGCCATTTGGTCATAAAGCTCCTATTATATTTAAGGAAAGCATTCATTGACAGTTTGATAAATTATCATATTTTACTCCCTAATAGTATCAGCTAAAACTTCCGAGGACTTACAGAGCAAGGGCACAGCCCTGTTGGAAACCAGAATTCAAACTGAGCCAAAATGGACTTCCTGATATCACAGGGAGAGTCGGCACACAGTCTCCCCATCACTAAGCATTAAGATGATTTTTACATTTTCTCTTATAAAGAGAAGGTCAAAGCATTATCCTCAGGATGAAAATTATATTCAACCTTGGCAAAGCTGGTTTTTAAAATGATACACCTTGGAGATGATAATAGCATAACTAGACTCAAACTATGGGATGTAGTATCCTACAAAGAAAGTGATAATATCTAGGTAATTTTATGGAAATATTAGAGAATGATCAAGAATATCACAGGGAATGCTCAAGGGCTTAAAGTCTATTCTGGATTCTACCTTCCCAGTGGTGCACTCCTCTGCTTTATTGATTCCTTTTCATTTTCTATTAACGATAGTTTGTGGGGCCTCAATTCAGGTGTACACCAGCATAGTACAGTTGTCCTATGGAGGTCAGTGGATAACAGAGGAGGAATACTGCATCCTGGTCAAAAATCAGTAGTAATGGCGCACAGCACACACAAATACTGATAAAATACTAATTACCTTGCTTCTAATAGTTCTGTTTGGTTTTTGTCAATTTGGGGGGGAGGGAGGTTGTATTTTCTTGGAAACTTCAATGAGACTCACTTAAATATTTACAATTTTCAACACTTCCAACACAACAGTTCCCACTCTAACTCTGAAAGTAAGTGGGGTAAGGGAATTAGAGAAGCATGCCAGGGAAGTAGAGGGGTGGGATGGAGAAGAATGTTCCAGACAGAACAAACAGCACATGCAAAGTAGCAGAGATTAAAGGATGAAGGAGCATTACACGTAAAAGGATCTGAAAGAAGTTCAAAAAGGTCAAATTCTAAAGAGGAAGGAAAGGGCATGTGTTGAGATCAGACCTTGCATAGCTTTCTAAGCTGCATTCAAGAACTTAAGCTTGATACAAAGGATAAAGAAAACCACTGAAGGATGTTAAGCAGACATGGCATAATTAGGTTCACTGTTATATTGTTTAATATAAAATCAACATAAATTTAATATGATCATACCCTACTATGTCCAATTCAGTTACAAGAAACTATATTTGGACTTCCATCTGAAATCCTACCTCAGATGAAGACTCATTTTTCCCCATCTACTGGGAGCTGGAGCACATACATCTCATCAGAAGAGGAGAGCCATCATGCCGTGAACTTTACAATGATACAACTTGCCGTGTTATTTTCAACACTCCTTTTGGAGTATTTGTGTATAGCTAGTTTCAGCAGTATTCTGTAACAGTGGTAATTTCATTTATTGTTCCCTCCATCATGTCAATTTGTATAGTGAGTGTGATATTGTTTCTACTGTTTTTATTTCCTTGGCATTTACTGTTTTGCTGGGATTTTTACATTAAGGTTAATTACTATACACAGAATATCATATATGCAGGTTCTAGTAGTGAGCATTTTTTTTAATGTTTATTTTTGAGAAATCAAGAGAGACAGAGAGAGAGAGAAAGAGACAGAATCTGAAGCAAGCTCCCAACTCTGAGCTGTCAGCACAGAACCCAATGCAGGGCTCGAACCCAAAAACTGTGAGATCATGACCTGAGCTGAAGTCAGATGCTTAACCGACTGAGCCACCCAGGTACCTGATAGTGAGCATATTCTTAAATGTAGAAAACATCATGGCTATAAAAGAAATTAACAAGGGCAGGTACACAGCCACACTATAGAAAAATTAATGCAGAGAAAATTTCTTACTAATATAAGATAGCCAATGTTTTCCTAATGTTAACTACTGAAACAATCATTAATTAACTGGAATATCAGGCTTTTTTAATAGGATTTGTCATTTGGGTATAAAATGGTTGTCCATTTTGGGTTTCAGTGATGGACAGAAAGGTCTCATTTTAATATAACAATAAGCATATATATTTATTTTTGAGATTACACATACTGCTTTGGAGAAATTTTATCAGGAGAAAAGGCAGATGGTAAGAGTGGAGGTCTCTTTCCCATGCTTTCTCAACAGTGGCATCGCTGACAATTTGAGCCGGATAATTCTTTGTTGCAGGGCTGCCCTGTACATTGTAAAATGATTAAGAGTATCCCAGGTCTCTACCTACCAAATTCCAGTGGCACCCCTGTCCCCAGTTGTGACAATCACAACTGTCTTCAGACATTGCCAAATGGTCCCTGGTTTTTGAGAATGATGCCCTGAACCAGTTAGGCACCTGATGCATTAGCTTAAGTGGATGGCTTGGACTGGAGGGGTGACAGCAGGGATGGAGAAGAAGAGAGTAGGCTGAGGAGAAGTATTTGGAGGGAAAAGCACCTGCACTGGTGACAGAATGTGGGAGCTAGGAAAGGAAATAAGGTTGACCACTGGGTTTGTGCCACAAGCAACTGCCTGGCGCCATCTAAGATGAGGAATAGGATTGGGGGTATTGATGAAATTGTTCATATTTTCATTCTGATTTTGAATTCAAGGTGCCTAAGACACATCAAAATAAAGAAGTTTGTTAAGAACAAAAAGTTGAGGATTAGAATTTTATTTTTTTCCTTATTTTTATATTCTATTCATTATTTAAGGCATTTTGAGGGAAGGAGAAACAATGAAATGTAAAGAAGAAAGGGGAATAAAGCTCATTAAGTACTTGTCTTATTTTACTCAATTTTTATTTTTTATTGCACTGTAATTGACATATGGTATTACTTAAGCTTCAGGTATGCAACATAATGATTCAGTATTTTTCTGTATGGCAAAATGATCACCACAGTAATTTCAGCTAACTCCAGGACTATATTTTTTTTAATTTCAGAGAGAGTGCAAATGGAAGAGGGGGCAGAGAGAGAGGGAGAGAGAGAATCTGCACAGAGCCCAACATGGGACCTGATCCTGCAACCCTGGGATCATGACCTGAGCCACAATCAAGAGTCACTCAGCTGACTGAGCCACCCAGGTGGCCCCAGGACTCTAATTTTAATGTCAAACTTTACTGGTACAATTCCTACAATATTTGCTCTTACTCATATCCGGTCTCTAGTTTGTGCTCTATCAACTTATAATTGTGGCCATCACTGATATTTTTATTTTCAGCCCTTTTCTCTATATACTATCATCCAGCCTTAGACTTCAGATATCCCTTATGGTGTATACCATTGTAATTCCTGCAATTTATTATGAATTCCCTCAGGAAATCAGTTTCATAGGTGGCACATGTGTGTGTGCATGGGAAACATGAAAAACAGAGTATTTTTCTTAGAAATTATAAAAAGTTTAGTTGATCCAAAATATTAACAATAGCACATATTACATGAAGAGACTCCACTTAGACACCTGATCTGCAAAACCCAATTACCTGGTTTATAACAATTCTTTATTCCTTTCCCACAACAAAAAGGCTCTTAGGGGCATGTGCTTCTAGGTACAACCTGCAAGTGTTTTCTGGGACATCACCGCATGCATTGAATCCTGTAACTGGCCAGAAACTCCTTCCCATCTCTATTTCAGTCGAACTGGAATCTCCCTCAGTGCTGGCTCCATCTCCCTACTTGCTGTGGTTTCCTCATTCAGTCTTTCAGAAAGCACTGAACAAGCAGCACCAGGATTCTTTTGCCTAATTCCTGCAGGCAACACTCCTGTTGTAGGAATAGGAGTGACTGCCGAGTGGGAAATGCCCTTTGTCTTTTTTTCTGCCAAGGCTTTTATGTATATTGCCACCTGGGTACTTTTCATCCCCCATGGCTAATCTTTCAATTCTTTTTTAGAAGACAATCCTCAAATATTCTGATCACTTGGGAGATTACTGGGAAACCCAGCTCTCTAGACTTGACTGTTCTCCTGCATTCCAGTCCTAAATTTTCAAATCCCTGCCACATACCTGAGCCTCCTACCACCAGACTTCTCCCACCTGCCATTAGTTTCCATCCTCACAACAAATGGTATCACCTTTATTCATGTGCTTTGGCCTCAGACATCTCATTCACCCCATCACTACCACACCTACTCCATTAACAAGTCCAACTAGCTCTACCTTCAAAACACATCTAGATTTTAACCACTTTTTACCTCTTCCATCACCACCTCCCTGACCCACAGCACCAATCATCACTTATAAGAACTTCCTCCCTGGCCTCACCACTTCCACTCTCACTTCCATTGAGTCCAATCTCAGTGATCAGAGTGCTCTTTCTAAAATGAAAATCAACGGGGTGACTGGGTGGTTCAGTGGGTTAAGTGTCCGACTTTTGATTTCGGCTCAGGTCATGACGTCACGGTCATGGGATCAACCCCCAAGTTGGGGTGTGCCCTGGGCATGGAGCCTGCTTGGAATTCTCTCTCTCCCTCTCCCCCTCTGTGCCTCCCTCACTCATGCTTGCACATTCTCTCTCTCAAAAACAACAAAAGATGTGGTTTACAACATATATACAATGGAATATTACTCAGCCATACAAAAGAATGAATCTTGCCATTTGCAACAATGTGGATGGAGCTGGAATGTATTGTGCCAGGCAAAAATTAGTCAGAGAAAGACAAATACCTTATAATTTCACTCATATGTGGAATTTAAGAAACAAAATAGATGAACATATGGGAAGATGGGGGAAGAGGAGAAAGGGCAACAAACCACAAGAGACTCTTAAGGACAGAGAACTGGAGGGGGGGGTACATGGGTGGTGGGTATTAAGGAGGGCACTTGTTGTGATAAGCACTGGGTGTTATATGCTAAGTGATGAATCACTGAATTCTACTCCTGAAACCAACATTGCACTGCATGTTAACTAAAATTTAAACTAAAAAAAAAAAAAAAAAGAAAGGAAGGAAAGAAGAGAGAGAAGAGATGAAACGAGAAAGGAAAAGAAAGCTTTTCATTCAGTCATAGGTTGGCCTGGTGCAAGAGGCCTAGCTTTCAGCCTATCTAGGCTTTTCACTTGCCTTCCCCTCTAAGCTTAATAATTTCTAGCTTTTGATTTAAAGTGAGAGATGTGGGGCACCTAGCTGGCTCAGTTGGCAAAGTGTGTTACTCTTGGTCTCAGAATTCTGAGTTCAAGCCCCATGTTGGGTGTAGATCTATAAAGAAAAAAATTTTAAATAGTTTGGTTTTTTTTAAGTTTAAATGAGAGACATGTGACTTTTCCTTTAAAAGCCATTGTAGGGTTATTAATTGGCCTAATTACAGTATTATATTGTCTCAGGGAACAGGGAGGCCCAAAGAGGAGACAGATGGGGGAACAATGGAGCAATCAGAACACACACAATACTTACCAATTAAGTTCGCCATCTTATATGGGCATGGTTCATGGTGCCCCAAAACAATTACAATAGTGACATCAAAAATCACTTAGCACAGGGGCCCCTGGGTAGCTCAGTCGGTTAAGCATCCGACTTCAGCTGAGGTCATGATTTCACGAGTTCAAGCTCCACATCAGGTTCTGTGCTGACAACTCAGTCTGGAGCCTGCTTTGGATTCTGTGTCTCCCCCTCCCTCTGCCCCGCTCCCACTCGTACTCTATTTCTGTCTCTCAAAAATAAATAAATGTTACAAAAAATTGAAAAAAAAATCACTGAGCACAGATCACCCTAATATAATAATGAAAGAGTTTGAAATACTGTGATAATTACCAAAATGTGATCCAGAGACGCCAAGTGAGAAAATGCTGTTGGAAGAATGGCACCAATAGACTTGCTCAACACAGGGCTGCCACAAACCTTCAATTTGTAAAAACCACCATCCACAAAGCACAATAAAATGAGATTATGCCTGACCTGACATGCAATGTGTGTTTCTTAAGAGTGAAACTCCTGCTATTCCTTGAAAACACTGTACACTTTAAAATACTTCTGCAGGGGCACCTGGGTGGCTCAGTCGGTTAAGCGTCCGACTTCAGCTCAGGTCACGATCTCGCGGTCCGTGAGTTCGAGCCCTGCGTCAGGCTCTGGGCTGATGGCTCAGAGCCTGGAGCCTGCTTCCGATTCTGTGTCTCCCTCTCTCTCTGCCCCTCCCCCGTTCATGCTCTGTCTCTGTCTCAAAAATAAATAAACATTAAAAAAAATTGTTTTAAATACTTCTGGATCTTGTTCAAGTGATTTCTGCAGACTATAATTCCCTTTCTCTTCTACCCAGTGAAACCCATTTATCTTCTTCAAATCCAATTCAAATGCCATATCCTCTGAGGAATTCCTTACCCTAGCTGTCAGAAATTAATAATTCCTTCCACTTACCTCCCACAGCCTTGACATAGGCACATCTCTTACCACTTGACACCATCCAACCTAGATTAAAGCAACTTTGTATGTGTCATGTCAGTAAATTATGGGCATCTTAAGGGATAGAAACTGCCTTGTTCATCTTCATAAGTGGCCCATGAAACCTAGTAGATTCTCTGAATATCTAGGCTTTCAGTAAAGGTTTGTGGAATTAAAACCAACAGCTGAGGAAGCAGATAAGCCCCTGGGATCATCTCAACAGGAGACTTAGAGGCATGCTCATTTGCTGAAGAACACAAGTAGCTTCCTTGTCATAAGCTGACTCCTCAGCTTCCATCTGCTTTTCAATCTTCATGACCCACTGTGACTTCCAATCATCTTTTTTTTCCCCTCTCTCCATCCTCTATAATATTTTGCCATCCTAATTATCTGGTTCCTCTTTCATTTAAGGCTCCTCAAATCCTTTTTGAAAGCACATTTGGCAGTGGAGATTTCACTTGAAATCTCTGGTTACCATGGCTCATGCCTCACTTCAGCTGGCATGTGGGTAGCAAATGGTGAAGTCTAAAGTGTCAGCTAGCTACTTGCTGACTCAGGCTGAATATTTAAAGGTTCAAACAAGAATAGCCAGACATCATGTGGCTACTGATACAATGCAATTGGAAGCACACAGAACCACCTATGTAGTATTCTTGCCCAAAAAGCTAAACTTGAATCTTATCAATCCTCTAAACTAACTCCTATTAGAAAACACAAGGGACGGGGTGCCTGGGTGGCTCAGTTGAGGGTCCGACTCTTGATTTCAGCTCAGGTCATGATCCCAGGGTGGTGGGATCAAGCTCCATTCTGAGCATGGAGCCCATCTAAGATTCCCCCCCACCCCGCCCAATTAAAAAAGAAAATACAAAGGACAACAGATAAAGTTAAATGATACCACAAAGATCCTGGTTTTAGCACAAAAAAAAAAAAAAAAAAAAAAAAAAAAAAGACACCACAAAGAGAAGAAGAAACCAAAATGGGGTAAATTCTACCAAACAATTGATTTTTTTTTAAATCAAGTCAATGGCAAATATGAAAAAAAGACTTTAATATAGTATAAGGAGTTAGAAAGTAGTGTCAAAGAAATAAGGAAAAAACATTGAGCCTCTAGAAGGACTCACCTATTGTGAAAAGGGTCGAGGAAGCTATGCAAAATAAAGAATTTCTAAAACTTCTTGACTCAGACTCTGCTTTCCTGAGCTGTGGCTTATATTAGAGCAAAGTAATAAGATCACTAAGTTTTTCTGGACTCTGCCACTCATCTTCAACAATTCTACCAAACTTCCTGTACTTTGGCTTGATTTTCTGCAAAATTGAGAGTGCAACCATAGCTAGTGGAAGAAGGGGAGAGCAAGCTTTTCAGTGTACCAACCGATTGAATGACAGTCCTCAACACAGGTGACAATTCTAGCATCAGACTCTTAGAGTAAATGAACTAAGGGCCTAATTCACTGCTAAGAGGCCAAGAACAGCTCTCCTGACTTGCCTGTGTGAGTGAGAAGTTTAAAAAATAAAATCTACATGGATGCCAATGTATATAGCTACAGGAGAGCAATCACGTTCTTTAAAGGGGGGAGGGGGAGGTAGTGGGCACTGCTCTTTATTCCACTAAGCTTTCATTCTTCCATCCTCAGAAGTATTTGCCCTGTGGTTTCAACTGGTAAGTACAGAAAAAATACATATATACATTAGGTAAAAATCACAGAATGAGATGAGACTATTTGAAGCTGTTACTTATTTTTAGGTGTGGCAGTCACGCATCCAAACAAAGGCACAGTGACTGCCATTATGTTGTAATGAATGAGGTAGAAAGAGCCATCATCTCAGGGTTTCGCCTCTGGAGTGATCCAGGGTGAGCAACTTCTCTGAATCACAGCTAAAACAGAAATCATACAGCCTGTCTCATGAAAATGGGTAACAGGGCTGATGGCACTTTGTAGACTCTGAAGCATTATCTAAATGTTAAGAATCACTACTACAAGGTTTGTTGCTTCCCTGCATATTAATGCCAAGCATAACGTTGTGTTAGGAAAAGAAACTATCTTATATTAACCATGTACTAGATAGAAAGTCAAAATTCTTAAACATGGAAAACATTCCTGATGTATGGATTCAATAAGTCTGTCAACTACAATTACACTTAATAAATAACCTATTATCTTGGCGAGCAGAATGTACTTACTGTCCTTTGAGGTCCCCATGGCTTATTAATTCTCTGAAAGATAGAAGATACATGCTCATTTCCTTAATCAAATGAAAAAAAATATCAAACCCTGTAAGTATACCAGCACTTGCACTCAGTAAATTAGGACCCTAAATTTTTTTTATTCTAATAGCACCTGTTGCTAAGTGTTATCAAAGAACAAGCTGAGGGGCCCCTCTGGGTGGCTCAGTAGGTTAAGCATCCAACTCTTGACTTCAGCTCAGGTCACGATCTCACAGTTTGGGAATTCAAGACCCGCATCAGCCTCTGGGAGGACAGTGCAGAGCCTGCTTGGGATTCTTTCTCTCTCCTTCACTCTCTGCCCCTCTCCTGCTTTTGCTCTCTTCCAAACTAAACAAATAAACTTAAAAAAACAGTCAAAATAAAAGTATGTTACCCACATTTTAAAAAACCCCTTTACTTATTCTACTATTTTTAATTATATTCTGCTTTAACATAACAATATCACCTAGAATATATTAAGCACATATTATACGTCAGACATTGTTCTAACTTCCCATACATATTAACTCACTTGTGTTGTATATATTAACTATAAACAGTTTTCACATCTATTTCAAATAACTTGAAATAATTTTCTTTTTATCACCTTATATTTGTCTTACGTACATTTTTACCAATTCTGAGGATGAATGAGAGATGTTCTCATCTACTATCAAAATGGAGTTTCACCGCAGTATAATGACATGACACATTTAAATGAATTCCCAAGGACTACAAGTTTATCTCAAGTTCTCTATAAAAATTAAAACAGTAATTTATCCCTGTCATAGTAGGTAAATTAATTGAATACATAATTATTGAATCCAAATTTCCAAAGTAGAAAAGTTTCAACAACGGTTATCTTTCTTTATATAAATAGACAAAAATACATTGAGCTTCTAATTAGTGGTTCATATTAGTTTTCTTCCAGAAGGTTAAAAATCTATAAGGAATTCTCTATAGCTTGAATTCCAAAAAGGTAAATCATTTCCATCAGATTTAATTTTCTAATACATATCTCTACTGAGATTAGTCAGAGATTCAGAGTAATTAAAAAGAGATGGGTAAATGGAGATGGTTGAAAATATCCACCAAAGGCAAGAAGTAAATTCTACACCTAATGAAAAGCAAATCAACAGCATCTCATTTCAAGGTACAAACTTGAAAAATTTTGATTAGTGAATTTAAGGACTCACTATACCTGCATACTTATGACAATCCCCTGCTCACTGCTCCCTGGCTTCTGGCTGTCACAAACAGAGCGGGCAGAAATAGGCTACAGAGCCCCCTCCCCTCCCTACACAAAGGCAGCTGGAAACAGGGAGCTCTAGAGCTTTCTCCAAAAGCTAAGCAGCCATTAAAGACACAAAACACTTGGTAAACAGTGCACTTAACAGATTCCACGTAATTATGTCAATTCTTTCTTTTTTTTTTTTTTTTAATTTTTTTTTTAATGTTTATTTATTTTTGAGACAGAGACAGAGCATGAACAGGGGAGGGTCAGAGAGAGAGGGAGACGCAGAATCTGAAACAGGCTTCAGGCTCTAAGCTGTCAGCACAGAACCTGACGCGGGGCTCGAACTCACGGACCGCAAGATCATGACCTGAGCCGAAGTCGGCCGCTTAACTGACTGAGCCACCCAGGCGCCCCAATTCTTTCAACACCATCTATGAAAGAGGCACAGTTACCACCTGTATTTCACAATAGGGAAACTGAGGCTTAGATGGGTCAAGTACTCTACTGAAGGTCACACAATAAAAGGGCAAAGAACAAAATCAAATGCAAGTCTGATTTCCTAAATGTGACAAGCTCCAATATAGACAATCATAACTTGGGTATCAACTGCCTAATTCAGGTTACTTATGCACCTTATTTTATAGAATAATGTATGTCATGTTATAATTGCCCTTCTTTTGAGATAATTACTCAGAAAATATAAATCTCTCAAAAATCTGTTGAAGTGTATCAAGGAATATGTTTATCCCAAACTTTGATTATGAAATTCAATGTTTATTCATTTTTGAGAGAAAGAGTACAAGTGGGGGAGGGGCAGAGAGAGAAGGAGACACAGAATCCAAAGCGGGCGCCAGGCTCTGAGCAGTCAGCACACAGCTTGAGGTGGGGCTCAAACTCATAAACCACGAGATCATCATCTGAGCCAAAGTCAGACCTGAGCCACCCAGGTGACTCTTATAAGTAGCAGCAACATTACTTGCATATTAGATTATACAGTTATTTAAATTCATGAATATCCAGCTCTAACAATTCTAAACAGCTCTGTAAGAGTCTTGCTAAATATTTGTGTTGTTTTCCCCATGCTATTTTAAAAACTTTTTATTGTTGATTTATTTCTGAGAGAGAGAGTGTGTGTGAGCAGGGCATGAGCAGAGAGAGAGAGAGGGAGACACAGAATCCTAAGGGGGCTCCAGGTTCTGAACTGTCAGCACAGAGCCCAATGAGGGGCTTGAACCCACAAACCGTGAGATCATGACCTGAACTGAAGTCAGGTGCTTAACAGACTGAGCAACCCAGGCACCCCTCCCCATGCTATTTTTAAAAAGATTATCTTAATGTAGTGATTTGAGAATCACATTGGAATTTAGGAAACTGGGTTGGCCTCACAGCTCCATCACTAAATTCCTCCTAAAACATGAGGTAGTGCTGTTTAAACTCCCTGAACACAGAGAGATGTAACTAGCAAAATAAGTGGACTTTGTGTGTAAAGTGAATTCTAAGTCACATCATTTTCATTGTTAGAAGTTATATCACATAGGTTCTTAAACTAAGATAAAAATAAATCTGCTTAATTATTTATTTTTTTTAATTTTTTTTTTTAATGTTTATTTATTTTTGAGACAGAGAGAGACAGAGCATGAATGCGGGAGGGTCAGAGAGAGGGAGACACAGAATCTGACAGGCTCCAGGCTCTGCACTGTCAGCACAGAGCCCGACGCGGGGCTTGAACTCACGGACGTGAGATCATGACCTGGGCCAAAGTCGGACGATTAACCGACTGAGCCACCCAGGCGCCCCATAATTATTCACTTTTTTAAAAGCACTTATTTACATACTTTACTATCTACATAGTCGATTCATTATATATATAAAGTTCTAAAGTTCTAAAATTCCTCATCCATCCCTTAGGACAGCATGATGCAAATTCCAGGGTAGTCTGTGCTGGCCATCAAATACAATAGCAAGGACATTTTGCAGGTGTAAGAAACCTCAGTCTTGGTGATAGTTGCTATCCTGAGTCCATCTTGAATTCTCATTATCAGTGCCCTCATGAAGATGATGCCTTTGGTTAACCATAGCTACCTATTTCCATGACTCTAGCTGTTCACCTAAGTGATGAGTTTCTCTATAAGACCTTTAGATTTAGAATTCCAGAATTGGAAAAAATCATAGGGATTGTCTCTATATACCATCCTGATCATTTTATAAAAGAAAAACTGAGAGGGATATAATTTGCCAAAGGTTACTCCATTTATACATTTGATTTTGATGCTAAGATTGGTGGATTAGCATATGAACTAAACTGAGGCAAAAATGATCAGTGCACCCTCTGGAGAAGCTCAAATTTGCAAAATTCTATATTATCAAGAGGATCAGTGGGTGGATTTTAATTCTGGTTCCATCAATCTCTAATTTTGGGCAATTCACTTAAATTCATGGATCTCAGTTTTCTGTTCTAAAAAGGCAAGCATTCAATTACTCTTGAAATCTCCATGAGTAAATAAGATAAAAATGTTTATTCATATTAGACAGAATAAACACTAGATGGGAGACATTAGAATATCATTGATAACATTTATTGATAATTTACCATGCTTCAGATAGTGACCTAAATGTTCTATATGTATTTATTTTATTTAATCCTCACACCTTTGAAACAGATTCTACTATTACATTGATGTTGCAAGTGAGGAATTGAGATGTAATGAATTTAAGTAACTCAGCCAAGATTTCACCTATGAAATGGAACAGTAAGGATTTAAATTCAGGTTGTCTAACTCCAAAGCAATGCTTAAATACTGCACTGCCCTTTGGATAACTCAGTTTGCTGTCTTGTTTCTTAACTAGTCACTTTTCTGGACTTATTTTTTTCTGGGAGAACAAACGTGCTTCTCCATGACTCCTGATAAAATCCAATTCCTAGCTCTGTGGGCAGCCATTCACTCTATTTCCGTTCCCACTGGCATCTGTAAATTAGCCTCTGGTAATTATCTGTGTAGGAAGCAGCAGGCAGTGTACAGAACAATGTAACTTTTGGTCAGATTCCAACATGGGAATTTAGCATTCTTGAGTCATAAATCAACCGACCATAGCCCAACTGGAGGATGTATTTGCTCAAGCTATAAAAATAGGCTTAACTGCATAGCTGTAGGCAAATACACCTTCGTAGACCTGAAACAGTAAATCCTCAATCTGTGAAAAGAACAGGTGTTCACACCTTGCCCTCAAAGACAATTGGTTCCCACTGTGTTTGACCAGATGGTGAGTACAATTTGGGGGCATCTGTCCTCCCTTGAGAATGTACTGTCTTCAGTTCCAGAAGTCATACACAGGGACTTGAAATGTAGTCATAGAAATAACTTTCATTCAAAAGTTAAGATTTAGACTCAATACCAGAATAACTTTTTAAAAGGCCTGAAGTTTCACAGTGTTGTGTTTCATTACATCCCTATGCTATGGAATACTTACTGTGTTTTCTTATACTATTTCTCTTTAGGGAAACTAGAACAACTTGGGAGAAATAAAACTAGAACCCAAGAAAATAGGTAACCTTGGGCTTAAAGGAAGGGTTGGCAAACTGCAACGTGTTTGCCAATTCCACTGCCACTTATTTTTGTAAATAAAGTTTTATTGGAACTCTGTCACATCCATTTGTTTACATACGGTCTATGGTTGCTTTCATGCTACCTCTGCAGAGTAGTTTTGGCAGAGACTATATGACACGTAAAGACTAAAATGTAGGGGTGCCTGGGTGGCTCAGTCGGTTAAGTGCCCGACTTCGGCTCAGGTCATGATCTCGCGGTCCGTGAGTTCAAACCCCGCGTTGGGCTCTGTGCTGACAGCTCAGAGCCTGGAGCCTGTTTCAGATTCTGTGTCTCCCTCTCTCTAACCCTCCCCCATTCATGCTCTGTCTCTCTCTGTCTCAAAAATAAATAAACGTTTAAAAAAAAATTAAAAAAAAAAAAGACTAAAATGTATATTATCTGAATTTTCATAGAAAAAGTTTGCCAACATCTGGCTTAAGGCATGGTGAATTGGTAATTTTTTTAATGTTTATTTATGAGACAGAGCTCAAGCAGGGGAGGGGCAGATAGAGAGGGAGACACAGAATCTAAAGCAGACTCCTGACTCTAAGCTGTCAGCACAGAGCCTGACGTGGGGCTTGAACTCACAAGCCATGAGATTATGACCTGAGCTCAAGTCAGACACTTAACCAACTAAGCCACCCAGGGGCCCCTGAAAATCTTAATGTACTTACCATTTTTCAGAAGTTTCTTTTAATAATGTATCTATAAATTAAAAAGTGCTCTGATCATGTTAACCATTTTATTTCATAAACTGCAACCTAGCAAGCTAGAATCAACCCCTTTAACATCAGTTCCATTAGTAGATGATCACTGTGCTCTTCCCTTAATACTCAACCATCAAAACGGCTCAGTACTCCTGGTAGAGTTATCTCATGATAAGTTGTACTTACTGAAAAAGATGGGAAGGGAAAGAAACAGCGCCTGGCACCATAAACACATTTGAGGGCAATGAAGACATACTTTATTTCATAGCTACTCCTAGGTCTGGCCATATTTTCCCTTACAAAGTATATCAGAATAGGAGATCATGTAGACCAAGTCTCCTCTGAGGCCTGAGATCAAGCTCTAAAAGTGAAGAGCAGCAAACATGCTGATCCTTCGTCTAAGCAGAGATGGAAAACAGCTTTAAAGACATAGCACTTAACAAAGGTGAATCAAAGAAATTGCATGGAACATAAGTAAACCAGATCCTGAGAGAAATTATGGTTATAATTTTCTACCAAGGATCTAGTCTTCATTTGGTCTCCTATACTTCAAAGTACCTGTCCATTTTATTCACGAATAATCTTAGAATTCCACTAAGTACCACTGTAAATTTGAGTGATAGATCACTAAGGAAAAATCTAATTAATATTTCAACATCCAAACAAGTAAACTCTTGAAATTCTAAAACTTAAAAGTTTACTGAAGCACAAATTTGTATTGCACGCTTTGTAAAATAGGTGAACTGAAATGAGTCATTTAAATAATGAGTGAGCACAGCTGACAGCCAAGCTCCCACATCTCAAAATAGCTTTATAGTTCGCTGTTCACCTTCTAGATGAAGCAACATTCGTAAAGTGATTATAAAAATGGTGCCCCAAGGAAAACTACCTGCTACGACTCATGATAGAAGAGAAAAAAGGCTAAAAAATGATCATTCTAAAGCCACAAAGTAGAAAGCTTATGAATACATGCTATAGAGTGATAGTCGTGAACATAAGTTTTTCAAAGTTCTACTAGCTACACTCCATGCTCGTGTCAAGGGAGAGAGCAGGAAAGAATGGGTACAAAGACAAGAAATTTGGTGGTGGTACTTGTATACTCTGGGACTTGCAGCATATCATGTATGGTGCATGGTGCAAAGTATCAAACACCAGAGCAGTGGGTTTTGGATACCTTCATGGTAAAGGAGAACATATACATGATTATCTATTAGATCCTTCAGGGGAATTTAACCATAAGTCACATGCACAGACTGGGGGCAAGTGCCATCTCTGTCAACATAAAGTGAAATATGAAAAAAGTCAGCACATCTGACAGTTAACAACAACTAGCATGAAGACCATGAGAAGGAATATAGCAAAGCAGAGAAAGAAACTATCCTTCTGAAAGATCAGATGAGCAAATATCTGGAAGTTCTGTATAGAATCCAGCAGGAAACTTTAGGCAACTATTTAGCATTCTCAGTTGTTGTTCTTTTTTTGGTTTGTTGTGTTTTTTAATTTCCACTCTAAGAGAGTATTGCTATATGGAGAGAACAGGTCAAAATGAGAAATTTGAAGTGTGATGAAAATGGGGGTGCCTGGGTGGTTCAGTCAGTTGAGCATCCAACTCTTGATTTTGGCTCAGGTAATGATCTCACAGTTTGTGGGTTTGAGCCCCATGTAGAGCGCTGCACTGACAGCACAGAGCCTGCTTGGGATGCTCTCTCCCTCTCTCTGCCATGCATGCTCTCTCTCTCACACAAAAATAAACATTTTTTTAAAAAACATGATGAAAATGTAACGGGATGAAATGAGGACATGGATGGATCAATGGGAGTTAGTGTTCCACTCTAAGAATTCACTGCGATGTTATCTGCTCACCAGTTTTCATTATTTTTATTACTAATACTTTCATGTCTTTTGACGAAAACATACATGCATTTTGGAGGTTACATGGCAACTACTGGACCATAAAGTATGTTTATATTCAATGTTAGTAGATACTATCAAACAATTTCCAAAGTAGTCATACCAATTTACAGTCCTATCAGAAGTACAAGTGGGGGACCTGGGTGACTCAGTCAGTTGAGTGACTTTGGCTCAAGTCACGATCTCATGGTTTACGAGTTCGAGACCCACATCGAGCTGTATGCTGACAGCTCAGAGCCTGTAGCCTGCTTCAGATTCTGTGTCTCCCCTTCTCTCTGCCCCTCCCCTACTCACACTATCTCTCAATAATTGTGTGTGTGTGTGTGTGTGTATGTGTGTGTGTGTGTGTCTCAATAAACATTAAAAAAAATTTTTTTTAAGTATATGACAATTCAAATTGCCCCACATCCTTGACAACACTTGATCCTTAGTCTCTTCCAATTTAGTCATTCTGACATGTATATGTGTGTTATTACATTGTGATTTTAATTTGCATTTCTGTAATGGCTAGTGAATTTGACCAACATTTCATGTGTTTCTTCCAATTTAGACATGTTCTTTTGAGTTCACATCTTTACTCATTTTCTGTTGGTTATTTTTTCTTTTTCTTATTCATTTGTAGCTGTTCTCATTGTGGACATGAGTCCCATTTGAGGCTTTCCCTTTCAATTTCTAAATCCTTCTTTTAAACACTCACTTCATTTTAATATGGTCCAATTATCAATTTTTCCTTTATGCTTGGCCCTTTCTGTATCTGTATTTGTGTACCACTCAGAAGTCTGTCCTAGATATCCTCTGCTCAGATTATAAAAATTCTATTTTTTCTAAGAACATTATTGTTTTACCTTTCATGTCAAGATCTATGAATTCACCTGGAATTTGCTTTTGTGCATTATGTTAGCTAAGGGTCAAAATCCATTTTTCCATGTTGATAGACAATTGAACCAACAGGATTTACTGGCACTGCAATGGAGAACCTTTAACCATCAGTATGGTCACCTATATATGGGTCATTACTGACACCTTTATGAAGCTGAGTCTTCCTATCCACTGGTTCTGACCGAAGGCTAACCCTGTGAACCTAGAACTTACTTAGTGCAATACTGAGATCATGGTAGGAGTTTATGGAAGTCATGTAGCAAATACAGTTATGACTTAAGTCCCCACATAGTCCAATGGAATGCTGGACCTATCACAGAGATATTTTTCTAGTTTCTAGGCATATCGTTGAATAGATATACTCAGTAACTGACAGAACATCCACATTAGCTTCCTGACCCATTGAGTAAGAATTATTATGCTACAAAAGGCAAAGTGGAAGCCCCTGGTCCCCAATCCTTATCAAAATACTATCAAAAGTAATACCATATATATCTCCTTATGAAAAATTATGAGTTTAATGTTATCAGGAATAACTTAGAAATACAGAATTGGTGATTTATATTAGAGAGCCATTTGACTCACCACCTGGTCTATGCCAGAAGACCACTGGATCTTGGAAGACAGCACTGAATCATTGCAAACTAAAACAGGTGAGGACTTTAATTGGAGATTCTGTTCCAAATGTGGTCTCTTCATAATGATAGATCAAAGCCCCTTTAACCTAATTTTCAAAACTGACACAGTGCTATTTCATCCTCCAAAATTGCTTTACAATCCCACATGACATTCTGATGGTCTAGTACACTGATGATCTCATGCTGATTGGACCTGGTGAGAAGTATCAGGTACCCAGATACATGCATGCCAGCAGATGAGAAATAAATCCAATTCAGGGGCTAAGTTCCTAGGAGTCCAATGGTCTGAGCCATACTAGGCTATCATCTCTAATATATAAGACAAATTGCTGTATGTTAATCTCACCAATGCATCACTGGTCAATTTTTGTGTCCCACTTGTATTATATGTAAAATATATACCATTTTTGGATGGGCTACACTTACTGAGTCATCAATGAGTGGGCTCAGAGCAAGAGAAGGCTCTCTAGCCATCCAGTTGCAGAGCAAGTGAACTTTGGCCTAGCAAATTCAATAGTTCTCAAATGTGCATAGTCTACCAAGACACTGTGTGAAGATTGTAACAAGTACCAGTAGAACAATCACAGCAAAATCCCATAGAGTTTTATCAAGTAAGTATGCTTTTGATTAAAACTTTTGAGTAGCTACCAGACCTTGGGAGAGAATCAGTGCTTGACCACGGGACATCAAATTAATATGCGACTAGAGTGACCCCTCCTGAGTTAGGTATTAGCTAATCCCCTAAGCCATAAAGAGTAGAGCCCAGTAGGATTCTATAATCAAAAGTAAGAAGCATAAATGGGATTGAATTTGAATAGATGTTAAGGCATAAAATGTAGGAGTTTGCTTTCCATTCCTAGTGTACTTACACTGCTCTGCCATGTTGCCATTAACACACCCTTATGACTTCATAAGGAGGTCCCTATGTTAAGTTGATGAAGAAAAGTATTTTCCCCTGATTTACAGAGAGCTCTGAAATATATAAGTAAATCAGAATTTCCAGGACCATGTTACCATACTGGTCAAGATTGGAAGATGGTCTGAGGTATGAAAATTCCCAATTCATGGGAAATAGCTGATGGTTTGGCTAGATGGTAAGGGACCTGTAAGCAACTAGACGGGAAAAATTGATGTGAAAGGAGGTTTGGAGAAAAGTTAGTGGACACAGAGTGTGGATTATTTCTATCCCATGAAAATGCTAATCAAAAGACCCCTTCTGTGAAGGAGTCTCTCAAGGAAGAAGCCTAAGATAAAAATAGTTCCTATGAAAAGCTCAGTTAAGAAAACAAAGTATAGAAAGGACAAAAGTAAAGAAAATTGAGTATAAATGCTTGAAGTAGTTAAGATGGCAGAGAAGGAGGGGGATCCTGACTTCCCACATCCCTCAAACACAGCTGGATTGAGGTCAGATTACTTGGAACACCCAAGAAATCGATCTGTGGAGTGGCAGAAGGTTCTCCATAGTTGGAGGGAGACAGGTTGGCAGGAGTGAGGTGCATGGATGTGAGTTGGGGGGAGAAAAAAAACCAAGGACCCCTGGAGGGAAGTAAACTCCTTCCATGGAGAAACAAAAGGGAGAAAGAGCGGGGCGGGGCGGGGCAGTGGGTTGGGGGTTAAGATAGTGGGACACTGAGTTAGCACAGAGGGAAACCTCTCTGGACAACAAACTGGAGAGCAATAAGTACTGGGTGTCCCAGTTTTTATGAACAGTGTGTGGAGGTCAAACTTGGGGATTCTGGAAATACCCAACTTTCTCCAGAGAAGCACGCTCCTGGGGAGGGGGAGGGAGAGCATAGTGTGGTGTAGCAATCTCCGGGATACACTAGGAGAGAACAATCCCCTTTCTGGAGTAATTTTGGAAGAGAGTTTATTGCCTCCCCAAGGACAAAAGACCCTGCAGGCACCACCTAAAGGCCTTCATCAACGGGGTGGAGAGGCTCTATCCAGAGGAGGTGAGTGGATCCACGCCATGCAGGGTCTTTTAAGGGTGGGTTTTGAATCCCAGCCATGTAGCAAGTGGCAGGTCCTTTAAGATCTTAGATTTTAAATCCTAGCCATGTGCACCAACGAGACGGTGCAGGATAGTTGTGCCACAGGGTGAACTGACAGCGCTTGCTATTCTGCGAGGACTACCTGAGCAGCTGGGGTTGAGATCCCCAGTCTGGGGATGAGAGATTGGAGTGATGCCATTATTCCCCCCACACCAGCAAAGTGAGACTCCAAAAAACAGCACAGTGGGCCCCAAGGGGGTAGGACATACTTACACCAAACCCTGCCCCTCTATCCCTGACAACTGCTTATTTACTAGGGCAAGACTGCCTCTGAGCCTACACAGCCAGCCTCTTTCCCAGACCAGCATAGCCAGCACCACCCAGACACGAACAGACAACTTTTTCCTTTTTTTTCCTTTCTTGTGGAATCAGGCTCATAGTTTCTGATTTGTTTTTTTGTCATTTCATTTTATCTTTTATCTTTTTTTCTTTCTGAATCAGGCTTTTTTATTCTTTTTATTCTTTTTTTTCTCTTCCTTGTTTTTCTTTATTCTCCTTTTTCCTTGGAATAAGTCTTACAGTTTTATGATTCTCTATTTGCTTTTCTTTTGTCCCCTTTCTGTCCCTCTTTTTATGAGATCAGAGTTCACCCCTTTTTCCTTTTTTCCAGTGTTACTTCAACAAACAAATCAAATCACAGCACAGCACACTTAGGTCCAAACACTTCACTACTGCAAGCAAGGAGGAGCTCTGCAGAGGACTGACCAGTGGGAAAGAACAGATAAAATGCAACAGCAAGGTTTAACAGCATATACCAGAAACACTTCTTGAAGTGCCAGGCCCTAGACAGTGGATGACCCCTTTTTAATACAGAAGTACTCTCAGATGCAGGATGCATAACAAGCTTTTAAAATATACAAAAGACAGAAACTGAGCCAAAATGACAAGACACAGCAATTCTCCCCAAAAGAAAGGTCAGGAATAAATCACAGCCAGGGACTTGCCCAAAACAGATATAAACAATATATCTGAACAAGAATTCAGAGTAACAGTCATAATACTACTACCTGAGCTTGAACAAAAAGCATAGAAGACACCAGAGATCAAAGAACTGGTCAGGATGAATTTTAAAATGTTGTAACTGAGATGCAAAATAAGCTAGATATAGTAACTACAAGGACTGAGAAGCAGAAGAGAGAAAAGGTGAAATAGAAAATTAAATTATGGAAAATAATGAAGCTGGAAAAAAGAGGGAAAGTAGATTACTAGATCACAAGGGGAGACTTAGAGAAGTAAGTGACTCCATGAAACAAAACAGTATCTGTATCATAGGAGTCCCAGGTGAAGAGCAAGAAAAAAGGTCACAAGGTTTATTTGAAAAAATTATAGCTGAGAACCTCCCTAACCTGGGGGAAGGAAAGAATCATCCCAGTCCAAGAGGCACAAAGAACTCCCTTCAAAATCAACAAAAACAGGTCAACATGACAACATATCATAGTGAAATTTGCAGAATACAAAGATAAAGAGAATTCTGAAAGCAGCTAGGAACAAAAGGTCCTTAACCTACAAAGGTAGACACATAAGGTTAATAGCAGACCTGTCCATGGAAACTTGGCAGGCCAGAAGGGAGTGACAGGAAATATTCAATGTGCTAAATAGAAACTATGCAGCCAAGAATTCTTTATCCAGGGAGGCTGTCATCAGAACAGGAGAGATTAAGACTTTCCCAGACAAACAAAAACTAAAGGAGTTTGTGACCACTAATCAGACCCTGCAAGAAATTTTAATGGGGGGGGGGGGGGGAACCCTTTGAGTATAAAGCAGCAAAGACTACAAAGGACCAGAGAACATCACCAGAAATTCCAACTCTACAGGTAACACAAGGTCACTAAATTCTCATGTTTCAAAAATCACACTGAATGTAAATGGACTATATGCTCCAATCAAAAGACACAGGATAACAGAATGGATTTAAAAAAAAGAACAAAAACAAAAACCACAAGAAGATCCATCTATTTGCTGCCTACAGGAGATTCATTGAAAGTGAGGGGATGGAGAACCATCTATCATGCTAATAGAGGTCAAAAGAAAGCCAGAGTGCCCATACCTATATCAGACAAGCTAGATTTTAAAACAAAGACCATAACAAGAGACAAAGCAGGACATTATATCATAATTAAAGAGTCTATCCATCAAGAAGATCTAACAATTAAAAATATTTATGCCCCCAACCAAGATGCATATAAATCAATCACAAACAAATTCATTGATAATAATACCATTATAGTAGGAGACTTTAATACTCCACTTACAACAATGGACAGATCACCTAAACAGAAAATCAACAAGGAAACAATGGCTTTGAATGACACACTGGACCAGATGGACTTAAAAGATATAGTCAGAACATTTCATCCTAAAGCAGAATACAGATCCTTCAAGTTCACATGGAACATTCTCCAGAATAAGTCACATACGGGACCACAAATCAGCCTTCCACAGGCATAAAACGATCAGGATCATAGCATGCATATTTTCAGATTACAACACTACAAAACTTGAAATCAACCACAAGAAAAAATTTGGAAAGCCCTCAAAGATGGAGGTTAAAGAACCTATTACTGAAAAATGAATGGGTTAACAAGGAAATTAAAGAAGAAATTAAAAAAAAAGAAAGAAAACATGAAAGCCAACAAAATGAAAACCGGACAGTCTAAACCCTTTGGGATACAAGGCTATCTCTGGGATTCAGGCCTATCTCAAGAAGCAAAAAAGGTTCCATATACACATGTAACCTTACAACCTAAAGGAGCTAGAAAAGGAGTCACATATCAAGCCCAAAACCAGCAGAAAAGGGAAATAAAAATTAGAGTAGTACAGGGCACCTGGGTGGCTCAGTTGGTTAAGTCTCCAACTTCAGCTCAGGCCATGATCTCACGGTTCGTGGGTTCAAGCCCCACTTCGGGCTCTGTGCTGACAGCTCAGAGCCTTGAGCCTGTTTCAGATTCTGTGTCTCCCTCTCTCTCTGCCCCTCCCCCACTCGCTGTCTGTCTAAAAATAAACAAATGAGAAGTAAATGATCAACAAATCAAAAAAACAAAAGCCAAAAACAGTAAAACAGATAAATGAAACTAAAAGCTGGTTTTGTGAAAGAATAATCAAAATTGATAAACCCCTGGCCAGACTTCTCAAAAAGAGAGAGGACCCAAACAGATAAAATCATTAATGAAAGATCACAACCAACACCACAGAAATACAATTATTAGACAATACTGTGAAACAGTATATGTCAACAAACTGGACAATCTGGAAGAAATGGACAAATTCCTAGACACACACTACCAAAACCCAAACAGGAATAGAAACTTTGAGTAGACCCATAACCAGCAAAGAAATTGAATCAGTTATCAAAAATCTCCTAACAAATAAGAGCTCTGGGCCAGATGGCTTCCCAGGGGAATTCTACCAGACCTTTAAAGCACAGTTAATACCTATTCTTCTGAAGCTGTTCCAAAAATGAGAAATGGAAGGAAAGCTTCTAAACTTACTCTATGAGGCATTACCTTGATTCCAAAACCAGACGAAGACCCCCCCTAAAAAGGAGAGTTACAGAACAATATTCCGGATGAACCTGGATGCAAAAATTCTCAACAATATACTAGCAAATAAAATTCAACAATACACTAAAAGAATTATTCACCATGATCAAGTAGGATTTATTCCTGGGCTGCATGGCTGGTTCAACATTTGCAAAATCAATGTGATATACCATATTAATAAAAGAAAGGATAAGAACCATATGATCCTGTCAATATAGATGAAGAAAAAGCATTGGACAAAATAGAGCACTCTTTCTTGATAAAAACCCTTAAGAAAGTAGGGGTAGAAGGAACATATCTCAACATCATAAAAGCCATATATGAAAGGCTCGCAGCTAATATCATCCTCAATGGGAAAAAACTAAGAGCTCTCCCCCAAAGGTCAGAAACAGGACAGGGATGTCCACTGTCACCACTACTGTCCAACATAGTACTGGAAATCCTAGCCTCAGCAATCAGACAACAAAAAGAGATAAAAGGCAAACAAATTGGCAAGGAAGAAGTCAAACTTCCACTCTTCATAGATGACCTGATACTCTACATTAAAAAAAAAAAAAAAAAAAAAAAAACCAACCCTAAAGAGTCCACCAAAAAACTGCTAGAACTAATACACATAAGTTCAGCAAAGTTGCAGGATATAAAAATGAATGTACAGAAATTGGTTGCATTACTATACACCAATAATGAAGCAGTAGAAAGAGAAATCAAGGAATTGATCCCATTTACAGTAGCACCAAAAACCATAAGATAACCTAGGAGTAAACCTAACCAAGGAGAGAAAAGATATGTATGCTGAAAACTATAGAAAGCTTATGAAAGACATTGAAGAAGACACAACAAAATGGAAAAACATTCCATGCTCATGGATTGCAAGAATAAATATTGTTAAAATGCCAATACTACCAATACTACCCAAAGCAATCTATACATTCAATGCAATCCCTACCAAAATAACACCAGCATTCTTCACAGAGCTAGAATAAACAATCCTAAAATTTTTATGAAACCAGGAAAGACCCTGAATATTCAAAGAAATGCTGAAAAAGAAAACCAAAGCTGGAGCTGGAATCACAATTCCAGACTTCAAGCTGTATTACGAAGTTTTAATCATCAAGACAGTATGGTATTGGCACAAAAACAGACATACGTCAATGGAAGAAAATAGAGAACCCAGAATGGGACCCACAAATGTATAGCCAACTAATCTTGGAGGAAGCAGAAAAAACATCCAGTGGAAAAAAGACAGTCTTTTCAGCAAATGGTGTTGGGAAAATAGAGTGACATGCAGAATGAAACTGGACTACTTTCTTATACCATAAACAAAATAAACTCAAAGTGGATGAAGACCTAAATGTGAGGAAACCATCAAAATCCTAGAGGAGAAAACAAGCAGCAACCTGTGACCTCAGCCGTGGCAACTTCTTACCTGACCTGTCTCTGGAGGCAAAGGAAATAAAAGCAAAAATGAACTATTGGGACCTCAACAAGATGAAAAGCTTCTGCACAGTGAGGGAAACAATCAGCAAAACTACAATGCAACTAACAGAATAGGAGAAGATATTTGCAAATGACATTGGATAAAGAGTTAGTATCCAAAATCTATAAAGAACTTCTCAAAATTAACACCCAGAAAAACAAATAATACAGTGAAGAAATGGACAGAAGATATGAATAGACACTTTTCCAAAGACATCCAGATGGCTAACAGACACATGAAAAAATGCTCAACATCACTCATCATCAGGGAGATACAAATCTCACACCTGTCAGAATAGCTAAAATTAATAACTCAGGAAACAACAGATGCTGGTGAGGATGCAGAGAAAGAGAGGAACTTTTGCACTGCTGGTGGGAATGCAAGCTGGTTCAGCCACTCTGGAAAAAGTATGGAGGTTCCTCAAAAAATTCAAAATAGACCTACCCTATGACCCAGCAATTGCCTCCTACGTATTTATCCGAAGGATACAAAAATGCTGATTCAAAGAGGCACAAGCACCCCAATGTTTACAGCAGTGTTATCAACAGTAGCCAAATTATGGGAAGACCCCCAAATGTCCATCAACTGATGAACGGATTAAGAAGTGGTATATATCTACACAATGGAATACTACTCGGAGATCAAAAGAATGAAATCTTGTCATTTGCAAGGATGTGGATGGAACTAGTGTATTATGCTAAGCAAAATAAGTTGAGCAGAGAAAGACTAATACTGTATGATTCCATTCATGTGGAATTTAAGAAACACAACAGGTGAACATAGGGGGAGGGAAGGAAAATTAAGACAAAAAACAGAGAGAGGCAAACCATTACAGACTCTTAAATACAAAGAACACACAAAAATGGGTGGAGGATGGGCTAAATGGGTGATGGCCATTAAGGAGGGCACTTGTTGGGACAAGCACTGGGTGTTATAAGTGATGAATTACTGGGTTCTACTCCTAAAACCAATACTACACTGTATGTTAACTAACTTGAATTTTAAAAAATGATTAAAAAAAAAAAGAAAATTGAGGGGCACCTGTGTGGCTCTGTTGGGTTAAATGTCTCTTGTGTTTGGCTCAGGTCATGGTCTCAAGGTTTGTGGGTTCAAGCCCCACATTGGGCTCTGCACTGACAGTGAAGAGCCTGCTTAGAATTCTCTCTATACATACACTCCTCCACTACTCTAAATAAATAAAACAACAAGCATTTTTTTAAAAAGAAAATTGAATATAAATGCCTTTAAAAAAAGTTTGGGGAAGACCATGATAAAAGTTTAAGAGACAAAAATCACTACTGTGTACACTGTATATATCGTATACTATATAGTACATACACACACACACACACACATATATATATATATATATATAACAGCAACTATAAATACAGTTAATTACCTGCTGTCCATTAAACCAGACCCTCTCCATTTTAAATTCTCTGGAGTTTAAGTCTGGCTTTTTGGGTGAGGCAGGGGATAGGGAGTGTGGAGGCAGACTATAGGACATAGAAGATTCAGGTAGCCTTATCACCCTGTTTTTGGTCCCATGACTCAACCTAATCCTCCATGGTACCTCTTGCTATTAAATCCTGAACAGGTCTAAATTCCCATCAGCAGCACTTGGTTTCCATCTTCTGTTCTCCTTCCAGTCTTTCAAGAATTTATTGACATCTCCAAACCATTGTTGCCTCTTCTCCCATTCTCTAAAATGGCATGGTTATAGTTACTTTACTATCAATTTAGTGGGAATTGGGAAGGACAGAAAGATAAATTAAGGTCTCTTCAATCCATCATTTAACATCACTCTGTTCTTACCCTTTTGATCACCTCCTTCTACCAAAGGTACCTTTTTTTCTATATAGTTCTTTCTCAGCTACCCATATTCCTGCTTGTTCCCCTTCTAGCCCATGGAGCCAACGCCCCACCTCCATTCTTCTATCATCCCACCCATCTTGATCTCCTATTAACCTTTTCCTGTGGGAAACATCCTGGACATCAGACTCAGAAAAAGAATAGACTAGACAAAGGAAAGCTGAGTGTATTGTGAATTTGGTGGTGGTTCTCTGAGAAGATATCTGATTCCTTTCCTTTACAGGAGGTGGCTTCTCAAAGCCCTAGGGACAAAGTCTGCTTTGGCTGCCATCCCATCCTTTCTACAGGGCTCCAGGTCACAATCAGCTCCACTCAGCTTATCATTCCTGGAATGGTGAAGTCTCCATGATAAACCATTTTCAGGGGTTCTTACTTCTTTTCCTGGTTTAGGCCTTTAATAGAGTATTGAAGTCTGCAAACTTTTCTGTTATTCTAAAATTTTTTGTTCCTTTGGCACATTATACTAGTCTCATTATATATCAAATTTGAATTTCTAAAAGTTTTTTGGCAAATGTATACTACACATGTATACTATAGATAAAACCATATCCATGCTACTGACTCTCACATTTATTTTAAAGTTCTGGCTTCAAGATGTGTATATATAACCGTCTATTCCACATTTCAACTTGATTGCCCAATAGGTGTCTCTCAAATTGACCCAAACCGAAGCACCCAGTTTCAGCACACTTCCTCCAATCTGTTCCTCTCATCATCTTCCTATCTTCCTATCTGAGTAAACTGCAACCTCGTCTTTCAAGTTTCCCAAGCCAAATATCTCGGAGTTCAATGAATAAGAAAAATGTAATTTCGGGGCGCCTGGGTGGCTCGGTCGGTTGAGTGTCCAACTTCAGCTCAGGTCATGATCTCATGGACCGTGAGTTCGAGCCCCGCGTCGGGCTCTGGGCTGATGGCTCAGAGCCTGGAGCCTGCTTCCGATTCTGTGTCTCCCTCTCTGTCTGCCCCTCCCCCGTTCATGCTTGGTCTCTGTCTCAAAAATAAACGTTAAAAAAAAAAATTTTTTTAAATATGTAATTTATATATTCTCTCTCTCGCACACACACACGAATAATATTCAGCCATAAGGAAAAATACCCTGCTATTTGTGATAGCATAATGCCCTCAAGGTCCATCCATGTTAAGTGAAATAAGTCAGACAGAGAAAGATGTATACCGTACAATCTCACTTACATGTGGAATCTAAAAAAAAAAAAAAAAAAAAAATCAAACTCATAGAAACAGAAATGAGATTGATGGTTTCCAGAAGTCCAGAGAGTTGGGGGAACTGGGTGAGGGTGGTCAAACAGTACAAACTTCCAGTTACAAGATGAATAATTTATGGAGATGTAATGTACAATATGATGACTATGGTTTATATCACTGTATTATGTATTTGAAAGTTGCTAAGAAAGTCAATCTTAAAAGTTCTCATCACAAACAAAAGAATACTTGTAACTATATGAGGTAATGGCTGTTAACCAAACTTGTGGTATTTCACAATATATACAAATATCAAAACACATCATATACCTTAAACTTGTAAGTACGTGACAAGATTCAACACCCATTCGTGATTTAAAAAAAAAAAAAAATTCAACAAAATAGGCTTAGAGGAAAAGTACCTCAAGATAATAAAGGCCATATATGAAAAATCCATAGCGAGCATCACCCTCAATGGCAAAAACTGAAAGATTTCCCTCTAATATCAGGAACAAGACAAGGATGTCCATTCTCACCACTTTTTATTCAACATGGAACTAGAAGTGCTAGCCACAGCAATCAAACAAGAAAAAAAAAAGTATCCATGGTGGTAAAAAAAAAAAAAAAAAAAAAAAGTTAAATGGTAACTATTCAAAGAGGACACGATAGTATGTATGAACAATCATCAAGATTCCACAAAAAACTACTAGGCTTAATTTTAAAAATTCAGTAAAGTGGCAGGATACAAAAATTATATCCAGAACTAACATTTCTATACACTAACAAGGAAATCTCAGAAATTTTAAAAACACCATTTACAATTGTACCACAAAGACAAAAATATCTAGGAAAAAACAAACAAAGAGGTCAAAGACTTTTATCCTGAAAACTTTAAAATACTGATGAAAGGGGCACATGGGTGGCTCAGTCGGTTGGGCATCTGACTTCAGCTCAGGTCATGATCTCATGGCTAGTGAGTTCAAGCCCCATGTCGGGCTGTGGTGGGGTCTGTGCTGACAGCTCAGAGCCTGGAGACGGCATCGGATTCTGTGTCTTCCTCTCTCCCTTCCCCTCCCCAACTCATGCTCTCTTTCTTTCTTGAAATAAAGTTCAAAAAAAAATACTGATGAAAGAAATTGAAGAGGACACCAATGGAAAGATAGTCTGTGTTCATGCATTGGAAGAATATGATCAAAATGTCCATATTACTCAAAGCTACCTATAGATTCAATGCAATCCCTATCAAAATAGCAGCAGCATGTTTTGCAAAACTAGAATAAATAGTACTAAAACTTGTATGGAACCACAGAAGACCCTGAATAGCCAAAACAATCCTGAGAAAGAATAAAGATGGAGGTATCACAATTGCAGATTTCAAGATATACTACAAAGCTGTAGGAAGCAGAACAGTATGGTACTGGTACAAAAATAGGCACATAGTTCAGTAGAACAGGATAAAGACCTCAGAAATAAACACATATTTATATGGTCAATCTAGGACAAAGGAGGCAAGAATATACAATGGGGAAAAGATGGTCTTTTCAATAAATTGTGCTGGGAAAACTGGATGGATCCATCTGAAAAAATGAAACTGGTCTACCTTCTAACACCATACACACACATACTGAAAATGGATTAAAGACCTAAACGTGAGACCTGAAACCTAAAAATCCTAAAAGGTAACATAGGCACTATTTTCTCTTACATCAGCCATAGCAACATATTTCTAGATACAACTCCTAAGGCAAGGGAAACAAAAGCAAAAATAAACTATTGGGACTACATCAAAATAAACTGCTTTTGCACAGCAAGGTAAACCACCCAAAAAAATAAAAGACAACCTGATGAATGGAAGATATTTGAAAACGATATACCCAATAAGGGTTTAATATCCAAAATATATGAAGAAATCATACAAGGGCACCTCAATGGCTTAGTCAACCATCCGACTTTGGCTCAGGTCATGATCTCAAAGTTGGTGAGTTTGAGCCCCACGTTGGGCTCTCTGCTATCAGCACTGAGTCCGTTTCAGATCCTCTGTCTCCCTCTCTCTCTGCACCTCCCCAACTCATGCACTCTCTCTTAAAAATAAATAAACCTTTTTAAAAAAAAAAAAGCATATAACTCAACACCAAAAAAACAAACAATCCAATTGTAAAACAAGCAGAAGACCTAAGTAGACATTTTTCCAATGACATACAGATGGATAAGAGACACATGAAAAGATGTTCAACATCACTAATCATCAGGGAAATGCAAATCAAAACCACAATGAGATATCACCCTACACCTGTTAGAATGGCTAAAATCAAGAAGAAGAGAAACAAGTGTTAACAAGGAGATGAAGAAAACAGACTTCCATACACTGTTGGTGGGAGTTTAATTGGTACAACCACTGTGGAAAACAGTATGGAGGTTCCTCAAAAAATTAAAAATAAAAATACCATAAGATGCAATAATTCCACTATTTGTTATTTACCCAGGGAAAACTAAAACACTAACTCAAAAAGGTGCATTCACCCTTATGTTTATTGCAGCAGCATTATATACAGTAACCAAAACACAGAAGTAATTTAAATGTTCATCAATAGACAAATGGATAGGACACCTGGGTGGCTCAGTCAGTTATAAACATTAGACATGATTAAGGCTCAGGTCACGATCTCACAATTTAGGAGGTCCAGACCCATATCAGGCTCCATACTGTGAGCACAGATTTCTTTGGATTCTCTCTCTCCTCTCTCTGCCCTCCCCTGCTTATGCACACACTCTCACTCTCTCTCTCTCTCTCTCAAAATAAATAAACTTAAAAAAAAATAGGCAAATGGGTAAAGAAATTGTGGTTTATAAACAACGGAATATTACACAGCTATAAAAAAGGATGATTGTGCCACTTGAAACAACTTTGATGGACCTAGGGAACATTATGCTAAGTGAAATAAGTCAGACTGAGAAAAACAAATACCATAGGATTCTACTCACAAATGGAATATAAAAAATGAATAAACAAACAAAAGGCAGGGGCACATGGGTGGCTGAGTCGGTTAAGCATCTGACTTCAGCTCAAGATATCACAGTCCAGGAGTTCGAGCCCCATGTTGGGCTCTGTGCTGACAGCTCAGAGCCTGGAACCTGCTTCGGATTCTGTGTTTCCCTGTCTCTCTCTCCTTCCCCCCACTCACACTCTGTCTCTCTCTCTCTCTCTCTCTCTCTCTCTCTCTCTCTCTCTCTCAAAAATAAACAAACATTAAAAAAAAAAAAAAAAAAGGCAGAATCAGCAACTACAGAGAACAGACTGATGGTTGCCAGAGGGGAAGGAGTTGAGAGTTTGGGCAAAATGGGTGAAGGGGAAAGGGAGATACGGTCTTCCCAGTTATGGAATAAGTCACGAGAATAAAAAGAGCATAAGGAAAAGAGTCAATGGTATTTTAATAGCAACATAATGAGACAGACAGTAACTATACTTGTGGTGAACATAGGATATATAAACTTGTCAAATTACTAAGTCTTACACCAGCAACTAACATAACATTGCACGACAACTATACTCAATAAAACTAAAGTGATGCCTGGTACAGAGAAATCATTCAATGAATACTTATTGAATAAATGCATAAACATACTAGTATATGCATAAAATTTTTTCTGATAGGATGGAGAAAAGGCTAAGTGGTAACCTTTAGAGAGACGGTGCGTGAAATGGGAAGGGATATTTTGTTTCTATTCCACACCTTCATATATTATTATTATTTGAATTATCCCATTATGTACATATGTTGAATCTATTGCTTTTCACAAGTTATCTGATGTTTTTTATAGTTTTGTGTCCCAGAAATAAGTGATTTTTAAGTAATGAAATGTATATCTGCAATGAGACCTTTCCTCCCAACTTAAGGGACACATCTTTTCCACACATCAATGAAGTTAAATACCCACCCTACTGCCCTATTGCCCACCAGTCTTCTCCCCGGAGGAGTATACCCTACCTCAGCATGGCCCATTCTAAAGCCCATGCA